>NC_079292.1:69669083-69977504 GCF_023638135.1 Falco biarmicus
GTAAGGTGGGAATCAGTCAGTATTTTACACTTGCAGTTTCTCTAACTGGAACCCACTGTTAAATTTTTAAATGCCTACAGATTTTTCCTAGCTAGATAAAAACAAGCAAACCCTGTTAGTGTCTTTGGATGTCTGTACTCTGTTTTAACTTGTGTAGCCAAAGTTATGATGACAATCTTGGAAAGTGAACTCATGTAAGAATAGCTAAATTTGTTTATAGTAAAATCCTAGAATTACTGTGGGTTCCAGCTTGTTGGTACAAAGTAGAAATACAGGCTTCAGATAGCACTGGAAATGCGAAAAAAAAAAAAAAAGAAAGAAAAAGAAAAGAATGTAAGAGTAACACTGTTAGATGAAAATGGAGGAGCAATACAGAGCACTTGCAGCAAAAAGAGAAAGGAGTGGTATTCAGCTGGGCTCATGTACTTGTGTTTGCTTTCTTTTTCTTTGTTTCAGTTTGGTTTCAGACTTTGGTATCTTGTTCTCTGGTTAATAATGCCCACATGGTATGTTTTGGTGATGTGCTCAGTGATGCAGGAACATCAGGGAAAGGAGGAGCTCCCAGCAAAACTCTTACAAATGGTTCCATTCTCTGGAAATGCCAGCTGGGACTAGCTGGGTTTTGTAATCTCTTCTAAAATGCGGGTCAGACAGCTGCTGCTCCTGCAGGGCCCCTCTCACCTTTCTTCCAGCCCCACTAGGTTTCCAGGTGTTGTGTTTCTCCCCGTACCGGGGAGGTAATGCTGTGAAGTGTGAAGCCATCCCTTGCTCATGAGTTGTGTCCTCCTTTTCGTTCGTAGGGGACAGTCTTTACTTTGGAATGTGAAGAGGAAGAGTACGCCGGGCTCATCGCAGAGGACAGTAACGACATCTACATCCTGACCAGTGACAACTCGGGACAGGTGAGCCCCCCAGAGTCCCCCACGGTGACCACGTCGTGGCAGTCGGAGAGCCTGCCTGTCTCCCTGTCAGCGAGTCAGAGCTGGCACACGGAGAGCCTGCCAGTCTCCCTGGGACCCGAGTCCTGGCAGCAAGTGGCCATGGATCCTGAAGAAGTCAAAAGCCTGGACAGCAACGGAGGGGGGTGAAGAGAGGAGTGAGAACAACTCTTCCAACTCGGATATTGTTCATGTGGAGAAGGAAGAGATACCGGAGGGGATTGAGGAAGCAGTGGTGTCAGCTGTTGCTGCAGAGACCATGCAGGCAGCGCTTCCCGAAACCCCTGCTTCTTTACAGGAAGTAAAACCTCAAGCCGAAATTGCTGCTGTTGAAAAAGCACATCCCTCCGCACTTCTGCGTACGAAACAGGAGGAAAAGGGAAAAGTGGCCGAAGAGCTTGTTGAACCTGAAATCCCCATATTAAGTAAACCTGTCCCAAAGTTAGCCCCATCAGAAGAAAAGGCTGCACCAGAACCTGAGAAAATACTGCTTCCAGGGGAAAAAAAAGTGGGGAAAGAGGGCCATTTGGAAGAAATAGAAGAGAAATCCTCCGCTGCAGAGGAGAAGCCTATCTTATTGCCGGAAGGGAAATCTATATTGCTGTACGGTGGGGCTGCTGCGGTAGCTATATTAGCTGTAGCAGTCGGAGTAGCACTGGCGCTTAGAAAAAAGTAAGGGAGCTCTCTTGAGGAGGAGGAGGGGGGAGAGAGAAGAGAGCACAATCCAATTTTTATAGTTGTGTTACCTAAAGGTTGAGCTGCCTGCTGTTTAATTGGACATTTGACTAACTTAATGGTGATGGGGTGAGGCTGTTCAATAAGCCTCCAGCTGTGGACAATCATGTTTTTAGTAGAATTGGGGCGGGGACTGGTTTTTCGTGACTAAAGTACAGGGGTATTTTTAAAAAAAAAAATAATAAATTCTGCAAATTTAAGAACTTAAGTGCAGGTGCTGAAGAAAGGGGTGCTCATACTCTAGGAACTGGAACAGAGAATCCCCAGGGGAAGGGGACAGCCAGCTGCTGCCAACCCCTGGAGTTTTTGGCTTCTCAGACTGACCGCTATTGCAGCTGTGCTGTCTTGTCACTTCCCATCATGCCCCCAAGCCCCCTCTAACAAACATTAGCCCACCTGAGTCCTGTAGCGAGAGGCTGGTCTCCCTTTTGTCTCGGCTTCCTCTCAGGTACAGCACTGCTCCTCGTAACCTCGCAGGTTCCTCCTAAGCCCCAGTGGGAGAGTGCTTATTCTTACCTCTTTGCTTACACCGATTTTGGCCCCTAACATTTACTGGAGCCCCATCCTGTAAAGATGCTGCCTCTGTATAGCTGTATTATCTCTGAGCATCCTGGTGTTCCAGGTGGAGGGACACTGCTATTTGCTGGTTCAAGAGTCCATTTGCTCCGCTCCTTCCCAGCCCACTTCACTGCCACCCTTGAGTTACCAGAGGTGCAGAATTCATGCTGGACACGGTACCGTTCTGATCACTGTTCTGATACCGGGGTATATTCAGCAAAGGTACGGCAAAACTATGTGGAAGTGAGGCCAGTGCCTCCTGTGCTGTTCAGAGGTCAAACGCTATGCTGTCCTTTATCATGCTGCAGTCTGTAATGTCTTTCCCAGATTAAGCACAGAGCGCATTTAGTCCTAACTTGGTCTTGGCTGTGACAGAATCCCAGAAAGATAAAGCCATGGATTCTAGTAACTGAGCAAAACAGCATTAAAACATCTCTCTCTGCCTGTTCCTGACCTGACTCAAGAGTGTTGTTCAGTGCGGCTTCTTTTGTGACTCTGAATCTGTAAGTAGCTAAACTTACAGGCTCACAAATGATGAGGTTACTTTGGCAAAAAGGAAATCCCTCTTCCTGGCAGTCACACCACTTCAAATGTGCGTGGAGAGAAACTTGTTGCGTATTGCCATTACATATTAGTTACGTCAGATCCAGCCGCAAGTGTTCCTCTTTCAGTGCGCGTTTCGGTGTCTGTCTTGGGCCATACAGCAGCTCTGGGCAAGACCCTAGGCTTTCCAGGCAGAACTACTGATGCATCTAAGAGCGTTTGTGCTGGCCTTGTCGCTTAGACCAGGTGGAGTTAGGTGAAAGGGAACTTGGGATAATGTAGAAATCAAAATGCGAGCTTATGGGAAACTTACTCTTCATAAAGCACAAAGACAAGGTCCTTTATTTCTAAATAACCTTATCTAGAGTATGTCTTCTAATGAGCCTGTTTCGTAAGCGATCTGAGAATGAAGATATTTTAGCACATTCTCTATTTTAGGATATTCTTGCTACATTTTCCTGTCCCACCTGTATCCCATGGATGCTGGGAAGTCAGTAAGAACCAGGCAGATTCTGAGGAATTTTTTTTGTTTAAGCTTTTATGAGTGGATTTGCTAGAAAACTTCTTGGATTTTGAACTGCGTGTGAAGTTGAATATTAAGAGGAAGGGTTGTCGTGTGTGTACTGTTGTGTGGACCGAACTTGGGAGCTCTGGAGTTCTGGACTTTTCTGTTGATCATGGATTGCTCTTTCTCCATGTACAAAAGGTAGCAGGTTGGCCTCAACAGAAAAAAAATCATCTTTACCACGTTACAAAATGGAATTGACTTTTTTGCCATTTCCTGGTGCCCTCCTGGTACTCTCATTGCTGTGCTGTGTGCCCAGAACTGGTCACTGGGACCTCCTCACACCATGAACTCTCTGATGTCTGCCTTCCCACCACCGCAGTTCCCTCTCCTGGCCCCTCACAGAAGCTTCCCTCACGTGGAGAGGAGAGGTGTCTTTATGCTCCTTTTGTCATGGACGTGCACAAATGTTTATGGTTTTGCTTCATTTCACGTGTTGCAAGCGTTTATCAAGTGACGCAGTCTGTGAGGGTACCTGGCTGTTCCTCTGTGACAAGGGCTGCTCTACTGCCTGGTGGCGAGCTGGGGTAGCTCTGCCCCTCTGCTGCTTTGCTGATGGCTTTGGTTTCTTCCCCAGGCGTGTTCTGTGTGGGAGAAAGGCCGTTCTTCACCTGAACTACTTCCTCTCCTTAGTGGAGATGATGCATTTACCACGTGGGACATCCCCCATCTGTAGCCACACAGCAGGTTACACAGAAGTACCGCCATGCACTCTGAAGCAAAGATGGACTTTGTGAACACTGGATAACTTGTGTACAAACTGGGGGGTGTCGTGGTGGTGGTGTTTTAGTTCTTCTCTGCACCCAGTTGTTTCAGGAAAGGGGTGCAGGACAGACGAGAAGGATAAATCCATTGCAGCTAGGGAAGAAGCCCCTAGCTTGTTGGCACAAGGAGCCCAGTGGGGCATTAAATAAAAAGTGTAGTCTCCCACACACAGCAGTAAGGTGGCAGAAGTAATAAGGAGAATAAATTACTTCGTTAAGCATTTTCGCGGTGAGGCAGAAGCCTTGACTATCTGGTGTGTTGCTACATTTAATGGAGCATCATCTGCACCATGTGTTTTGGTTGCGTGGTCCCTTCTGCTTCTCATTTTAGGGTCTTCCAGCTTTGACTAGTCGGTAAGAATTTTTACCCTCTTCTGCCCCACCCCACTGACCATGCATTTAGAAAATTTATTGTATGTGTCTCCTTCCTTTGGGAACACTCCATTACCTAAAAAGGTCAGTTATGGACTTGAATTCTGCTGAACTTGGAGTTCTGCGGTCACAGCTGGGACAGGTCCTGTGGAAGTCACCAAGGGTGGAAAAGCTGAGATGACAGTGTTCTTACAGACTCGAGTGCCAGGCTGCTTGCTCTATTTTAGGTGTGAACTAGAAAATTGAAGGGTTCCCCCTGCGCCCCCCCCCCCCCCCCCATATCTTCAAGTATATTACAGTAATCCTAAACTGCAGGGTCTAATTACCCCAAACAGTGTGAGGTAACCTCTTTAGTGGATCTCTTGCAGCTGGCAGAGGAAAGGCAGTAGCTATATACTTATAGGGCATATAGAATTACTCTCACATGTTGCTTATCCCCTTCCCAAAAGTGCCTCAATATCTGTTCTCAAGTGGCCTGTACCTCAACAGAATATCTACCTTAGACCCATTCTTTCTTCACTTTATCCTTGTCTGCAGCACACCCTAAAGCCGAGATGTTAAACCAGCAGAGGACTGGTTTACAAAGAAGTGGTAAACACTTAAGGAACTGCAGTGGGTAGGATGCTAACTAAGGAGCTGGCAGGGAAAAGATAAGGTGCAACTTAAATTTCAGTTGTGCTTAACTCTAAGCTATACTCTTTTGGGTGTTGTGGCTGGGAGCTGGGCAAGGGCTTTCTTCAGCAAGCATTCCTGGAGCAGGCTGGGAGCAAAGACTGAAACTTGGAATCCCTCTGTTGCATGAAAGCCCAAACCACAGGCACAGAGCCAGGCCCCTGCCTGTTGCAGCAGTGTGCTGGGCGAGAGCCTGGTGGGCTCCTGCCTCCCGAGCCCCTCAAACTTCAGAAGATCCAGGCACAGCAGTGCCAAGCGGCTCAGCTGGGGCAAAATAGGAATATTACTGAGCACACGCAGAGATGCCGCTTGAAAACTCAAGGCTTTGGTTCTGGTTGCGCTAGGTGGAAGCTGGGTAGGGGTTCTTGGGGATAATTTGGCTGCTGAAAGATATTGAAAATAACTTCAGATCTAAAATACTAGATTTGGCCCAAGGCAACACAACTAGAGCCAAGACAGCAACACTACTGCAGCCTTCTGTCCATTCGGATGTGACTCATCAAGCAGCTGCCTGCTCCAGGTACTCAGCAGACCGGGGAGAAGCCCCTTGCACAGAGCCAGGGGATGCAGTGGAGGCACGGTCTGTTTAGTATTGCACCTGGGATTGGACACCAGTTTACCTTCTGGCTGGAGGTCAAGTGCCTGTTGTTTTGTAGTGTTTGCAGTTGGTTGTTTCATTCCTGACCTGCCGTCTGGAGAGCAAATGACTACCAAGAATCCACCCTTGTTTGTGAGGGCTTGATTTTTCATCTTGGCTGGGGGCTGTGCTCAGGCATCAGCAGTGCAAGGGCCGCGTGAGAGCTGTAGTGCTGAGTGCTCTTGCACAGGGCGTGTTCTGTTGCCAGAATCCTGTTTCCTTCTTTTCACGTAGCTCTGATCACAGCTAGGCTAGCATTTTGGACTGTATTTTTAAACTAATGGATGCTTTCTAATGGTCACAAATGAAAAATTTCATCAGTACTAAACAAGCAAAGTTCTGAAGTTGGGTCTTTTTTCATTTTGATGACTGTAGTACACAAAATAATCTGAGGTTATAAACCTTCCCTACAGTTAATTTCAGCTAGAGAGGTATGGCGGTACTAGCAAAGCCCTAGTAAGGTAGATGTTGCTATTTGGGGGGGGGGGGGGGGGGGCAGGGGGGGCCGTGCTTCTGGCAGCATAGTCTCTCACGCACTGAACCAGAGCAAGCTCATGCTGCAGCATTTCAGAATGTAATCACTGGATTCTTTTGCTGTGAAATAGGGGAGTGGAGGGGTGAACACAGCCCCAGCTGCCACGCCGGGGTAGAGCCCAGGTCTTCAGTAGAATGTCTCATTCCAGGCATGAAACATACTGAAGGTCAGCATATTTGTATGTGTTTTTTCCAACAGGAGCAGACACATACAATAGGAGTAGTGTCTACTCCAGTAGGTTACACAACAGGTGCAAGTGTTTCCCAGTGAGACATGGAGAGGTGAGGCACGTCGTTTCCTGTACCTAGTGAAGGCAGACGCTGTGCAGAACTTTTTAATTTGGCTTGGTCTGCTGGATTTCGGCACTAGGAAGGTTACAGGAACAGTACTGCTTTGACTCCACGTATGCATCTGTGCTTCAAAGTGCAAGCTGCGTATTGTGATTAAAAAAAGGAGGGGTGGGGCGTTCATAAGATTTAAGCCACCACTACTTGACTCTGGCAGCACTAGCTCGGGCCCAGACGGAGCAGGGACTGCAGGGCTGGCTCTTGGCAGTGGCGCTCCAGTTGCGTACACCGAAGTGAATCTCCCGAGTCGTGTACTTGGTGGAGGGATGAGAACTGCGCTGGCTGGGAAGGGGTCAGCTGCAGTTTACCAATACAGCCAGGGGAACCACAACGCAACACGGCTGAGATCCACCTCCTTAAGTTAAATAACTTTTATCATGTTTTTTCCCCTACTTAGAGCTGACCCTCTCTCGGTCTCTTAGGTAGGCTGACTTGCTTCCTCCAAGCTAGAGGTCTATGGTTATGCTGTAGAAGTGGGGGAGCTACAGTTAGCTTCCAGTGGAAGCTGCTTTTGATCTCCCTGCAGTATCTGCAGGGGAGGGAAGGAACACTTGATTTGGACAGAAGAAGCTGCAGAGGATGCATCTTCCTGCTATACCTTTAGGGGGTCTGTCCCCATTTTTAACTCGCATTCTAAGCTTTCGTTCAAGCATCAAGCTAAAACCCACTCAGACCAAAAGAATGCCACTTGATTTGTTAAGTAGCAAAGAGTAATGGGACTGACTGAAGCATGCATGTTAGGGGATATCTTCTGCTAGGCTTCTGCTGGGTGTAAGCAGGTAGTGATGGACTTCCAGGAATTTCAAATTCTGTTCTCAAGAGGCCTGCCTGGGGGAAGAGACCCTGACTGGTCCTTAAGTCACCCATTATTCAAGGAACTGGTCCTATTGTTCCTTTTAATATGCAAGTGCAGCCCTCCTGGGGAAAACTGTCTAAAGCTTCTTGTGCCATTGGGTTAATAAAAGTGTTTCCACCTTTACAAGTTCTTTCCAGGTTCACTGTTCTATATTCAGTTGAAGTGAAGGGGTACATAACATTTTTTCCCTCTGCTAATGGGACAGTGCTGTAAGACCATGCCCCCTGGTTGCACTTTAATAAATGGTACAGTTTTCAAAAACATGTGTAGACTACTTTGTGCTTTTCTCCCCTTCCTGTTCCAGTGCAGGCAGCAAAAGATAAAGGTGGTTCTGCTTACACGAGGCACAAGGCTAGGACCAGAGTGTCTCCATTGCTGCATCAGCAGTAGTAAATTAGAAGAACATGAATATTTGCACACAAAAACTGACAATACCAAAAAAAAATCCAGGTGGAAATTGAAATTCTTAAGAGCTGTATTGCCATAAGAACTGACAATTTTATTTAAGTTAAAAAAAAACCCCACAAAATATTTACATCGATTCAGAACTTCTGAGGCTGCTGGATCATAGGTGAAGTCATGACAGGTATGTATCAAATCAACCCGAGTCACAGTTTGTTGAACCTGAGATGTGACTACAATACTCATAAGAAATGCCAGGTCCAAGGCTGATACCTTCTTTCCCTTTATAGCATGACATTCTAAAGCTAAACACTTTTCCTCAAGCATATCCAGGTTGCATTCCCTGAAAGAATTTGCCCTGTACCTAGCCCTGCCCTTTTCTTTAGATTCTTGTTTGGTTTTAATTTTTCAAGCAAGCACAGGTTTATGGCAATTAATATTGAAGTATCTTTACTTCAGCTTTTCCTGGTCAAACACCTCAGTCTCTGTCAGTGTCTCTCTTGCTGCCAGCTCCTCACTAAGATAGACCTGATTGACATACAAGCCCCCTCCCCCCTTTGGTGATCTGTGTTGATCAGCCACCCATTTTACAGCTTGAGGCCTTTCTGGGAACAGTAACACTCAGTGTGGCTCAGCTGCAGCACCTGGAGCTGGACTGGGAAGAGCTTAACTAAAGCAAAATGCTACAGCTAATTCAAAAAAATACTGAAGTTCAGGCTCTGCTCACAGCACTTCCTCCAGGGGCACAGGCCAGGGTCTGCACAAAGGCTAGGAAAGTAAAAAAAAAAAAACACCCACAGAGAGAGCAAGCACTACCCCTCACAGGCACCAGCAGAGCTGGCACACAGCTCACACTATCACTATCATTGCTGTGCTAGTCTACAACAGCCTATCTATGAAGCTCTGCCTTCCCTTTCACAGCTGTATCTCAGAAGTTGAGAGCAGAAAAAGAGATTCACACACATGAAGTAAAGAGTCTTCAGGAATCCGCATCCTCCACACAGAGGGCTGGCGAGCTCAGTTATCCAGCTAGAGGGAGAGAAACAGAACCAGCGTTAACAGCAACAGAGCCACCGTCCCATGGCAAGACCTGTGCCCTGTGCCTGCCTGCGGAGCCCGGCAGCCACCACGGCTGCATGTCCCCACGGCCACAAACCATGGCTCGACTCTGCCACCTCCAGCACTGCATGTCTGCCATCACCGCCTGACATCACCCACTTTCCGTGCTAATGGCAGGGAGAGCACTGGCACAAGTCCCAGAACAGTGTGGAACAGCCTCCGGTGCCCAGCTCTATCCCGCTCCTAATGCCACCACGCTGGGGCAGGTGGGCAACCATCAGCCCAGCAGCCCTTTGCCTGCCCGCTCTGCGCTATGGCAGCGCCCCACGGAGCGGTAAGGCAGCACAGGGCAGTCTCCTACACTAGTGACCAGTTTCTGCATGCACGTGCGTGCGTGTCCCCTCCCCTCCCCCAACAGGGCAGTCGCTGAAGCAGGGGCCAGACGCCCGCCCGAGCCTCTACCCTGGCTTGACTGCTAGCAGTTCAGTGTCCCCCCTGTGCTGCAGCTCCAACAAAGAACAAGAATGGAGCTGCCGTGTCCCATCTGGCCATTCCTCGTTGTTCTGCTGTTGCTCAGGGGCAGCTCCTTTCTCCTTCCACTTCTGCCAGGCTCTGGGGAGCCCAGGGAGACAAGAGCAGAGGCCTCAGGCCCAACCGGTTCAGGAAACGTTGGCCTGCAGAGCTCGGGTCAGGCCTGCCTTGCCCGCACAGCTCCCCGAAGAGACTGCAGGGAGGAGACGAGCAATCGCATCTTTCTCTGCCCTACATTATAAATGTGCTCTGTTCACCAACTTCTGTGAGTGGGGTGAGGAGAAGCTGTGACATGTCCCCCTCAAGCCTCACTCCCTCAGCACACCACAGGGACTGGCATTCCCTTCTGGACAAACCTCCAGAGCACCACAGGGAAACCGGTTGTTCCCTCCAGGAAAGCCGTCTGACCGCACTCACCATTCTGACAACGTAGTTGTGGAGCTGCTGCCTGATGTAGTTCACAGTGGTGTTGAAGACACGCGGTAGAAGGGAGGGCATTGTATTTGCAATTTTTTTAGTTAAGACCATTGCTAGCACCAACATGCCCTTCTCCTGTTCCATGTCTAAGGGGATGGCTCGTGCAAGCCCTTCCACTGCCTCCGACATGTGCCGGATTATCTCCTGTATGGAAGGAAGAGAGAGATCTCAGCGCAATAGCTCTGGGAGAAAGGGATCTCTGCGCAGCCTGCCAGTCCTGTGCTGGTAACAACGTGCTTGTTCCAGCACCTCACAGGATGCTGCTCCCCCCTTCCTCCTGGGCACAGCAGCCTGCCTGTTACGTGCCCTCAATGGCAGCAAGGATGACTACATTAAGCTCAGCTGCTCACCCAAGACAAAAAGAAAGGGAGACAACACATACACTACTGGAAAATTTAGACAGCACCTTACACACTCAGGGCGAAACAGCCCCCCTTCCTCCCCAGCCTAGCCTGCCAAGTCCTCAAATGGCACAGGAATCCTGGGGCTCCCAGGAAAGGCAACCTGCCCTAAACACAGTGAAGCTCAGGGGTACAAGCTTAGATGGGGACTATCAAGAACACAAAGTGAGTTTCATAGAAAAGCTTTCACATAGGGAGGAGCTAGACAAGGTGTCCAAGCATGGAACAAATACTGCCTTGCTCTGCAGTATGTATATGCACATACTAAGCTATGCTACTAGTGTGAAAAAGCAAGGTCCACCTGGTCAGAAGTTAGGTTTGGCTCGTTCTTATTGAAGACCAAAAAGTTAGGCAATAAATTTGAAGGCCTAAACCAAACTGGGTGGAGAACAAGACAGCAGGAGTGGGGAGGGTCAGACTCTGCTGGAATCAGTCTGTGCAGGTGACAAACCCCAGTAGAAGACACCCACATCACAAAAAAAAGCCAAAAAAGATTGGTTTAAGTCATTAAATCCTGCCTTTTCAGCAAGAAGGTGAACCCTTAATTCAAAGACAGCATTAGCTTATAAAGCATAAGAAACTCAATCACAGGCAGAGAAAGCCAAACAAGCCATAAAGCCAGTTATCTTGAAGATGCCAAAAAGGCTCTGTGGAAGAAAACTGTGGCTCTTGATCCAGATGTGGATCCAATCCTTAAAAGGAAAAAAGGAGGTATGTCTAACACAAGGGACCTCAAACGCAGACCTTCTCAGCAGGTCACCCATCCAGGGCAAACCTCACTGCCACCCCCAATGCCGACAGCCTGAGCTAAACAGTTACGGCACTAGAAAAGGGTCTCACTACTTGCTGTCCCTTCAGTGTTCAGTAAGAAGCACAAGTCGAGCTGCTGGCACAAACACTGCTCCAGTTTTGCCGACATGACAAGCAGCAGACAAACAGGATCCAGCACCAAAGATCTTAAGGACAAATACTAAGCCTCAACCAGACAGTTGATTTTCAAAGATAAGCCATTGGGCCAACAAAATGAAGTCAAAATGCCTCTGAAAGTCTGTTCTCCACAACTACCCCAATTTCACCATCTGCAGAAAGGAGACTGAACCCAAGGAACCCAACTGGCAGGGTAACAGCTGCCACAGGATACAGCATCACCTCTTAACAAATCTTAAAATGTAAGCGTTTGGGCTGAATTTTAAGATGGCAACAATTAAATCGGCAAACTAGCAAAGATACAGACATTGCAAGCTTGCTGCTTCAAAGTCACTGCAGGAAGGATGCACAGCATTTAGAAAGGGACCTGCTAGTCAGGTGGCTTCTCACTCACCTCTCCAGACAGATTCTTGTTCAGGAAGTGCTGCATTAGGTCATTTACTACTCTTGCATTGATTTCTTTATCAAACCGGTCTCCAATCTCAGCAAGCTGAGCAGCAATGGTCTGGACAACTTCATTTACCTCAGGGTCAAACACTGCCAACACATACAGCAGGATTTAGTCCACAGGCTGCAGTCAGACTAGGTTTGGCACAGGTAAGCTGACCCACAGCATTTTGCAAGAATTCCCTTCCCACCCCACCCCCAATCACAGTGCATTCATGACAGTGATGCACACTACAACCTCCTTGCATGCACTCAACTCATTTACCAGAGACCGTGTGCAACAGGTTATCTGTAGTTCAGGTAAAGTGCAGCCATACGCTGCCCAAAAAACACCACACGGGAAGGTCAGAACACCTCCAACCAGAATTCGTACAGGACAGCTACAGCCAACACCTTGCTTAGAGAAGTGAGTGTGTGCCTAGTTTTGTCAAGTGACTACTGTCAGGACCTGTCTCTTAAGCACCATCTGAAGCATGCCATCTCGCGGAATCATAGAGCAGTTGCGTTGGAAGGGACCTGTAAAAGGTCCTGCAATGAGCAGGGACATCTTCAGCTGGATCAGGTTGCTCAGAGCCCCGTTCAACCCGACCTTGAATTTTCCAGGGATGGGGCATCTGCCATCTCTCTGGATAACCTGTTCCAGTGTTTCACCACCCTCACTATAAAAAAAAAAAAAGTCTTCCTTGTTATCTAGTCTGATTCTACCCTCCTTTAGTTTAAAAGCATTATTCCTTGTCCGATCTCCTTTTGGCAAAGCTTCCCATTGTCACTTGGGGCATGAGATCTATGCAGGTATGTGTAAGGGAGGGCTATTTACTGTAGCAGTTCCTCCTCAGTCAATATGCCAGCTGACACATTCTGCACAAGGGGCGATAGCCATCCTGCAGGTGGCTAGTGAAGCAGCAACAGTACCAGAAACTATCTGAGGAACAGTTTCCACCACACTGGTAGAGCAGAAAGGGATTCACCCAGTACCAAAACAAGAGTTATTCCAAAATCCCAGCCCAAATACTGATGCTGCCGGAAGAGCAGTGTGAGGCCTAACAACTGTCCTCAAGGACAGCTATCATTAGTACCAGCTTTGTGGCCCTCATTCTGATGTGCTGCAGACAAACCTCAAGGTGATGAGCGCTCTGGAAATCCATGGGGAGATAAGAGTGCTAAGCACTAGCTATCTTTGTGGTTAAAACTCCCAACGAACACCAGCACCACCTGCCACATCTGAAATCTCTCAATGGAGAAAACATTACTCCTCTGAAACAGACCAGCAGCAAAGATAGGAAAAGGGAAAAGAAAACAACACCTTCAGGGAGGCTTGTAGGATAGAGAAAAGAGCACTGACCTAGCTCACCGTTCTGCAAGTGGCCACTCCGATTGCCATCGGTCTGAAGTTCCACCTCATCATCATAGTAGCAGCTGTCTTTCAGGAATGGCACAATCCCCTGGCTTTGCAGGGAATGCAGCTGCTCTCTGAACCTGCAGTCAGAGGATGCCTCCAGGAAGGTGTACAGCAGTGCACACTCCATCTGGACAGATCCATTGATCTTAAAAGTAAGAAAAATCAACGTTAAGCCCATGCCTAGGAAAAGTCCCACTCAAAAAGTCTACACATATGCTGTTTTCCAACCCCCCCAAACACATTTCTCTGGCCTCCTTTGGGCATCCCAAAGAGCCTTAGTCAGGGAGTCCATAAGACTTCAGCAAATGCACACCAACACCTGGATGTGTGCCCACACAGAACGGTCTGGTGGTGAATGACGGATGGCTCTGTTCTTACAAACCAGTGGTGGAAGAGTCAGCTCACCTTCTCCTCACATTTCCAGCTGTGCCAATAACAAACCCTGCTCAGAACTCCTCTTTTGAAATAGGTGTGTACTTAGCACAAACCACCCACTTCTCCCTTTTCAGACATCTTTCTTTGGAAGGTTTTTACCCCTGTATTTGGGAATTGGGCATGCTACTTCCTGTGCATGAGCCCAGCAGCTTCCCTTTAAATGTAATCAGAGCACAACAGTAACAAGGTGAGAAACAGTTAATGGCACAAGTCTGCTAAAAACCCCAAGGTTCAGATTTATTCTCCCTCTTCAATGGGATCTTGACTAGCTCCGTAATAAAACTGTTCAGCTCTCTGTAGAGAACCAAGCAGCTGCTCACTAAGAACAACAACAGTGAAATGGCAGCACATTGGTGCCTGGTGTCATCTACACTGGCACATCCACCCCCAGTACGCAGGCTGTCCTGGTTTCAGCTGGGATGGAGTTAATTACCTTCTTAGTAGCCAGTACAGTGCTGTGTTTTGGCTTTGATGCGAGAATAAGGTTGATAACCCACTAATGCTTTTAGTTGCTGCTGGGTAATGTTTATACTAACTCAAGGGCTTTTCAGTTTCTCAGGCCCTGCCAGCAAAAAGGCTGGAGGGATACAAGAAACTGGGAGGGGACACAGCCAGGGCAGCTGACCTAAACTAGCCAAAGGGATATTCCGTACCCTGGGCTGCGATGTGTATATCTATATAGCCAGGGGGTTGGCTGGAGCAGGCAGCAGCATAACCAACTGAGCATCAGTGAGCAGGTGGTAAGCAGTTGTGTTGTGTATCACATGTTTCTTTCTTCCTTTCCCTCTGGATTTCATTCTCTCCTCCACCCTCTTTGTTCTAACCGTTATTGTCATTATTATTTCATTTTTATTCTATTTTATTACATTGTTCTTATCTCAACCCTCCAGTTTTAAATTCCTTCCCCATTCCCCTCCCCATCCCTCTGGGTGAGGAGGGAGTGAGCGACCACGAGACAGGCACAGGCTGCCCCCACAGCCATGCACCCTGCTGCTTCCAGCAAGGCAGGACAGAGCCCAAATTAGTTCGGTTGAGGAGGTCCATGAGGCAGTCAAACCGATGAGCAAGAGGTCCCACTGGAACATGGGGCCTCATAACCAACTAAGGCATCTGCAGAAAACTAGGAGGTTGTCCAATAATTTTAGTTAAGCAGCTAAAAAGAGTAGGATGTTGTGTAAGCACAGAAATAAAAGTGAGAAAGAAAATCCTTACTCTGGTACACAGAATGTCTGCAAGAAAATGCTTAGGCTTAATCCAACTAGGGAGAAGAATCAAGGCTAAAGTAGAATGGTTTGTCTTGCCAACTGCATAGGGTAATAGATATGCAACCAGGATGAACTTGATAATTTAAAGGAAGTTTCAGACACCTTTTGGGGAGTGAAACTTTGCAAGACCACCTATATGTACAGAACCCTATCAGTAATATACCAGACCCATATTGCCTAGGCAACAGCAGCAAAACTGGGACAAATGCATAAGTAGTAATTAAGGAGAGGTTTTTTTACTTGAGACTGGACAGAAAAAAAGACAACAGACAACAAAAAGGAGACTTCAGAAGTGGGAACAAATGGAAAATAAGGTATATAATAAATATTATTATATAGGAAATATATTATATATAGGAAAATAAGGTCAGAGACGACAAAAGGCACATCTTCCATGACCTGACCATGGATTTTTACAGACAGTAGTGAAGCTCACCTGGTGACCCACGCTCACTGGGGCACCAGCGGCAATCCCCTTGAACAACCCACTGGACTAGTTTGTGTCCAAAAGGCTTGTGGGTGGGCAGAGCAAAGAGGGCTATAACTGTACCCTCACACTAGGTAGAGTGGGGAGGAGAAGACATTTCAATCGCAGCTCAGTGTAGTTAAGATTTAAGTGTGATAAATAGTAGCTTCATAATTGCATTTAATATTGCACAAGATGCATTAAGTTGAGCACAGTGGTATGTCTATTCATTTGACAGCTTAGTTTCTAGACTTATCAATAAATACTGTAGTCTCTTAAACAGCTACGTCTCCAGCCTCACACTGTGAGGCAAGAGGAAGCAGCTTGCCAATTAAGTGGTTCCATCCACTTCTCTATTCAGAGCAGTGTCAGGGCTCCTGCCCGAGCTCCGAGGGAAAAAAGGAGGACACGAGCCAGGACTCTGAGACTTAACCCCTTTGAGGTATCTCAGAACAAGTGCACAAGAGAACTGGTCACTGTGAACCCCTGACTTCAGTCATGTTTGAACCTAACCTGTTCCATGATGGATTCAGAGACAGAGCACCTCTTGTCACCCTCTGCTTCAGACCAGAAGTCCTCGCCCTGCAAAACAGTAAGAAAGAAACGGGTGAAAGGAAAAAAATTTCCTGTAAACCCACATCTTGCAGCAATGTTCATGGGTCTGACCACATCTCATAGAAAATAACCTTTCTAGTGATGCATATCCATATTTCTGGACAGGGCTACCCACCACACAGTCAGTCATAAACAAAGGCTGAGAAAGCCACAAGTGTCCCAGCAAGAAGGGCCCTATTCACACGAATGAGGGGCATCAAACTCCTTCCCGTCACAGATGCATGAAAGACAGCAGAGCAACGTATCTTTAAAGCCAAGAGGTGGTGATGGGGAAGGGAGGGACAAGACTTCATAGTGCCAGAGGCTGGAACACAAAGCAGTGTAATCACAGGGGAGTTCCTCAGTATCTACTGAGAGCAGGTAAGCTGCTTGGGTCTGCATGCACAGCAGCATGTTCTGAAGTGAAACACCCAGCTGACAGTGCTACAGATCTGCAGGACTTTAAGGCTGCCTACCCTGACACCCATGCAGAGGTACACGTGCATACTCAGGTTATTTCAATACTTCCCCAGCAAACACCTAGGGACAGAGAAGGTTGCACCAAGCGTCATCAAAGGCTTCTAGTTACATGAACGCTAATCCATTAAGCCTCCAGGGAGCCCTACTAGGAAGAAGGGAAAAAACAGGACCCAGGTCACAAGCTCCTCTGCCCCCAAGGTGCATGCTCAGGGCCGACAACCCACAGCCTGCCTTGTGGCTGGGCAGTGCCCAAGGGAACGGGCATGCAGGGAGGCCAGAGAGCATGGCACAGGAGGTGGCCTCTCACCCACCAAGAGCAGCTGGTAAGGAGCACAGTGCTCCCTCCTCATTCGGCCAGGTGAGCTGACGGGCAGGCCAGACCAGCAGCTGAAGCAGTCACATCTGGTACAGGAAGTCCCAGAGCAAGAAAGGTGCAAGATTTGCACTTGCTGTGCAGATAACTCAAGGCTACCCACCTAGCAAATGCCAAAGCAGGGAGGACAGGAATCCTGTTTGGGAATCCTGCATTTGCTGCCTCAGATGCAATAGTCCCACAACTGCACACAGAAGTCTCTGGTGCAAACTGGCTTCAGCTCTTGATGAGCAGGGCCTGGCTGAAAGTGGGCACTACCTTCCCACCAGGCCTTCACCCAGGGCAATAGTCTGGCTGCTACACAGGTACCCTCTCATCAAAAATGGGGTGAAAGTGCCAAGGAGCCCAACCAGGTGGCCTGCAACCACCAAAGACCTGGCTAGCGATGAATGATCCTATTTCATAGTAACAACCCCTCACAACTGTGTTTTAAATAACTAAGCATGCTGGTGGAAAAGAGGAAGCGAGAACAGAAATTAATACAAACTCTGAAGGAAACCACAGTAATAATTTAGAGAGATCATGAATTTCCCAACTTTTCAAAGGCTCTTAGAAGCCCCCAAGACTGAAACATATTCTCAGCAGCCCACAGGCAGCCTCTTAACCATAAGCTTATTTTTCATTTAGTTGTTACAATAGACCAGGGGTCCTCGAACTACGGCCTGCGGGCTGGATATGGCCCCCCAGGGTCCTCAATCCGGCCCCCGGTATTTACAGACCCCCCCCGCCGGGGGTTGGGGGGGAAACCAAGCAGCCGCAGATGACTGCCTGCCACTGCATCCGCGCGCCGGCCCCCTGGTTAAAAAGTTTGAGGACCCCTGCAATAGACTAACAGCCTCTTAAAACACAGGCTCAGCCTTTACTGCTTTGCATTTTTCTTTATTCCATTCAAATCCCTATTGCTGCTACTCACCTTTAAAGGGAGTGCTGGCTGGGGAGAGTGCGGTCCTCCCTCTTCTCTGGGACCTGAAACAGGTCAGGGTGACCCTTCTCCTTGGCTTGACTTTGCTGAAGAGCCAGGTGTTAATTCAGGTTGGAGAACTTGAGACAGAATGCCTGAGATTAAGAGGAAAGTGGCGATTTAGCATTCAGCTGTGGCAGGACCTTAGCTTTGTTCAAATTCCCCAGGAGCTGTCCACACGAGCGACATTTCTGTAGGCTAGGCAAAGCCTCAACTCACACATATTTTGGTTTTATAGATAACATTTATTTTCAATTCAACATAATTCAGCCCAAGCCCAAGGTGTTCATGTTACAACTAGTAAACAGTGGATATTCTCTGATACTAACTCCTGCTCAGTTAAGCACCACGTCCTAAGCCATCACGGCTTCGACTGCGGGAAGGCTGAAGTAGTACTGAGCCTCAGCTGCCACATCGCATTTGCCTTGAAACTCACATTCACCACAGCAATCTTCTTGGCCTCTATCAGTGTTGCCATCCTCACCCAGCTCTAGTCTATGCCAAAAGCTTCATGCAGGACCACAGCAGCACTCTACAGCTGGTCAGATTAACCCATGCTGGCTCATTTGGCTGGCAACAGCCAGCTGACTAACTCGAGCACAGGCTGAACAAATCTCCCCGTTCTTTCAAGGTGCAAGAAGTTGCACCATCCTCTGCTCACACCACACTACATACACAGAGGGGCAGATGTTCTACGGTTCTGGCAGAAGTGCGATGCAACACAAGTCACTACGACTGCAAGTCGCACACAAGTGGCCAGATGTGCTGGTGAAACTAGCTGAGTAGCACTAAAGAGAATTCTCACTCGCAAAAACTTTACAGCAAAACCTCTTCCACCCAAAGCTAGCCAAACTGTGCTAGGGTTACCCATTTTCTTCATTGACGAGAATTCCAGTAAATTGCTGGAGGGCAAGCTGAGCAGTCAGGTGGCAATAAACAGACTAAATAAAACAACAGCTTGCAGAGGGACCAAGGCAATCTTTCTTACACAAGAGGATAGAGCAGAAATCAAAAAAAGCAGAAATCCTTCCTTGGGGGATTTACCACCTGCCACCTCTTTCCAAGGAAAGCTCAGGCTGAGGCTTTAAAATCCAGATTCCCTACATTTTTTGTCATACTTTCACACTGCCAGGAAACTCATTTGTCCAAAAACTCACAAAAAAGGCAACAAAAAAAAAGAAATGCACTGTTGTCTTTTCCCACTCCCTGCTTTAAAAGAAGATGTACAGACCACGTCAGTCCAGGAAGGAAAAGAGGCAAGCTATTCCATTCCTGTATCAGAAAATACAAGTCAAACAGAGATCCAGATCTGTTCCGGGCTTGCCTATACAGCTAAGCCCAGAAAGGCAGGGCACAGCAGCTTGGCACAAGGCTCTGCAACCACATCACCCACACCAGCTTACTATGCCGACTAGAAGCTCTTAAGAGGAACTTGACCCTGCTTGTGCATGCTCCTCACATCAGTTCCTGGAGATGTGCATGAAAGGTGCCTGGATCTGTCTCTACAGACCTAACGCTGTTTTGAAAGCGCTTATGCTTTTCAAAAAGAGGCAGAAGCTTATATGTTGGTTATGGCAGGAAGGTCCTCCCTGAGTGCTGCACAGGTAAAACCTCAACAAGAGCCTCTCAAAACCAGAAAGGGGCTGTGCAGCCCCTACCCCGCCAGGGTTCCTGCCGCACCCAGAGATGTTAACGGGTGTGCAGGGGGAAGAGACCCATGCACTCATGGGTGTTCTTCCCCTCAGGGGATCATCTCAGTTCTATGTAAAGTTAGACGCTCCCCAGGCAAGTCCATAGAATTAGAGACATTAAAAAAAAATATCACCCATCACAGCTGCAGATTGCAAGTTTGTTCACTCCGGCACATGAGCAGAGATAAGACAAAAAAGAACAATAATAAAATTCACCACACTCCGAAGTACTTATATGGTAAAAAATTAAGACAAAGAGGCTTGAAGATGAGAATTTCGTGAACTAAATTCCTTGAATCAGACACTCACCACTGAGGCAGTGAAAGTCCCTGAAGGGTTCCAGTCCTCAGCTAATACAAAGCTCTGCTTGGGTGGTCAAAAACACACCAAAGAACACGGAAAAGGATTTATCCCACACTACAAAATGGCTCCCTACTACTACAATACAAGGCAAAATTCCAGAAACTTCAAGTTTTAGACAATTACTTAAAATCAATGCAAGTGGCTTGCATAGTCACAAAGTTCCTCCTGAGAAGTCAAATTCCTTAACAGAATTTTAAACAAATAGACCCCTGAAGAGCAAGCCCCAATCAAGTGTAATTATGCTGATGTCACCTGAATTTTTTAATCATTAAGACTTTGGAAATCTGAATCTAACACTACCAGGATAAGACCTTTTCTCGTGGATGGAAAGAGTTACAAAAGAAAATGTATATTGGGTGAAAAGAATATTTAGTTGGAGAATGAGAAAAGAGGGAGATAATTGCTACAAACACGATCTGCATTCAGATTCAGATTCTAACTAGACCATTTGCTAAGGTTGCTTTAGGCCTGCTGAAAGTCATGGAATGAGTTTTATGGAGTATGATTTTAAAAAGCATTAGATACCAATTAATTTTAATGCATTATTCCCTTTCACACTTTCAATTCACTCATTAGACAAATGAGCTTAATGTGTTAACAGCTACCTCTGAAAAACCACTAGATGCCTTGAGGTATTCAACAGATAAGACTACAACCAGCTTTTTGAATCGGTTCTTACCATCTTCCTTAGAAAAGAAGTGGAGGGGCTATTTTAAGCACAAGTTTAGGACCCTTAAATCAGCTCTGAATAGTCAGTGTGGGGCATGTCCATTCCAACTCAACACTGTGTTGGGATGAAAGACTGGAGAAGCATGTGTTAAGTAAACATTAACTACAGTTAGAGGAGCACATCCACCAGCCGCTTGTCAACACAGAACTAAAGACCTCATTCCACCCACGCGCCAATTTCAACAAGAGAGAACTCTGTGGATGCTTCCCCCAAAGCAAGCCTCCAAGGCAATCACAATTCTTTAGATGGGGCCGGGTATATCCCGAGGGATGGTGCATACTGCTCTCCTCCAGCAACACCAGTCCCTTCAGGTCTGGTGTCCCGTCTTCTGTTTCTCCTTCTCACCCTCAAGTTGTATTAGTCTTTAAATCTTAAAAGGAACTCATCAGTGCAGCTGTTCCCAGCTGTGCCTACCAGTGAGGGGTGGCAACAGTAGAGGCAGCAGCAGGCAGGGCCAGAATCCCCTGACTCCAGGCTTTAAGGAGAAATGGCATGGCAAGTTTGCAGGGTGGAAAAGAGGGACAGGCAGGACTGCAAGACAGTCTGCACTCCACAGCTCTCTTCCACACCTGCACCTCCTCCCACATCACTGAACTACCTCCTGCAGTTCTGGGAGGCATAAGTAAAGGGAAAAGGCTCTTACTGTACCACGCTTCTCCCAGCACCCTTGCTGATGGTGCCACACCATCTTGGGCAAAGAGGCAACACTGGCCATAGTCGTGCTGGAGAGACCAGACTAAGTTCTCCCTGCCATACCACCGCCACATACTGCATATTTCAAGAGCAAATGCTGCAAGCACACATTTTATCTTCCCAGGTACAGAGCTACACATGGAAACAGCACAGCTGCAAAGCATGCAAGATTTCACCAGCTCTAAAAAACAAGGTACCTCCAGACACTGCAAGCCCACCACCAGCAGCTCCACACACACCAGCGAGAATCAGCTGGCAGCATATACTACTGTTAGAGGAACTCTCAATAATGCTCAAGGCTGCTGTGAACAACAGTAGGTCCCAGAATCCCTACAACAGTGCTAAGCCACCCTACAAATCAGCTTTCGTCCCCTCTTCACACTTCCATTATGTCTTCAAGACTGCTCAGAAAAGAATCCACCCCACCACAAATAATGCCTCTGCTTACCACCACCACCTCTCCTCACAGGTCAGCCTGTGAGTTACTATTCTCAGCTGTATCAGACACTGTCTGGTTATGAAAACATACTCTTTCCAGCAGCAAAGCCACATGCTTGTAGGGCTGACTCCTTTAACAACTTGTCTGGATTCCGAGACAAGTCCCATACAAACACCTGGACAGAGACACTATCAGTCAATGGACCTGTTGTCTGAGTTGTCAAGATATTTACCTTTATGTCTCACATTTGAGTTAGAAATCAATTAAAGCCTTCAAAGCAGAAACTGCAATAAAGCATCAGTCACCGAGAAAGTGCATAGGATTGAAGCCTTTTCGATTTCCTCTGCCTGGCAGCTGAAAGATAAGAACTTTATTTTTGGCAGTCAGGATGACATCATTCTTGGAAGAAATGAAATGGTGCCTATTTGTCCCTTCCTAGACCTGGCGGCTTTTACCTGTCTCGGAGGCAAATATTCCATTGCTGAGTTGCAGAGCTCTTTTCTAGAAGAAGGCATAATTTTACAGGTAGGGAAACTAAGGCACTTGATATGACCTGACATTTTAAATCCACAACCACTCAGTTTCACAGTCTTCCTGAAAACCTGCCACAGGCACAACCACTTTACGTAACCAGCCATTACTAGAAAGTGAGGAAGAGAAGCGAAGATAAACAGCACCGCAGACTTAAGAAGTTCCTTATTTGAGGAAGGATGTGCCTAAGCTGTGCCACACTGCTGCCCATAGCACTTCAACACATGACAGCATAAGCAAATCCTACATAATATAGCCCAAAGTCCGCCGAGGAGTCCCCATCACCCTGCCACACTCAATTTCTAGCCCATAAATCCAACGGGAACTAAACAGCCCTACTACCAGCAAAAACCAGAGCTTTTCCTCATATTTCTCTAGCTATGGAAGAAACCTGACTACTCCCATGGCAGTTCCACACATAACTAACAACTTGGCAGGAGGCAGAAACAAAAAGGAAGAGAGCCTGTTGAACTGCTGAGCTGTGCTGAGATGAATAGGGGTTGTCATAACCACAGAAAGCCTGTCCCCATCACTACTCGGCCTGCAAAGGATACGGCAGCCTCTAACAGTGCTTAGAAGGCGCCAAGGCTTTCCTCACCCGAGACCCACTGTCCTCCTAAACCAGAATTTGATTCTAGGCTTTGGAAAGAAAAGCAGGGTGGTGGGGAAACAGACAGTGCGATACATTAGCCAGATGAAGGACAGGCTGAACAAGCCCCTTTGTGCATTTATGGATGCACATACACATGCTACTGCAAAACCGAAGTGATTAATACCAAAGCTACTGACTTCGAGTTTCTCAGGACTTTCCCCACCACAGGGAACACAGCTTCCCAACCACAGGCATTTTCCATGCATTTGTCTCCAAGGGAAGCCACAACTCCAATAGTATCATTTTGGAAGTAGTAAAACTGACAAGCAGCGGGCAGAACACTGAGATGCCAGCAGGTCTGTGGCCCAGCACAGGACAGACCCCATCCCCCAGTCACTTGTGATTTATTTGCTAAACTCTTAGGAAAGATACCCTGCAGCCAGATCCACTAGACTGCTCAAACCCACCTCTCCAGCTACTCTCAAGCACAACTGCTGATCGCTTGAGGCAGTCAGCTTTTGTTTCTCTCCCTTTCAAGATAGCACCCTCCTTTAAGATGCAAATAACGCCACTACCAGTCACTCCAGCAAGGGATTTTAAACCTTTGATTTAAAAAAATACATTGAAAAGTGCTGAATGTTCTTGCTCGGTAGTTTCAGTGTATATTTATCTTCTAGTATTCAGTGGCACTGAAACTCTAAATAGAGCACAAAGACCCAACACCAATGGATGCTTGTCCAACTGCCGCCTTCGCTGGATCATTTTTACCTTTGATTCTTTATGCTGCCTTAGTACAGAGTGAACACCTCAGCCTGAATGCTAAATACTCTCAGCTGTGTATTTTGACTTAGAAATACATTGCACAGTTTTTTTGATGGGGCTTTATCTTCCTTTTTGAAAGAAAGGCTTTAGAGAGTTTCGAAAAGAAGGTTTCGATTGGCCTTTAAGGGATTTATTTCAGCTCCAAGGTCTGCCACTGTTTCACATTACTCTTCATGACAACATGAATTGCAGCAATCTTCTAGTTATCAGGGCAGTACTTTGACTTCTTAGAAGGAAAAAGAACTTCCTCATCAACCTTTATTTTCATTTGGCTGAGAATGTTGTTGCCCAGCCCCTATGCAGCACATCAATGAATAAGAAGGAACACTGCCATACTACTAACTCTCCTCAAACAAAAGGTAGGCAGGAACTTCTGATTATTGTGGTTTCTATATCAGATCAGTGATGGAGGCAGCACTGTTCAGTATTCTTCAGAAGCCAGCCTACAGATAAAGCTACATTGAAACTGAGTCAGAAGAAACCCTGCAGCTCAAATTGCCCCAAAGCTTGGAGCAGAGATTTGGATTCAGCTAACTGCAGCTAGACCCAAATGGAATTTGCACATCTCCATATTCTGGGCATGGCCACACCTAAGAGGAAGAGGCAAGATTTGGATCCTGACTGCCAATGCAGGTGGTTTTCTTTTGATCTGGGATTGAGCTTAGTTTTTTCCCCTCTGGTGTTGAGCAAAGTAACTCCAGTCAGGCAAACCCGCCCTGCATTTCATCTCCTCAGGAACATGACGAAAATACTTCTACCTTTCCTAAGGACCTGGTAGGAGGAAGCAGAGCAAACCCTGATGAAAAGACACAATCACCCTCCTAAGATTACTGATCTTTACAGGGTCAGCTCTGTGTTCACGAGTCCAACTATCAGCCCAGTAGCTGCAACACAACCCTGCAATAATGTCACAGGGCACGTTCAAGCTGTGCTTACTGTTTGCCTCTTGGAAATGACTGAGGAATCATAATTCCAGTCTTCTGACATTACAAAGGAAGGCCACAATGGGAGCAGGGAGCTCCTCAGTAGTGTTGGTAAGTGGTGGGCACTGGAACAAACTCCAGTTATCACTGGTGATGTGCAAGTGACAGTGTCAAGTCAAACAAATACAAAACTTGCATCCAAATTTAGAAGATGCCACTGCTGGGGCATCAGCACTGGACACTTATACTCTGGCATGCTTTTACAGTGGAGAAGCAACAAAGTGTTCAGTCCCTGGGGCACAGATGACAGTCTCTTATCACTTGGCCTCTCACAAATGCAGGTGCCACTTGGACAGGCTCTGACAAGAGCTGCCAAACAAGACATCAGAAAGTGGGACTGGATACAGTAACTGTCATGCCACCTAGAGGACAAGACTCCTTATTTTACTTTTAAACCCATGCACTACTGTTATGTGCCAGCCTGAGCACAGTCAGAAAATCAGGAATACCACTTCATATTGCAACTTTGAGGCATGTCACGGCTGATACCAACAATAAAGAAGAATGTAATTCTCTTTCCTTTGCCTGACTGGCAAGTTAAACAAGCAAAGTATAAAACTCATCAAAAACAATAAAAAAATGTAAAAGATGGCTGTACAGACACAGGTGGCCACTAACAGTAGCATTGCCTTTGCCTTTGGTTACCTTCAGGCTGTATGACTAGACAAGAACTCCTCTTCCAGACTTGTAAGTACCAGGAATATCTGCACTGCTTTCTGCAGACAAAAAAAAGAAAGAAAAAAGACAAGCTATAAAGATGCTCACAATGTGAAGTTTAAATACTGCATCAGCGTAGGTCATTTGAGACTACACATCCAAGGAGCAATACACCTAAGAGAACCTGATCAAAAGCTCCCTGCTTAAGACAAGTATGGTGACGCAACAGTCAGGATGGCAGGCACAGAGCTACAGCTTGGTGCACAGAACAATTTACTTTCAAGACGATTTTTACAGCTGGTACTCTCCAGAATTATTTTAGCGGAGCCTGTTTACCTTATCGGACTTGGAACACTCACTATAAAGACAAGACTTAAAGCATTGATGGAAAAAGACAAATCTTCACAGCTGCATGTTTGTCTGCTCTGAAAGCATACACAACCTCTCTCAATATTCAACAGATTCTCCAGAACATGAAAGTGAATCTTAAATGGGTTTCCTTCCTCCAAAACAGGAGGTGTATCATAGCTATAAAAATCTCTTCCATTCCTTACTTTTATGTAACAACCATGTACCGGTACAGACAGCCAAAGAGACAATCCCCAGAAGAAAAGCCTGACACTGGTCCTTTGATAACACTGAACATGCTGGCCCTTAGGAGAATTCTCTCCCACCGTGTTGCATTACAACCTCTTACTACCACCATGATAATTAAACTGATGAAGCCTGTGGAAAAAAACCCAACAAAACACAAATCAAAACAAAAACCACCTTGAAGGAATTTCTTAAGACAGGAGCCTAGACATCCTCAGGAACCTCAGAGGAAGTTGTGTATCAAACCAGGCTGGCAACTCAAAACAGCATTTACAGCCCTGATCAAAGGGTTTTGACAGCAGTGCCTCAAACTTGTGGACATGAAAGAAAGCATCATCTCTTTTAAACACCTTTAGCACAATGATAGATGGCTAAGAAAACATTCTCTTTCACAGAAACTCAGCAGGAGCCATTTGGAAGCTGTGACTAGCAGAACTGCAGAACAGTTGCCTCCAGGAGCACACATTTCCTACTGTCCAGGCAAATGGATGCAGTTACACAAGATGCCCCAGCACTCTTCATCACTCCTCCACTCAGCACTGCTCCAGCCTCTCTAGCTGTAAGTCCAAAAGCACAGTGAGAAAGCACCGATTTTACGAAAATACACGACCGTGCATGAAATAATGCAAACCATTTCACTTTCAGTTTTAGCTAATGAGGAAACACAGATTAACACTAAATCCCAAGAAGCGAATATAAAACTGAAATTAAACAACCAGCTGATCTAAGGGGATTTGTTTTGTATGCCTGTTAATCTAAGGGTGTAACAACAATTACAGTAAACTACCAGGACCGAAGTACATATTTTCTCCTTTAAATGAAATGAAAGAAATAGCCCAATACGTCAGAAACACCTGCGTATTGCCCATTCACTATGAACTGCAGCAAGAGCATACTAGGAACTGATCAAAGGTCACAGTGTTTTATCAGGAAATACAGATGGTTTCCAGACACTTAAATTCAACATCCATGTATGCAATGATTGCACACACAATCCAATTCCCCTGCTCATACCTTCAGTGAAGCTGAATAAAAGCTCTGAGATTTTAACGGAAAGTGGTGAGCAAAATACTGAGGTAGGAGTTTAAAGCCAAGTGACAGTCCTCTTGTGATATAGAGCAGCATTCTGAGGATGTACCGAGGTGTACAGCCCTTTCCTCATGTTCACCATCAAGGACAGTCCAACCAAAGCCCACCAAGGCACCTCCACGCAGTACCATATTGGTGTGAAGAAACAGGAGAGCCAGCAGAATGGATCAAGAACAGAAGTTACTAAGCAGACAAGGCAATACTAGCAACACTAAGCTAAAGGGCTACTAAAGGGGATGAGATTGAAAGATTCTTAGAACAGCTGTTGCAAAGGATGCAAAAGACACCAACACAGCACTATGCTCTATGCTTGAGCAATTGCTTCAAAAATCGTGTAGGCAGCAACGCATGCCATCTCATCCAGGTATAAGGAGGTGTCTAACACACACTGATGGCAGCTACAGGGTCCTGTTCAATAGGTGAGGCAACAGCAGGATGCCAGGACATGGTTCACTACAGACATCTGGTACCAATCAAGGCAATCACAGAAGCTTAACAGATTGCTTTCAAACCTAAAGATCGAGACTGGACACTCTGCATGACTTGTAAAAATAAATGTTACATTTTACCCCTCCTTTCCCTATCCTTCTCTGAGCTGGGTGAAAAGAAAAAATCTCTGGGAAAGGGACCAACTATACTCATTGCTGCTTATTTTAATTAAAGCTGAACCCAGCCCCCTGCAACTGCCTCCAACCCCAAGATAAGACATCCAAAACAACAGGGGATCATACTTCAAGCAGAAATCTGCTCCTTTAGCCAAGCTTTAATTTCAACTCCCTAATTAGAAATATTTGCATATACTTTGCTTTGCACAGCACACAGATACGAAGATAATTTCAGCCACAGTATGCTAAGAGAAAACCAGAGGAAGGTGCTTTGCAAAGAAATACCAGATTTGCTGGTAAATTCTGCTTTTTCACTAGTCAAAGAATTGCATGGAAATGAAACCTGCTCATCTGCTCTCAATTCCCTCCAGTAGAAAAAAACCCCAGACCTACCTCCTACTGCTTGTTAGTTCATTCATACCTAGTGGTCGCAGCAGCTGCTTCATCAAGGAGCCAACACCTCATAGCTGCTCCTCCACAGTTACACCAGCAGTCTTTGCACTGAGCATATACACTTTTTAGTGGTTATTATGTCCCTACTGCCCCATTCAGTGGGATGTAAGGGAAGCTGTAATTTCTGAATGCCAGGCCACTCCAGGAAGGTCTCCAAAGGTGGCAGTCACTAGATTTATGTGCCTGTCTGCTTCCAAATTAAACATTTTCATGCTATTACAAGAAAAAAAATCTGTTTGATCTGTCAGCTCCTCCAACTCCTTCCATCCTGTTACACAAGAAAAACACAATACACGGAAACAACATAGCATAACTGACTCCAGGTGAAAGCGCTCAGTGAAAATACACACCAGCCTCCCCCTAATTATGTATCACAGCTCTTAATGTTTTGGGAGCTAACAGAAATAAAAGGCCACACTAAGCACCTTTACAAGGCCCTCACATTTATCCAAAGGTGCAGTGTCCTAGTGCTGGGTACAGGTATACTTAATCCCCAAGAGGAGAAACTCCAGGTTTGCACAGGCAGCACTGGTGGAACTCAAGCACACTGTTCTGCTGAATGTGCACAGTGAGAAACCGAGCTGAACTCATGGTCTCAGCGGTACTAGCGCCAGCTGGCCTCCTGTGGCTGTAAGAAATTGGAAGGGCAGGAACTCAACAAAACCACCTAACCAAAAAAAAAAAATCAGTCTTATTTTTTCTTCCTAAATTCAGCAGATGTCACCAAATGCAAACAAGACGCAGCCAAGTAAGAAGGGGAGATTTTCACACCCACCTTTCTTAGTACAGGGCAGCTTATCCAGCAGGCTCACAGTCAGGTATTACACACTGCACATACACAATGGACGTTTTTTGCCTCAGCTGGACCCTAAACCCTGCCAGGCAGTTATTTTTAATGACAGGCAAGAGATCTAGAAAAGACGACAGGAAAATGGCAAGAGATAGGTTGCAGAAATTCAAGCAAGTTAACAAAGTGCTAGAATGCCTCTTTTTATACAATGCATTCCCCAGGTGTTTTTGCATAACACCAACGGCACAGAGGATATCACAAGTAGAGTATAGCTTTGCAACACCTAAAGAAGACTGAACAGCACTAAACTTGTTACTTAAAGAAGTTGCAAAGGAGAGAAAAATGCACAACCCCCACCCTTTAAGGAATACCTTTAAAAATGTTATACTTCCACGGGCAGGTGAAAACAGTTTCAGTCTGATTGGCGACAAAAAGTTACAACAGAACACCAGTCTTCCCCACAAGTGGACTTTTTGCAAAAGTCCTTTACCAAAAAAACCCAACCCAACCCAAAAACCTTAAAAATAATTTCCTGTTGGGAAACCACCTTGCTCCTTCTTCCACCTAACACAATCATTTCGAAAAGATAACAAAACAAGTATCCTGCAAGACTTTGGCTCACATACCTCAAAAAACATCAAGAAGAGCTGCCAACTTCTAAAGTAAGTATGGACTTTCTGGACTAAGACTTCAGTGATTTAAGTAACTCTGAGGCCCTCTACCTTTTTTTTTTTTTTCAGTAAAAGCTACAAAATACTGTGCATTAACAGAAGACAAGACCCCCCCCCCCCCAAAAAAAAACCAAACAAACAACAACCTGCCAGTTTCAGAGCCACTGGCCCTCCAAGGTACAGAGACCATCACCTGACCACGCGCACCAGAGAAACGCCTTTCTAGGGAAGGGGACCTGCTCACACCGTTTCTTTCCACTTCGCACGCTGTGCGGCTTCCTGCCCCAGCTTCTGCCACCCCGAACGAACGCTGCCCTCGGGTCACAGCGACGTGACCGCTGCTCGCGGGGAACAACGAGGCAGCCAAGGCTGTCACCCCCTGCACGGCGGCCAAGGACAAGCTGTGGGAAGGTGAAGGAGGCTGGAGAAGAGCACACACCGAAGTGACTCATCTTTATCAGTCACCAGGTTCTCCTACGAACTATATAACACCATTATCGGAAATCCTTCCCTGCCCGCTTTCTCGCCGCCGCTGCCACTCCACAGCCCCGCCGCCGGAAAGCCGAGGCAAGCACGGGTCCCGCGGAGCCGCCGCTACGGGATTAACCCCTTGCTCCCTCCTGCCCCGCAAACATCCCCCAGGCTGAAACCTGCCACCACAGACCGAGGGCGAGAGCGTCGGGTTTACGGCTGGGCTCGATAATCTTAAAGGTCTTTTCCAACCTCCATGACTCCACGCTCAGCTTTACCACGCGGGCCAAGGCAAGAGAGCGTCCGTCCCGGTTTACGGGATACCGCCCGTGCGGAAGGGAGCCCGGTCTGCAACAGACACAAACACGGTGGCGGAGGGTGACTCCATTACGGCGGGGTGAAGCCGAAGACGGGCCAGAGCGAGCAGCAGAGCGGCGGCCCGGCCCCGGCCCGGCCCCCCCGGGCGGAGGGCAGCGGGGGCGGGCACCGGTGACCAGCGGAGCGCGGCCGGGCGGGGCTGTCGGAAGATGGAGGGAGCGAGCGGGAAACAAAGTTCAAGGAAAAAGCGGGCGGCTGCAGAGCGAGGTCGGATACGGCCGGCGAAAACCGACCGGGGGAAGCGCATCAGTCGCGGCCCGCAGAACGTTTCCCGCAACCCGCCCCCCCCCGGCCACCGACCGCTCGCCTCGCCGGCGGGCTGAGGGTTGCGAGAAGCAACCGGCAAGTCAGGCCCCGCGGCGCCCCAACCCCCGCTCCCGCCGGCCCCCCTTCCCGAGGCGGGGGCCGCTGTCCCGGAGGGACCGGGGCGGGCCCGACCCGCCGGGGAGCGCCGCGATGCTCACCGCGCCGGCTTCCCGCCCTGCCCTCCCCCCAGCGCGGGCCGGCTGGCGGCGGCGTTCGCAGCGCCGGGCTCGCTCCCTCCCCGCTCCCCGCCGAGGGGAAGGGAAGGAGCAGGTGCGGCGGCGGTTCCGCGGCCCCCACCCCGCAGCCCCGCGAAGCGCTCCCGCCGCCGGGCCGGTGCGGGCCGTACTCACCCAGCAGGAGCGGGGCCCGGCGGCGCGAGCGCGCTGCCTCCCCTCGCGCTATTTGAGCGGCGCCAGGCCCCGCCCCCCCGGCCCTTCGGGGCGGCGCGCGGGCAACGGCGGCACGCGGGCAACGGCGGGCCAGGGGCGGCGGGCAACGGCCGCGCGCGGTAACGGCCGGGGGGGCAACGTAACGGGGGGGGGGGGTGGGGGGTAACGGCCCGGCCGAGGCCAGCCCGGGAGGCGGCCTGAGGCGATGAGGCCCCGCCGCCGGGGGGTGGGTGCGGGGCTGCCCCGGCGGGGGGCGGGGCCGGGCCGCGGGCTGCCCGGGGTGACGGGCCGGGCGCGGGGGAAGGCGGAGCCGGGCCGCCCGCCCCGCGCTTCCTCGGGGCCAGCCGCGGCCGTGAAAGTGGCTCCCGGCGGCTGGTGCCGGGGCTTTCCCCGAGCGGAGCCGCCCTCCCGCCGGCGCGGCCCCCTCAGCGTGGGGGTGACGCGGCACCGGGCCTCCGGCCCCGCCGTTGGCAGGATTGTTCTGGAGCTCGACCAGCGTCCGACCTTGTGCTGCTGGGCCGAAACCTCGTGTCCATTTTACAGCCACTACATCCCTGCCAAAAATAATATTAAATTTTCATTTAATATAGTTTTATGTGTTTAGTATCATTCTACTTCAACTAATTTTTATTTAAACAGCCTTACGGTTTTAATGTAGTTTTGTTTCTCTTACTTTGTATTTAATACAGGTTTCCTGTCGTGTGCTTTCTTCTTCCTAACATGCCGAGGCACCGTACCGATTTCAGCCTTGGTTTTGCTACGCGGAGCACACCGTGGGTGTTTAATCAGGAAGGGGCTGATGGCAGAGTGCTTTTTAAAGTTCCTGGGATTCTGCAAAATTAAGACCAAACTAATTCTGATTCAGGTTTGAGTCATGTGTTTGTCAACCCAGCAAGTGGCTTCATGCTGGGAACTAGGTAGGGGGGGAAAATTGACACGTAGGTATCTGCCAACTTTTGTAAATTCCAAGGAATTGAAGAGAAGTTTCTGGTTTTTTTCAAACTGTTCAACTTGATCTTGGAAAGTCAGCACTGCTAGCCACAGGTAGGCAAAATGCATACTCTGCCTTCTGTCCAGAAGAAATCGGCATTATTTTTTGTTCGCTTGGTTTTGGTATCTGAGTAATATAGATTATTTTATGTATTTGTATAGAAAATGTAAATAATAAAAAAGAGATGTGATCTTTTGCTTACAGGAAACCACGTGATTCCTATGTCTGAGACATTCAGAAAAGTACCACGTACTCAGCAAGTTTGGAAATACTCGTTTATCCACTCCCTTGCAGTCCACAGGCACTGAGACTGTTGCAAAGATGCCAAGGGAAAATGGTACTTTTTCCAAAGCCTGGACAGGTTTTTTGTCTTTCCTTATCCTGAATGCTGTGTAAAGGGATGCAGGCTAAGGAAGGAGGCAACTCTTCATCGCTTCCATTGAGTAATATCTATAAAATGAAGCAGGAGGCCCCCTCCTTCCCTCTGGCAGGATGATACCATCTGTGATGCAGCTGAGGAGCCACGTTACAGCACTGTTGCTTTTACCCATTACCACCTGTAGGAGCCTTTTCTCAATTGCCGCTGATGCTTTAGGATTTAAAGGAGGAAGATGCACTCGACCTCTGCTTGAATTGAATCTCCTCCAAGTATGCTTTTCCTGGTGAGATGAGCAGCCCAGTGGCATTCTTACGAGATTAGGTTTGCATTCTACCATATACAGGACTTAAAAATGCAATTGCTAATGCAGGCAGCTGTCCCAGCACTCACGGTTGGGACTTTTCAAAAACAAACATGAGGGAAGCCAAAATGCCAGGTTTTGCATCTGCTCTTTGATCTTAGCATTAGGCGTGACTTCCTCCTAGTTATGTTTCCTGACAAGTCACATGTGTTGTCTTTATCCAGGCCAAGCAGCTGTACAACATAATATGTTATGGCCAGGAGGCTCTGCATTGAACCCATTGACATCCTCCTTCCTGTGCTCCTCCTCAGAGCCAAGGGCACGTTCACGCTGCTTCCACCTCAGTAACCGCTGTGCTGTTCCTTACCTCAGCACTGAACCTGAAGAACTGGGGAGGAGTCACGGGGAACAAGGCAGGCTGGGTGAGGTAGCTTCGAGGGCATGAAACACCATGTGGGGAAAGGGTGGGAGGCTCTCGAAGGCTACTCATCATCAATGGAAACTGAAAGAAGCAGCTGCCAGCACGCTGGGCTCCTGAGGCAGGACTTTTTTGTAAGAGATCTTCTTCAGGTGTTACTTCTTACGCGCACATAGCTAATCTGTGCAGGGAGTGTGATCCTGCTCATCTCCACGGGCCCTCCATCCAGGGCTGGTGCAGCTCATTGCCAAAGTGAGCAATACAGAAACACCTCCTAGGAGACTGGTGGTTCTGTCCATAGTTTATAAAATAGCAGAACCTCTGGGTCCCTAATTGAGGTCAGGGGCTAACAAGTTTGCAGTGTAATTAAAAGCTGTGATGAAGTGTTGTAAGGCTGGCTTCCTGAGCTATGGATGGGAGCTGACCTCCTGTGTCTCAAAGTCCAGCGGTCAATTTCCATATATTCGTTTCTCTTCTGGCATCACAGAAATCCTTGTGGACTGGCCTTTTGACACCAGAGAGATCCCTCCTGGCTAACCACAGCTTTCTCCCACTACTCTCTGAAAGCAAGAGACCACAAGGACAGGAAGAGGTGTATGGTTTGAAACAGCCTCCAAGAAGTGCCGACCTACTGAGCTACACGGATGAAACGAAGTCGTGAGCTGTGTCGCTCCTGAGCGCAGCCTGCTATCTCCAGCCTCCAGGCCCTGGGGCCCACCCCCCAGCGCCAGCCACGTTACAAACACGAGGGTTTATCCTTTGTTTTGAAAATGGTTGGGTGCAGGAAAAGAAGACTCGTTCGGGATTTCCCCTGCCTGGGATTTCCCACAACTTCCTGTGTTTTCTGCTTTTGAAAAAAAAAAAAAAAAAAAGGCACGAAGTCTTATGATTTCTGTTTACTCAGTGACAGCATTGCTGCTGTCTGGGTGTCATTCCTTCAGGCATCAAGCTCCTGATGTTTACTGAACCCAGCACCCACCACTTGGGGTGAACACTGACCCTCTTCACACAGGAGATACCCAGATGCCTTGTCTTGACACATGAGCTGGTGAGCTTGAACCTCTGAATCCTTCCAGTCAGTTCAAGGGGCACAGCTCTGGAGCGCCACATCCCTTAAGCTGGCAGAGTGCAGATGAGACAGGGCATGGAGTGGTGGGGGTTTAAAACAACACAAAAAGTCAGCACAGAAACAGAAATGTCATTCATTCCTTATTTTACTGAATGCTGCTATACCACTGTCAGGTGTTCACGCTAGGACTGCAGGCTAAGAAAGTGAGCTACAGCTACAGAAATGAAGTCTTAGTTCCTACAATTCAATTTACATTACTTTCAGCCCTTCTGGGCCATTACTTGTAATTTCTCTTCACAGAGAAGCTGAAGAAACAATGTAAAATGTGGAGAGAGGAACCACGTATTTGTGTTGTATCAAGATCGATTTGTTTGTATCTCAGGTAAGATGGGCTGTGAGTGTTCCAGCAAAAGAAAAATTGAAGTCGGACCGTCTTAACACTGAGGTTTTTGTCTCAAGATCGCTTTCCCTCAGCTCCAGCTTCCTCTTTAATCATCAGCCATGGGAGTGAATGCAAGGGAAACAAACGATAACTCCACCAACAAAAAGAAAAAATAATGACTTTATTTTTTTCTTTTTTTAGTTCAGTTGGCCATCTGAGGTGCTAAACTCAACACCAACAAAGCAGTTGTGCATAAAAACAAACAATAAAACACACCCAAACAGAAGAAAACAGGCTGGAACAGATTGGGGTTTTTTACAGGTCGGGTATACGCTTTTCTGTTAACACTCCATACATGCCAACTGTAAAAGCCTCGAACAATCTGAATATCAGAGTTCACTTCTGTACTAAAGGGAACATCCCTTCACCTGGATTAGACCACACACACACGCATGCACGCACAGATACAGAGTATTTAAATTACTGCAATGCCATCAGAACATGGCATTTTCCCCTTCACATCTGCTTTCAGCAACATCCTCATCTACCTGGCTACCCTGCCTATAGCAGTACTCCCCGCAATCCAAAAGCAGGAACTTCTGGAGAGCTTTTAATCTCTGTTATTTTGCAACGGTCGAGACCCAGCAACCTCTTTCTCTGTGAACTATGTACAGGCTGGTTTTTAGTATGCTTTAGAGTTCTCTTTATTGCAGATGGTGATGACTGAAATTCCCATAAAGCCATACTGTGGCTTTTCAGTTTGTATACAGGAGATTTTATAATGCAACACCTTTCTCATCCACTGGTGTGTGGTGTAAACACTTAATTGAAAACTCATTTGAAAAGAACGTTAACTAAACAAGGTGTAGCTGTGAACATTTTAGGAACAGCTGGAAAGAAAATGGAACTGCTGGCTGCTCTAGATCATGCAGTCTAGACCACTTATAATAATTAATAATGTTCAGGATTAGGATGTATAAAAATACTAAAAACCACCAGAGCGCACACAAATGTGGTGACTAGCTCTACGCAAGCACCGTGTTCTAAGAGAGGCCTAGGCATTGCACAAAACTCAGATTCTTGACTGTGGGGGTAACCCAAGGATCCACTGGTGTCTTTACATACAAACAAATATTTACATAAAATGCAGAGACTGATAGAGAAAAGGACTGACTTTTAAAACTTGCGGTTTGCTCTAAAGTATGTTCAGCAACGCAGTTTGTAACATGCCCTAGCGAGACCATGGGGCATTGGTTAACTGAAAGAAGGAATATGTATGGAAGTCGGAGCTGAAACATCTTGTCACCTCCGCACACATTAATTCTTTGAAGCTCAGGATTTTACAGCCATTTGTGAGTTCTAATGAAAACATGGTTAAAAGGAACAGAACACTTAAAAAAAAAAATTGTACTGTGAAAACAGCAGATTAGTTGTTTTTGACGGTCCTCACTCCCTCATCCCCATTTGCCTCCCGGGTGTTTCCAGGAGGTGGTCCCCCTCCCTTCCCTGCCGGGGACTGAAGGGCTCGCCTCATCCTCAGTGTGCCCGTTTCAAAACGAGCACAGGTTAGGTTCTAAGCTCGGCTCTCCTCCTACCTAGTGCAGCGAGGAAGCGGCCAGCCCCTGGTACGGACCGTGTCACATGGGGACAGGTGCCCTTGGTGCCCACTTCTTGGAAGCTGAGGGCCTTTTTGCTCCCCTCATACGCAAAATGGACACACGTCATTGAATGCACATGGCCAAGTCATGTGCTGCTACCCACCTGGGCAGCACAAAGAGCTAGAACATCCTACTTGGATTCTGATACAAATAAGGAATCTTGTGGTCACAAGAGCCTTCTTCAGCTTTAAAAATACAAAATTTGAATTAAAAATACTCAGATAGTAAAAAAACCCAGTATCTGATATGCAAGTCATATTCTTAAAGTGCAACTGAACAGCAAATACAAGTTGTGCCTTTTACAACCATTTTGATATAAAAAGGCCTTTTAACATTCCCTTTCGCATATCTTCAAATAATTTGCGTGTGCGATGTTAGCTCTTCATTTTCACTCTCACTGCTGGAGGCCTTCAGCATAACCCAAAGACTTCACGTTTAGAATACGTGGTTTTCCTGTGCAGTAGGGCATTACACCCTCAAGTGATACCACTCTTCGGCATAGCAAAGATTGGGCCAGCATCCCCCAGCATGAAAGGGAAAGTAGTAATCTGGTATTTCTTCTTCAGGATTTCTTTCTGTTCTACAGCTCACATTCAATGATATTTTGTGAAGTTTGATGTGGTCCGTATACCTAGCGCACTATAAAATGGACTGAGGCCGATTCTCTGCACAAGGCAGTTCAACACGATGTATCTAGCTTCCCCGTCTCCCCTCCTCCTCTCCAGCTTCCACTGGCCCCTCAAATGCAGACTGTGCAAACTGCTGTTGCCCGTTCAACTCGTGCAGCTGGCCCCCGCACTGGCAAACGGGGGGTTTCTGTTTGCCGGACATCCTGTTGGTAAGCCCTCGCCCTGCGAGGTTGGTGTAGCAGGTACCACTTGCTAACACGCGCAGTTATGAAGTAGCACTGCAGCTGCCTGTCGACTTGGTTTCGTGATCATCTGGATTTAAGTTGTAATGCCTTAGCAGGGGATAAAGGGGAAACACCCGAGGCGGAAAAAACATGTTTCCACAGTTCACCAGCACCACTCAGAGCCTCTGGGGACAGTCCTACCCACTCTTCCTCAGCCCAGGTATGCTCCCGAGCCAGAGGTGAATTCAAATCGTAGACCCTGGCTTACAGATAACCTCTTTGAAGAAGGTAGCAAGAAACCATGCTAACTTCTGTCCTGGGGCAAAAAAATTAAAGGATGCTCAGCCCTGCTTGGGTGATACGCTCCAACAGCGTAATTCAAGCTGAGAGTCAGTATGCTGTATGAGTATGCTTGGGAATGGGACGCATTCTCAAAGACATTGAGGAGGAGGCTTAGTACTTCTTTAACAAGAACACGGTCAGCATCCCAAGGGGGGAAAACCTCTTAACACATCCCATTAAGAATGGGATGCACACCCAATGCACAGTGCTATTTCAGCTCTGCCGGACAAGTTACGGACATAGTGTGTTCAGGGAATCCGTCAAACAGTGAATGGTGCTGAACCGCTCATGCATATCCTGCTCACTGGTTAACGTACAATTACAATGAGTACTCTCCTGGCTGAAAAGCAGCAGCTTCACTAGCTGAGCCAAAAGGAGCTTCTTCCAACAGATGCAGCAGGAAATGTGCTATTTTTGTTTTCATGGAAGTCCCTCTAGCTGTATCTCAGGAGTGTGAGGGTTCCCTCTTTCCACGAGAAAGAGAGACATGGGATATTTCTACCTCACAGTTTTGGCTTGCTTGTTATAAAACTGTAAAATTTAAATAAATTATAGGTTTATTAGTCCAACAGAGGGTATCTGGGATGCAGAAGAAAAGTATGCTAGGAACACAAATAGATTCTTACAACTTCGTGAGTGCTCAGAATTTTGCCATAAAGGAAAACTCCTCACGCAGGATGCATCCATGGGTAAGTAAAGGTTGCCCTTGCTGTGAAGCAGGGACTAATCTGCAGTAGTGTCTTTCTCTAACAGAGTCAGAACAATTCCTCCATAATCAAATATGTGTAACAATTGAATTATTAATAAGAACACTAATAAATAGCCACAGGTAACAATGTCCAGTAATTTAGAAGTGGAAGTTGTAGGATGCAGCAAGCACACACACCCATCACTTGACTTGTCCATTTTTTTCCTAAAGATACAAAAATGAATCTTCTTTCAAGTATTAAAAAAATAAGTTAATTGACATAAAAGGGTCAAAGTGACTGAGGGCCCAGTCAGGTCTTAAGCTTCGTTTCCAATGTGCAAAAACAAAATACAGAGGAAAAAAAATAAAACACTGAAAAGTCTTAATGGTGGTTCGGTCACTTCAGGGCTTCTCCTTTTTAGGGGCCTAACAGCCAGGGAATGCCACCTGGTAACACCCCCGCCCCAGCACACACTTACCACTGTCCCACAGTCAGTATTTTCCAGTGTCAAAACAGTCACAACAAAAACAGAACAAGGAAGCCCACCAGCCTCTGAGCCGTGGCCGTGAAGACTAAGGCCAGCAGAGCAGTAGCTGTCTCTCCAGTGTGTAGCAAAGCAGAGGGCATCTTCCCTCTCTCTTCTTCTCCCCTTTTTTCCTCACATGAAGATTTAGGAGGCTATGATAGGGAGAGTGTCCTCTGATGCCCACCTCTCTCTAAAAACCAGGAGGCAGAGAGTTCCATCACACATACTAATAGTATCTTCTCTGTCTCATATTTCTTCATATCCATGCATAATGATCAACTGCATGTTTCTTTGGTGGGGAGGAAGACTAAAGCAAAGAAGGTGTCGCCCTGGGCTTCTGGAGCTCTCTTGGACAGCTGACTCCACCATACAGGCTGCTACAGGCTTCTGTGGTTTTCCAGAGAGGGTTACCACTTCCCTCCTTTCTATTAGAACTGATGTAGTAAAACCGGGAAAGGAACGGACTGCCATAAATCCAGTTTAGTTAAGGGCACTTCTTCCCTTAACCTCCTTCCCCACACATGGATTACTCATCTCCCTCCTACCACACACGCACAAATATGGTCCATTGTATAGGACCTCAAGGAGACTCCACAGTCTCAACTCTTTATCTTCAACTTGGCTTGCAAACATGTAAAACTTAAGCTTCTGGAACGAACGCACTTATCAAAAGGCTTCCGAGTGCTTCAAACCAAATCCCTGCATGCCGTTGGACCCTTTGGAGGTTTCCCCTTCAACATCTTCCTATCCATGTAATTCTGGCGAACTCAGGGTAGGCCAACTGGACAACACAGACCAGCAGAGGTAAATGTGTTAAGCTCAGGACCAGTTCAAGCTAAAACCTTTGGAAAGCATAACTGCCTCCAGGTCCTTGTCTTCTTCTTTTTCTCGAAGCCGTTGCTCCTCAAGAAGAGCCACAAGAGAATCTCTCTGCTCCACTACTTCTAGCATCTCGTTCAGGATCCTCTTCTCCTCTGAGAGCTCCTCATCTGTCTTCAGATGATCTACAGAGATATCAAAAACTATCAGCATACACTAGGCTAGAAATACACACATACCATCTATGAAATGTTCCCTTTTGCTCTCACCTTCTACTGCCATCCTTTCCCGGAGTTCCTGCTGCAATCGACTCTGCCTGTCTTCCAGTTCTAGCTCCCGAGCACTGAAAGGGAAACATCAGAAATACAAGTTCCAGGTATATTAAAATACTCCACACAATGCTTCACATCTGTCTCAATTTCTGCTCCCCTTCTAGGTATCTGCTATGCATTTTACCGATCTGTTTTGGAACAACTCTTAAAACACCTAAAAGACACATTTTTTTAAAGATTTAAATGTACTTTCAGCATCTCTGATTCTTTGCCTTCAGCTAGGAAGTGCAATACAGGAAATTGAGCAGAGTATGGGTGGGATTAAATCTAAAACTGGTGAAGGAACAAACAAAACTGCAACACCTCTATGCATCTCCTGCCACTTCCTGCTCTAAAGACAAAGTTACTTAGCAACTAGGGACAGGTCAGGCCATTGCCTTTTCAGATGCCAACACAGACAACACCCTGGGGCTTTTCTGACACAGGCACTAAGACAATCAGCTTCCCTGCTGCCTGGGTCAGCTGACATTCTCAGAAATTCATTTCAGTGAATTTATAGCAAGGGGACTGAGAAAGCTCCCAATTTCATTAACATGGAAAAAGCCTTTAATCATCGGAGCCCAAACAAGAAGCACTGGGATCCCACTACCGGCAGAGAGAAGAGGGCTACGTGGCAAAGGTGACTCAATTTTTGGCTACACTTTGAAAGTGGACTCTACCAAACCCAGGAGTCACACATTATTTCTGCATAGCTCTAAAACACCTGCATAAACAAGACATGTTTTATCCAAGAACAGCTTGGAAAGGCCTCAGAACTTTAAACACACACCTATACTTCTGCACGTGCACAAATAATTGGCACTTTCGTTCCTTATTGCTATTATTCCTTCTTCTACCCCTCTTCCAAAATGTACTTAGATTCTCAGCCAAGAATCAGCTTAAGAGACTGCTGACCTCCCGGCATTATAGAGAAGACATTACTGACATCCTCCTTTTGAAGCTTTGCATGTTCACTCACAATATCATCAGCTCGGACTCGTAGCGAACCAAGGCATTCTTCTCCTGCACCAACTTGAACCACTCCTGCATCAGCTTGGGATCATCCTTCTTACCCATGCCTGCCAAAAAAGAAACCCGGTAAGTTTTAAGGTAACACCCTGCAATCTTTACAAGCTGCAAAAACACAATGGGGCAAAATGTGCAAAGAAAGCCAAGCAAGATGCTGCCAGAGCACTCCCAAGCCGGGTCCAATTCAGTTTGCCTACAGCACACAGAAGAGTGGAAGTCACCTCCAAAAGGATTCTCTTCTCTTTGGAGCCTGATTTTTGGTTGGTTTGGTTTTTTGCTTTCTGCTTTTCTTACAATTACTTGTTTCTTCCTCACTCTTACTCCAGAAAGCCCAGATTTCTGTATGTATTCACTCTTCCTTTCCTTAGAAGAGCTTTATAGATCTCATGCCAGCTACTTAAATGTATGCTCATCAGAAATGGATTCGATTGCCACTCCATGTGTTTTACCTTTATTTTCTTCAATTGCATGTCCTCAATCTTTTCTTTTACTGGCCAAAAGTAATGTCTTCTCTTTTTTTAATAGCTAAGTAATCTTTTTCTGACTGCTTCTCCTAGTCACGTATATCTATCCATCTTGAAGATCCCCTCTGCACAATGAACACACAAACTACTACTGTATTCCACATCAGCACTGGAAAGAAAAAAAACCCCCAGACACATTTGCTAATGCCAAAGCAGAATAAAAATACCTTGGGCCTTTGCCACCTAGTAAAGAACTCTTAGTTGGCATTTCATTTATTTTAAAACCAACTCCTAAAGTTACTCAGTAGTCCACTGATGAATCTCATATCTGTCAGGAATTATGCAGAATAAATTGCAGAATGCTGTTCCCAAAGCCAAATTATTATCTAATTATTCTATCAAGTGCAAAACTCCTAGTAATCTCCTGGTCTGGGCCACTGTTTCCACACTACGTGCTGCGGCTTATACCAGACACCACCAAGGACAGTAGCAATGCGCTTGCCTGTGTGGAAGTGGACGCAAGAGCAAGGCCTCAAATCAAACTCAACAGCATTTTCATGCTGCTGCACGCTATCATCTTGCACTGCATGTAAGTTAGACATCCTAAAGTAACTAACATCCCTGTCTGTGTTTGTTATTATGGACAGATACTAGCTACATCAAGAGTAAAACCTCTCAAATAGTCATTTTGATGCCAATGACAATCAAGCAGCAAGCTTACTACTCGAACTCTGGGAAACACTTCACAAACAGCATATTAATGGCTAGTTAATTCAGACCTGTGCCCTGCCTCCACCCTTAGGATCTCAGAGAAGTGCTGCACTGGAGCTAAACAAAGGAGAGCCTACAACTCCTACTGAACTCTAGCTTGGGCTGAGAATACCTGCCTTTGAAAAATCGTAATAGCAGACCCTTGGGGAATACCAGACCCGGTTGTACCACCCTAAGAGCCTCTGGCTCCGTGGACTTTACACCAGTGTATTGCTCAGTTCCAAGCATTCCTTTCTGAGCATCTCTGCACAATATGCCCATGTGGCGACAGGAGAGGGAGACTGTACATGCAGATGTCCAGTGCTGTGGCGCCATGAAAACACTGGGAAGTCTCCCCATCCTTTCCGATGCCAGGATGTATAGAAAACAAATGCCTCTAAGAAAAAGCCAAAAACACAACGCTACTGACCTATGAAATACGTAAGTATTTTTAAACAGCCAACGAGCAGAGGAATAATGGGAGGATTGGAGAGGGAGCACTGACAACTGATGTGAGGGAGCACCATGGAAAGCATAGTAAGTGGTTAGCAAAATTACACCATGAACACACATAAACAACCCCTTCCCCCATGCCTTGGCAATGGAAACTCTACAGCAAACTCCATTTGGGACAGTTAAAGAATGTACTCAGCAAGACAGATGAGGGAAAACTGGTCTAGCTTAAGGTTTGTTGGTTTTTAAAGTTCAAGGATGCTTTTGCAAACCAGTCCTTATAAAGACACAGTATTCCTTTAATCCATACATACTAATTGAAAGGTCATATTTAAGGAAGCAGACTGTCTTCCCTTACCCCATCTTCCAAACATCTTTCAGGAGGAATAGAGAAATTGAAGCCACCAAATGAAAACAAACTTTCTAGTGTGATGTTACTGCTCCCACTGCCGCTGTTCAACATCCCTCCCAGTCACTACACCTCACCTAGCACAGCTGGGACTAGCAAAAGGGATACTGTACCTTTAATTACTCAACACAGGCTCAGAGAAGTTGGTTACCAGGTTGCTACTGAGAAGGCTGGTTTAGGGACACAGCAAGAAAAGGGCTGGGGACAGGGATGGGGGCCTTGTGTTCACTAGCTGACTAGCACTGCTACGACAACCCAGCCGTGGCATCAAGGAGAACAGGGAGTGTGTGAGGTTACGTTACCTTCATGGGCACAGCAAGGGCAGAAGGAGAGAGGTCTACGACGTGGTGTCCCGGCATTGGGCTCAACTTCAATAGGACCAAACGAGGAAGAGGAAGAGGCAGGAGAGGAATAGGAAGTTGGAAGTGGAACGGAAAAGGAGGAAAGGGGTGAAATAAAAGACAAGCAAAGGACAAAAAGCATAAGAGTGAGAAAGAAAGGAAACACAAGAAGAAAAGAAAAGAAAAAAATACAAGAAATGGAGAAGCAGAAACAAGGGATACAGTCTACAGATGAATAATGTCCCTAATAAGCACAGATAATAGGTAAGAGGTAGACTGAGGTACTGATGAACTCTTACTGAGTTGTACAAATACCAGGCAGGAGGTTATTGTTACTCTATATGTCCTATCGTACATTTTTCAATCACATGGTCTTTAACTGAAAGGTTTGTGAACAAGATGTCAGGATGAGCAGAGATGAATATTTGACTCCTGCTAATAAATGTCAAATTTCAAGCAGGGTTACAAAAAGTCTTGCCTGCATGCATAAGACACCAGCTGTAAGCAGCCACCCTACCTTAAAGCTTTATCAGGACCATGCTCTTATTACCATGGCAGCATTCACTGATGGTAAAAGCGTCCATTTTAATGGAAAATAATTTCTTCAGAGAGGGAACATCACAGTGAGAATCTGATTAACATGGAACCAGCCTGCCAGGATCTGCTGTGTCAAGTATGGCGAGCACACATGTACTCAACTGGACTGTTGTGCTTAGAGGGGGAAAAAGGCTTTTACATGGATAAAAAAGTGATTTCCAGCAGGGTGTCTGGGGGCAGTGACTGACTGAGGGCTTTGCAGAGTTAAACCAATACGTTTAAAGTTCTCAGTTCTCCCTTGACATTCTGATTTCACAAAGCATTTTAAAGCTTACAAGTCCTCGTAGTATTGGTGACATACTGAATCTTTTTCATCTTTTCTGTCAGCCACTGAAGAACAAACATTCCTCATCTCTAAAATGGTTCACTGAGGATTTGCTTTTCAGTTGTACTTAACGTTATAGAGATAAACAGTAGGAAATAACCAGCATCATGAACAGTTACAGGAGAACATATGCACCAGGAAGGTGATGAGCCTGAAACATCAGAGCTAGCAAAATGGAACTCTTACTGCACTCAGTGCACAACTGCATATATAAAGAGGAGGCATTTCTTGTGTTGGGAAAAGGCATAAACTCGACAACAGTGATATGGTAAGAACAACGCTTGTTTTGGAGAAGTCAGCAGTTACGTGGTTCAGAGAAAGCTTTACAGAACTAGACTACTGGCGAACTGGGAAGGCTTTAGAAGGGACCATCACAGAACTAGACCAGCACACAGAGGACACACTGGAGCGAGGGGGAGAGCACATCAGCTTCAAAGCCTGTGACTAAGCAGCACAGCTTTCTCAGACAGGAAGAAACCTCTGTACTGGGAGCAGGAAGGGGCAACAGCAGGAGAAGTGCCACAGCTGGCCATATGACAGTTACAAATAAAGCATCATACCAACATTAGTTGACAGTACCAGAATCTGAGTTATAGTTGTTTTGAATTTTCCAACTTCTTCATTTATAATGAAAAAAATACTAGAGCTTTTTTTCTACGATTGCCATTTCCCAGATTGGGTTACAAAAGCAAACACAAACAAGAAAAAAATCCCAAACTGCAAAGGCACAGTGAAGAAGCTTCCACACAAAGCAGAACATTTAGTCTGTGATACTTACAATATTTTTTATTTCACATCCTATCTTATTAATTAATTTTTCTATATAAGCTTTAATACTCTAACTTGGTCTAACTGCTATTTTGTGGGAGTCAGGAGACAGACATTTAACTGTATGGAAAAATCCACTTCGGTTTTCCAAGGTTTGAGATTTCATTCAGAATTGTGGGGCTGGGGATGTTGATAACCCAAGCACAGCTATACTTACAAATTTCAAACCATGGACATACAGACTTGGTGAAGAACTTCCCGTTTGCCATATTTGATGTGAAAATAAATACCTGGTATATGAAAATGCCATTCACCTCATTGTGATATGGCCACAGACTAGTAACTTTTGTCATCAGTAAGCAAATGGTCTGACACTAGGAGAGGATACCATCTTTGGTCTCCGGTAGAAAGCCACAGGGCTTACAGAGCAGAAGACTGTAATACAGAGCTCACTCCACACAATTCTGTTTTCTGCCTTTGCTTTTAGTTGCCTTATTTTTTAACAGAAATATTATACTCCCACTCTTGTCTAAGGAAAATTTGTCCTTGAATCAAGTTACAAAGTCCATGGTAGCTGTAACAGTCCTGCTACTGGAACTGTTAACATTGTTTTTCAGTAAGACAATGAACATAACCTGTATTATTATGATCCTTTCCAACTACTCCAGATGTAAATTATAGCTGCATCAGTGAATACAGGTTATATGATCATTACAATTACTTTAGAAACAACTTCTGTCCAGACTAGGATGACTAGCAAGGCTTCAAAAAGTGCTCCTTAAGTACTGGAGGTCCTAAACAGCAAGGGCAGAGGAAAGTGCAACCCAAAAACTTACCTCCTGTGGTTCCCTAAAGCTGTGAAAATTATTATGCCCTAAAAAGTGCAATAATCTGAAGTTGCAAGTATTATAAAACACACCATGCAACAGAATTTTAAATATATTTTTTAAAATTTATCTAAGGTGCTAGTTACAAAAACTGCAGCCCCAGCCTTGCTAATGAAGAGTATCCATGCGTGGTATGTCTCTAAGCAGATTGAATAGGAACTTTCTAATTTTAAAACTATCTTATTTCCTGAAATGGGGAAAGATTTTTCACTGACAGTAACCAATCTTTAAGTTTCGTATGTTTCACTATCCCTCAGATGAACTCTTTCAAGAAAAGGAGTCTTAACTGTTTCAGAAACAGAAAACCAGAGGGGGGAAAAAAAGATTACTTGCTAAATGGAAAAAGCATTCCTTCCTCAGCCAGCTGACAATTTTAGACAGTGAATGTATCACCAGATCATTCACATGCCTATCAAGGTTAATTTTTAAGGAAATATAACTTCACAGCAAGAACTCTCACAGTGTACACATATGTTGAATGATAATCCTGGGAAAAGGCTGAGCTCCTTGTCCAGTACTACCAGAAGGGAGAACTCTACAACACCCTGGTCCACAATACATTGTTAAAAACTGTCTCATCTACGTTGCCCTCATCACTTGTCCAATTATATTATGGAAATCCTTACATGTCTCCTTATTTCTCCCAAAGACATTACTAATCCTACAGTAAATAGTATTATTATATTATTGCTTAGAGAAATCACCACCTCGTGGTCTCATCAAAATAAAAACATGATCGTCACTGCAAGACAGTTTCCCAGGCCAAGGAGTCGGGGCCAGATGGGAAAAACTCTTCTGTCAAAGAAATTTAAAAACACATAAACAACCCCCTTTCTGTTTAAGTCTCCCCCACCACCAAAAACCCCAGGCCAGGTCTGGCAACACAGGTCTTCATCCACAGCATGGAAACAGTGCTGCTGGAAAAGCAGTACAAGCTACCACCCACTGCCTCGCTGAAGCAGCTCATTTGGAAGGAGCTGAAGGGCCAGAGAAGAACCATTTCTGTGAGCATCCACTTCTTAGGTTCCCTCTGCGCTGTCAGCAAGAGTCTGAGGTGTGACTATAGCTTCTGGACAGAAAATTATCACTTCTTTTTCCCCAGAGAGGCAAACCCACCAACAGACTGTGTTAATCACAAACGTTTCCTTTTCAACGCCACAGGCCAACTTTTCGGAACACACGTAAAGCCTTCAAAGCGGAGGTCAGCAGCCCAAGCTGCTGGGAAGCAGAGGCGTTCAGGAGAGCACATGGGAAGATCGGTACAGAACCAGGAGCTGCAGCTCGCTGAGGAAAGGAGTGTGCCCCAGCTCCCAAGCACACTGAAGAACCTGGAGGGGTAGGAGCTTTACCCTGCAGATTAGCCACATCCCATCAATAAAGTGACCAGAATGATCTCACCTCTGTGAAAAACAAGCCTTTCTCAGATCTTTCTGAGAAATGTTTCATGTAGCCATGACAAGAAAGATCTTGTTTGTCATAGTACTCTTGAGAGATTGCTACAGTGGTGGAAACAAAGAGCCAGGCCAAGAATAAATACTATAGCTCCAAAGCCTCTTCAAAACAAGGGACAGAAATTGTGCAGTCACCAGGAAAATATACCTTCTTCTTCACTGTATCTTGTGTTCTTTGTTACACAAGCTACACTGGACTGTTGTCTGCTTTTCTACTTTTCATTTACCTATTGTTTAAAGAAAAATACTTTAGACTTGTTGTGTCTTTTTCTGCTATAGCTACATAACACTTCTTCACAATCTGAAGCACAGCAGTAAAAATGACCGATCAGGATGAAGAAAGCACAGCAGAAAGCCTGGGGTGGCAGACACCGTCATCCCCAAGCTACAGCTCACCTTGATCCCCTTCACTATTTGCCCGTGTCCTGTGTATGAGAGCTGTGATGATTTCTGAGAAGCGGTGAGCCGCTGCAAATCAAAATGACTTGAACACGTATACCACTGACCAAATGGGATTACATCCTTTTCAAGCTTTGCATCCGAAGACTTTGATTTCTATATTGCTGACTTAGCAGGGCAGTTTGGAAATCAGCAACACTGGGCAGGAAATCCATCTCTGAGGCTAATCTCAGCTCTCCTGAACCATTATGCTGGCACTTGACTCACAAGCTAAGAGCACAACACTCTAGAAACTCTTACTGCACTAACAAATTCCATCATTCATTGAGCAGGCAGGCAAAGAGCTCTAATTTTAAATCAGTGCTTAAAATAAGAATCAGTCCAAAAGAGATCAGTAAGACAAACTGACCATGGATCACAGGAAATATATTCTTTCTCACCTTTTAAAAAATCAGTTATTGTCAGAAACCTGAGTATTCAAAAATAAAACATTCCAACTATTTGGTGAAGCTGTTCAACAGCAGTATTGTAAAAGAGCAAGAATACAGAAAGCCACCTCTTGGAGAATAGCATCCACCCAGCTGCAGGATTATAAAGTTGAGGGCAAGGATTGTGACAAATATCCCATAATTACTCTGTGTCTGACTTCACAGTTTACTAAAACAATCACTAGAAGAAACCTGGGGAAAACTCATAGACCACTGAATTGTCATGCAAACCGAACCGCACCTTTATCTGTCCAGCAGAAGGGGGGTGGGGACAGAGGCAGGGAGGGGAAAGAAAACCAGGGGAAGCAATAGTTGGACCAGAACATACATATGAATGACTGCACAGAAATCTTCTGTTTCTACCAGACCTCAAGGCACTTCAAAATGCAGAATTAGCACAGTCCTGCACTAAGCCTGCCTCCCAAGACTGTTAGTTTTTGTGTGCAGTTGTGAGAGGTGTGCGGAAAGAAGCAGATAAATTGTAATTGCTCGCATCCATTACCTAACAAATACTTTAATTATACTTAAGTTCTGCTTTATCAAGTGGTGTTTCCTGCTCCAAATTTACAGCAAAGAAAACATGTTGCCAATTCACTTCAGTCTCAAAAGCAGCCACAGACTGCAAAAACAATGTTTATCTTACAACTCCACTCCTCTTCCAGAAGAGCTAGGTTTGCCAGTCACCAGAAATAGGACTGTTTCCACTTCAGTGCATCAGACTCCAGCCCTGCAGAGTTAGATCTGCAGGGCTTTAAAGGACATGGTCAGCTCAAGTATTTTAAAATAAGTATGTTAATTAAAAGTGAAGTTTTTAAACAACTTCTAACAGAGTAACTTAAAAACAAGTACAAGGTACAAAGGATTTAAAAAACCCCCACAACTGCACTTCCCCACCCCCCCACCCCCATTTACCTGATGTTCTTAAGACTCTTGTCAAGAAGGGAGAATGTTATGTCTGAAATCAGCACTATGAAACATACCAGCTCTCTTCCTTACATCCTTCTTGTCTGTCTCGGCATACTCAGCCAAGAGCAAAGCAACACAGGAGTGTGGGACTCTTTCCTCAATGATTCCCTGCTGGGTCTAAGGAAAAGGGAGCCACTCACTTGAACACAGAGGGAACACCCAAGGTGCTTCCACAGGCAGATGAGGAGCAGAGTCGGACAAAGAATCAGTGTGTAAGGAGGAACTGGGGCTGGAACTAATCAAGCAAGGAGACTAAGAATGCAAACTACTAAAGGTCAACAGACAGAGAGGATAGGGTAAAAGGGGTAGGAGGTGAAAGGAGAAGGCAGATTTGTGGAAAAGATATGACCTACAATTTTCCAGACAAGCCCAAAAATTTTGGGAGGCCAGAGGCAGGGTCTGAGACTGTGGGGCTCAAGTCAGTGGGAAGACCAGAGCAGGAGTGAAACACTAGGAACAGCTACTGGGGAGGAACAGGAGGTCCGAAGGGTAGAAGGCTAGGACTTCTTTGTCAAGAGAGTAGGATTAAAATGAAATGCCTGAGAAGCAGAAACTGGGACTGAGAATGAAAATGGATGTGGAGTAAGGAGCTTTGGATGGAAAAAGACAGGATTAGGACAAGGACTGTCTAGAAAGCGGGAATAAAAGGGACAAGGAGCGTGTATCCCCCAGACCACTGCATCCTTCCAGTGTCTGGCTCAGAATCCATGTTTTCAAGTCTCACCATTCCACAGCTGCCTGGCAAACATCTGTGAAATCCACTGATTGTGTCCCATTTCCTCTCCGTAAGGATCTATACAGAGGATGACAACCCAGCATTGCTATCCGTTATTCCATGAGGGCATGAGGCAGAGTTCTCTGCAGTGGGTCTAAAGGTTATAAAGCCGTTGATATATCAACGTAACACAAAATCTTAATTTCAGTTGACTTTAAAACCTTTGTAACGTCCTTTTAACGTAACTGCGTATACGATATACACACAGGGGTAATTACTCAGAGTTGAAATTTGACCATCTGTAGTGTGAAATGAAACATCTGCTTTACAGCAACGGTACATGACATTTTAGAACAGGAAGAGAGGATTATGGAATCTGGGCAGAGCCACGGGAGGAGTTAAGATAGCAATCTATAATCCTGCAAACTGGAACTTGACCAAGGATGTCAGAAGTTACCACTCCCTTGCAGAAGCTGTTGCGCAATCTGTAACAGCTATGAAATGCAACCCACATTAGTGTAAAGGAAATCCAGAATTAATGCCCTTAACATTCAAAAATTATTACCTACTCACAGGTAACTTTTCGAAGTATTTTACAATTTTGCTTATCATTCTACTGACAGCATGACTCTAGAGTCATGCCTATGCCTCAGAGACACAAGTTGCCAGTAGAATAATTAATTATGTAGTTATCCTAGCTGCTCATAGTGCAGGACCATGCAGCCACACACTCTAGGGATTTTAACGGCACTCCACCTAGATGCAGCGTTCTGCACAAACATGTTAATTCTGAAGCTGAGATCTAGATCTGCCACTGAATAGTGGCAAGTATCATCAAAGTCATGTATCCCTTCTGGCAAAAGTGTTCTGGCAGCCCCAAAAGCAAATACAAAGCAAATTACAGACGAAACAATACTATAAAGACACATACTCCAGGCAGGCTATACTGGCTCACTGCATTTAAAGGGATACTGCCCAATACAGTTTTTTAAAGTTTGTTTCAAAACAGGTATTTTTGAGATGAGCAGAAACTTGATATAGCTTTAAAACAGATCAACCATTTTTAAAAAACGTGAACGTTGTCTCTGTTTGAAGCCCAAGTGACTGAGTTACCATGTAAGTAAGACCAGCCTGTTACAGAAGATCAAAAATGACCACTCTGAGGTGACTGTCTGATTTCAGAGAAATGGAAAAAGCAAACATGCAAAAAAGATAAACAGTAAATTCAATTTTCAGTTAAGAATTTCTGCAACACAGTAATTGTTAAGTGACAGTGTCCCTTTAATTAAGTATTATTTTGCTTTTCTTAAAGCCACTATTAGTGATGGGATTTTGATGGGATTGCTGTCTCTAAAGAGGCATTAGGATGAGAAGCAGGAGGAGGGAAAAGGCATAGTGGAAATAGCATTGAACAGGGATAAGGGTCTGTTAAGTGTAATTCAGCATTAACCCTTTTACAGCTCCTACTCTATGCACATAATGAGTATGGGCCAGCCCTGACGGACATAACTAGAAAGAGGGTTTTGAAGCTTCTCTGCAAGATACTCCAGGAAAGAATGCCAGAGGGACTGAACAGTGAACGAAGCACAGGGCTAGTGGAGAACTACCACATCAAAATCAGCACAGGGGAACTGGGAAACAAATTAGGTTTACTAAGGAGAAAAGTCTTTTGAAGTTTGTACTTTGGTGGGTATTAACTCAAGTGGATGTTCTTCACGAAAAGCCTATCGTGCCAGGACAATTCCCAACAGACAGCTACAGGCAGATACTAACTATGTGGGACAGCCTCCCCCAGGAGGAGGAGAAAAAACGACAGTTAAAAGCCTGGGCAAGATTATGTTTGAAGGATCAAAGGCAAAACACAATGACAGCAGGGAAGACTTCTAGTAATGTGCCTTGAATCAGGCTTAGAATGTGTGGACTTTCACTCCGCAGAGCTGGACTGTAATGCACTCCCTCCACAAAAACACAGCTTAGATCAAGTAGCTTTATACTTTGAAAGACAAAAGAAATGAGACCCTCGTGACAAGGCAACCATGCAGAGTTTGCTTTCTCTTGGATTTGCTAACAGATGCGTTCATTTCACATGAATAGATTGCGGGTGATTAAAGTAGCCAAGGGAATTTTAATTTACAAGATGGGCAAATGCTAAACAAATGCCATTTGCAATCCAAAAGTTATTGACCTATAAGGGATTCAGGAAGTAACATTAATTAAAGAAATGAAGAATCACGGTACAGAGTGATGACCAGATTATAACTGCTAAGTAAAAAAAGAGCTAAGGTAGTATGTGTTTAGCACTAAATGGGATATTAAGAAAAATAACACAGCAAGAAGTTTATTAGCTGTGTAATGATACAAACTGGGCTGACTGGAAATTCAGGAACAGCAGATTCCACCAAAAATGACTGGAACTCATAGCAGTAGATTCTTTCCTAACCTTACAGTAAGACAAAACAAGAAAGAAGAAGTATCTGTCGTCATCTACAAGTGCTTCCATAGTCCCCTGAGGGAACGTTTTTGTTTTGTTAGATCATCAGCAAGCTCTGGCTTTTCTGGAATAAGCAATCAAGCCTCGGAAGGGCAACAGGGAGGCAATGACATGACTACTTCTTTACAGTAATGTCGGTTCTTGGGAGCAAGTCAGTTCTGCTGTCCCCTTCACATCAAAATATTTTCCTAAAGAGGATTTCAGTGGTAGAGCTGGACTTTGCAAAGAAGAAGCAAAAAACCAGAACGACCTTCCACTCCTAGCAGGGAAGGTGGCTAGAGTGAAAATAGTAAGTAAATTTTGAAATAATAAGCACTTGTGGAAAATAGAAGAGGGAGCCTCACACATGGTTTGTGGAGCATGCCAGGATCTCCTCTTCCTGAGCTGGAAAAGGGGTTCTGCTACAGCCAGTCATGTGCAAGGGCTGTTTCTTCTTGTTTGTGAGCCAAGGATAGGAGAAGTAGGTGAAGGGAGGGGTGGGGAGGAGTGTCAGCAGGGTTAGTGTCAGCAGGAGGTTCAGCCATACATACCACCCAGATGCAAGTCGATGAGGTCACTGTAATAAGACTCTCCCCAATAGTCTACAACAAGGAATTGGTGAAGACAGTTATTGAATCAGATACCCACCCTAGCCCCACACAATCAAAGCAACGTCTGAAAAAAAGACATAGACAGAAACAAAAACAAAAGGCAAACAAGAAACATGCAGCTACACACATAGGCGCGCGTGCACACACAGAGACACACATATATATAAATTATGTCTCTTTCTCTGTATATATACATATATGTAAAAACACACAAATATATCACAAACATATATATTGGGAAGATGAGGAGAAAGTTCCCAGCAGACAGGCAAGGACTTCCAAGGGGAAAAAAATAATCAAGAAGTCTACACAGAGACACTTCACCTATTTCAGTCTGCACCGGTACCTGACACTAATGTCTCTCCTGTTCTTGCTGAGAAAAGCAGAACTAATCTTGTTGCTGTCACACTGAGCAATATGTCAGAAGGAAACAGCGTAATTTCTTAGGTCAGCTGCAGGAAAGGTGCAAGGGTGATTCCTCGGGAGGCGAGTGAGTGGAGGATGCGTGTGCACAGCACATGGGTGGAAGGCACTGACGGCTGACACAAATGGCAAACGCCTGAGTGTAGAAAGACGGGTACATGTGTTTCTGCTAATGCAGTATCTATGCCAGGGAAGAACCTGAGCAGGAGGTATGTGGAACAGGGACATGTACGTTCACAGCTGCTAGAGAGGCACACCACGAGTCTAGCACCCGTTTCTTTGGGGAAGAGACAGATGGGAGTACTGAGAGCACTATTTCTCACTACATATGATTCACTTGATGTAAAGAGGTGGTTCTTAAATTTTTCAGTATTGACCATCTTCCCAGCTCTTAAAAATGACTATCAAACTATATGCTAAAGGAGGACAAGGGAGAAAAAACAGAAGTTCCAGATATTTCTGATTTGATGATCTCAAAGGTCTTTTCCAACCTAATGATTCTATGATCCTATATTTTTAAATTAATAATTGAAAAAAATGAAAAATCCACACAGGAAATCAAAGCCATAAGCATGTCCAAACAGGCCAATGCACTATAATACAAAGTACTGTTACATTAATTGCAATACCATTCAAGGTATCTCTTGGGACACTGCAGAAAAATGGGAGAATTCTTCATTGAGATCATCCTACTTTACCTTTGCAGTGAAATACCATGATGCAAAAGAAAGGGGGTGAGGGGGGAAGGAAAAAAAAAGGATGACAAAAGCTTAGACCACCTGCACATGACAAACTTGCCACCCAAAATAGAGCTTACATCATCACTTGAAATACAGCTTACATTCCAAATCATTGATTCTTGCTATGAATGCAGCTATCAAAGGCTGAGATTTTCAAAGATAATCACAGCAAACATATTAAGGCAATTAAGTAATCATAGGGTGTGAGATCATTTTCTGAATTAGAAACTAAACATTAGATTCAGCATTCAGCTTTTAGAAGAACAAAAGACCAACTGTGCCATGCTTGACGCTGAGCCAATTTAAAAAAGGAAAAGACAAGGAGGTAGCCAAGAAGGTGCAATTATTTTGTCAAAATTAAGTCGACAATGACCTCCAAAATGTTTCCAAGTCTGATGAGTTGAATAGCTAGCATCATCATATAAATATTTCAACTCGACAACTTTCAAATAATGAGTGAAATTCTTGAAAAGAGTACTGAGCTGTCTGTCTGTACCTGCTGCTGTCACCTCTCAGGAGACACCATCAGGGCATTACTGTGAAGAATTTATCAACAGTCTCCTCAGTACAAGTCATTTGGCAAGAACATATTAAGGATAATGCAAAATGGATGGAAACTGAAACAAAATTATTCTAAGTAAAAAAATTCTTACTGATAGTACTGGTTTTGTTATTACCAGTCCAACTGAAAAATACATTTTTCTAAAAATGCAAAGAGGTCCAGAGGTCAGGGATCAGAGGAATTAAAGTTAATGAAAGACCTCTACAAAAGGAAAATTTGAAATTCTTCACAGACAGGAGAGATGACTAACAGGCAACACGCTAAAAGATGATAACTGACATACAGAAGTAGTTCAAATGGTCTTGTCTATCTTTTTCTACAATAGAAGAAGAAAAGAATCATCACAAAACACAGAATTCTGTTTCTTCTGTCAGGATTTTCAAATATCTAGTATTAGGAAACTACTACTAACACTATCTAAAACTTCGTATTTAAATGCCTAAGTCAGTGAGTGACTTGGTCTTTCCCTTCAGAGAGAGAAGCTAAATAAACCACTCATTACAGAGCCTAGTATGTTCTCCTGAACAGTTAATACTGGCCGCTGTCTATGGGACAGCCATTACTTTGATCCAGCACTGCAATCCTTCTACTTACATGGACAGGGTACGTGCACAGGAGGCATATCTCCCACCCTCCCCTATTTCTTCCCCTTGTACGGGCTTAATAATAAAAAGGAAAGAGTTTGGTTTTTTTTTCAGATGACAACACAAGGTTATATACTGCACTTCCCTTTTTAAACTTTTGTTCACATGGTTTCATTAGGGGAGAGATCGATCAGAGACAAAAGCATGATTCCACACCTTTACACAATGGTACCTGCTGAATGCAATGGTCACTGTTAGGTCACTATCTTAGGCAATGCAGATGACAAGAAAATTATACTGTTCACCTGAGTAATTAATGGCTATTGGAGGCAGAAATTAATTGTATTTATGGAATGTGATGCCACAGATTTTAAAAAGTAGAAATTCAGTCATTTTATTGCAAACGTATGTAAAATGTCCACACAAGAGTGGCTAGGAGGCGAAGCATGGAATTAATTTATAATCTTGTGTTTCGGTCAGGTTCTAACACAGGTTAGAACATGCTTTGCCCCCCCGGCAGAACGTGTTTCTTATTAATCCCCAGAAATAACTGGAAGAGTTGAGGCTGGTGAATTCTTTATGACAGAGTTAAGCTTCTGTAGCCATAATGTACGATCTGACGACAGAAACATGGCAAGAGCAAATACCCTAGAGAATTTCTGAAGAAAGGAGATTAATTTTGCAAAGAGTGACCTACAATTCTGTAATTCTGCTAGGAAATTCACAAATACACAAGCTCATCTAAGACTCCTTCCATTTTGGGACAACATTTGGGAGAAGTTATACAAGAGTTTAATTCTGCAGTCTTCCATATAAAATAGCAATTCTTACTCTCGGTCACATTCTGCCCTCTCTGAACATTTCTTAGGCATTCTTCTATCATTTTTCAATGAGAGAGCATTCTGTCATGAAGAATGTTCTCTCAGCTACTAAGATTTCCCACTTGTGCTGACATGTCTTACATAAAGGTCATTTAGCAGCTGAGTAATCAAGACAGACTTCCAGATTAAAAGAAGAAAAAGGAAAAGAACAATTAGAAATAAGAGAGGTGGTTTTAGTAAGTGTGGTAACTGGCGGGCCAGAGAACACAATGGGGCTAACACAGAAATACACAGCGTAAGGAAGGAGGCACCACCGCAAAGGAAGTTTTTGCACAAGGCTGTTTTTTTGAACCCACAGTGAAAAAGCCAGTCAGATCACAAAACTATTCAAGTCCCAGATTGTTCTCCACACTTCTGTACCTATTTGCTTTGGTAACCACTCAGTCCTGCTGCTTTGGCACATCCTTATGAAGCGTCAAACACACTGAATCCCGCCAATTGCTACTTGGCCAGGAAGTCACAACAGACTTTTCCTCTGGTGAACCTTCACTGCTTCACTTCCATCTTCACAGACATAGCGGTGGCTCTTCAATCCAAGCAACAAGCCAAAACATTTTTCCAACACCTGTTCCAATATTACCATTTCTGATCTCCAGCCCTTGTAATCAGGCACATAATCCGGGACCTGTCAGGTACACACACACTGCATTTGCCTGTTGGATATCTGACTCCTTGCAATCGAGGACTCTTCTTTTCAAATCATTACACTATTACCATCATTATCTGAACCAAGTACTCCTACACTCATATGCTTGCCAGATCAGATGATACTGATTTAATTTAAAGTACACATAAAATTCCTTTAACAGCTTGACATGGATACTTTTGAGTACACGTGTGCATTTCTGCTCTGCACAATTTTGTCAGAAGTAGCCAGTGTGCTGGGCTGTGCAGTGAGGAGGATGTTCTGTGATGGTCCCTTGTAAGGGCACTACCTTGATAGTCCAACACAATAGAGAAAGCACACACAATTTCACAATAACTTCCATAACGTATAAACAGGTTTTTCTTATGGTGACAGCTTTATGTGAATTGCAGCTAGGTAACCCCTGCAATTTTCTAGCTGTAATATCCAGTAACATGCAAAACAGTCAGGCAGCCATTATTAATACTTGGAGAATTACCTCCTAAGCCTTAGGCAAAGGCAAGTGAACTGAGTCTCTGCCAACAGGGAAGTCCCAGAATTAGAAGCAGCACAGGAAAAACAAGGCCACAAAAAGATAGTAGAAAAGGGAAAATGGATTCACATTGGACTCTAGGCTGTAATGGTCCAATTGCCTCTAAAACCCAAGCAGCTATGGACTACTGCACAAGCACTTGGTAATAAAACATTAAAAAGCAAACCAAGTTCTGATGGATACCTGCTTCTCCCCGGAGGGCCTTCTCCACAGCAACCCCTCTCTCCTCAAGTTGCCTCTGCTTCTCTTCCACTTGTTCAAGCTGCCGCTGGATGATCTGTTCAGAGAAGAATGGAGCAGAACCTCACCAACAGCAATTCTGCTGTCTGCAGTCGCTCATAAGTGACTTCAGTCAAATCAACCTTTTCAAAAACAAGTATTTGTATTCAACAATACACTGCTCCAAAAGCTAACTGCTTCTAAAGCTGGCATCAGAGTCCCTCCAGTGACAACATCCTCCCCACCCCATTGCACCCTATCTCTTCATTTTGCAAACACCTTGATACTCACTTATTTGCTGCAACTCCAATCACCTTCCTAAACGCTGAAATGAAAGGTGATGCTATTCAGTCAGCTGAGCCCCTGCCTTGAGTTTTAAACAAATCCCATCATCTATAGATGATGCCAGCAGTTTTCCAGCAGATTTTCTGGTAATTACAGGTTAATTTGGTAACACTTCACTCAGCAGCATAATCTAACAAAGCAATGACAGGTGCAGCTTCATCAGGTATTATCTGACTACCACTGTTCCATTCAGCGCATGATGCTTCAACTCCTCTCCAGCTAGAAAGGTGTTATGGTCATTTTTCTTCACTGTAAAACTATCATGATAGGTTTCAGCCATTCTTCCCAGTCTATAAGAAATCTGAAAGAGGGAGTAGGAGCAGGGACACTCATGTAAAACTAGAGGGAAATTCCATCTCTGGATCCTCTTCCGACACACTCAAAGGAATATCAGGATCATGGTGCTTCCACACAAGAGTTAACTGTCTGCCATGACAAGACGACTGTGAGACACTACCTGAGCTCTGTGTAACCTCTTTAGCTCTTCCTGCTTGGCTTGCCTACGGGCAGCTTTCTGCACTCGCCGGGTCAGCTTGGCATTCAGTTCCTCTTCTGTGTAGGCTCTCTGAAGGAAGGAAAAACAGGAGCAGATTTTATTTGCATGCTCAGAGGTATGGGAGGAGGGAGGACCATTTTTCTTCCAAAAATCTCAGAAGGGAGGTGTTCTGTCTTTGTCATGGCTGTGTCAAAAGTCAAGCTTCTGTAGGCAAAGGTGTTCACAGTGCAGTGAGCAACAATTTCAGGGTCAAATCAGGAGTGAAGAAGCATATACGCCAACTGCAAAGCTGTGATTTTATATAACATCCCACCCCATTCTTCCACTGCTATATGAAACCTCTTCCCAAAGATCAAATCAATTTTTATGCTGTTTCTCAATAGATTTAGCCAAATGGATTTAGTTAAATCCGTGAGTACCATATAGAGGGGTCACCTTGATTTAATTTTAAAAGAGGGCAAAGGTACATCTACATGAACAGTTACAGCAGTATAAGCTAACAAATTATTATAGACTAGTGTAGTTGTATTGATATTCCCATCTCACTATTTTATTCTCAAGCAAGAACATCCATAGTTGGGAGTTATACTGGTATAATTGGTAATGACTAACTGTGTATATTTGTGCAACTTTTCTATGAATCAAGAAGGCAAAAAGACACTTGAAAGCAGAATGACATTCTGGTGTGAGATGGGATTTCCCATCTCAAGAGCAACTCCATAAAACTGGCTGGTGTAAAACAGAGCAAACACCAGCTTTTCTAGAATTAGAATATTACAACACCAGAAGCCATCCACAAGGAGAAAGGCTATGTTTATTGAAATAGAAAGGTACTTCCTCTTCTTTTCTCTCAGTGACACTAGTTTAAAAATGTTTTTAACATTACTGAAATGGGGTTTAGTATCTTACCAGGTATACTAGTTGGGTGTGTTGTAATCTAGGAGGGCTTCCTCTCATAGACTTAAAAACGTCAGAGAAACTTCACTCTGCATTAAATGAACTATAGTGAAGAAAAGAACTCTTTTCCCACATAGATGTATGTAAGCTTTAAGGGACAGCTGTAAACAGATGTCTTCCACTTCTGGAAAGAGACCTTCCCCATGGACAGTCAACTTTAAGGACGAAATATTAAGACCGACCACCCTGAAATTTGCCTTATCTAGTTATTGCACTGTCACATTGGTTAATCTACCTCTGGTTCACTGCTCTCAGTGAAAAGAGTTTAAGGTAGGATCGCAGCTCTGTTAAAAATCCCTCAGATATGTGGTTAACAAGCATCACCATTAAAGCTCCAAGAATTTAACACTCGACTGTTTCTTTCTTTTTTTAAAACGTAAAATCCACAACAATACCCAAATCAGAAGGTAAAGTTATAGAGGCTGTGACTTTCCTATCCCACATAATACTGTTGTGACTGTGAAGACAGGGCAATAATAATTTCATTCCTGAAACAGAAAGGCAACTTCTGTCTTGATTTTAGCTTGATACAGAGTTTCATTAAGATTTCAGTGAACTCAACAATTTTGAAGGACATTGATTAAAGTGTGATGATTCACTTGAACTCATATTCTAAGTATTAAAAAACCCGATACGCACACATATTTAATTGCCTTGAAAACCAATTTGTTCTGAAGCTCAAAGATCATCTGTATCACTCTGTACAGTGGTGTAGTGCTGTGCACTGAGAACTGCATGCATTCTAACCAGACAGACAATTTGGAGCTTAATGCATTTTTGGTAGACAACCCTACAAAGAATTTGCTGCCCGTGTCTGCTAACATCTCACGCATGCAGAGTCAATGTTTGTGATGTTAGTGCACATGTGATGGGTAGCTATGGATTCAATGGGTTAATATAGGGGCATGCAATGCAACAATGGCCAACTAGTGGGAATGGAGACACTACCTTTGACGAATATGATCTCTTGAATGCCAAGGCGTGTGGTACATAGATCGACTTTAAAGGGGGAATGGTAAAGGGAAAAAAATAAAAAAAAAACGTACAAAATGAAGCAAAATCAGTTCAACATTGAAAACAGATGCACAGTAATAAAACAAAGCTGTTTTTACATGAAACAAATTTGTGCAAATGCTGAACGTGGCCCAGACTGATGAAGCACAATGGAACTTGTGTCCGCAAAATCAAGTTTCTAGCACCCTCCTGAAGGCAATTACCTTTGGCAGTCTCCCTGAGATACAGTCAGCTTGGAAACATCTTTTTCTAGAGGAATTATCTGGCTTATATCTGTCTATGGTTTTAATGACCACTGAGCAAGTATGCGTGCATGGACACACAAAATTTTGGCTTAAGATTCGGAATAACGGCTTATGCTGAGGCCTGTTCGGTCTGAACCAGCTCAGCCAACCATGTATTACTCTGCCACACAACTCTCCATTTTACTATCCGATTTACAACCTCTCCTAGGAGTCATGTTTATTTCATGCTTTTAAATTATCTCTACTTCATATAAATTATCATTTGTATTTAACTAACATTGTAAGTCTTCCTCACTGGTTTGTGACAGGAGAAACACCAGATGGGCTCAGAGCAGGTTGTGTCCTGCAGTAACAGAATTTCCTTGTCTCTCAACAGAGAGCCTGAGGAGCTAAAATTAGGGGGAGGAGGGTAAATCCCTATCTTTTCTACCCAAGGACATTCTACATTACCCTGTCCCCAAAAATAAGGCAAGTAAACCACTTAGTGTTTGTAAGAGAGGGAAATTTCCCTTGTGTCATGAAGTACAGATGGCACTGTGCCATTCTGGGCAAACAGCCAGCATTTTGCTTTTTCACATTCAATTAACTAAAAACAGTCACAAATGAAAAGCCATAGAAAACTTCACAACGTATGCAAACTCCAGTAAAAAGCAAGCTACCTGCAGTAGTAAAACACACATCTGATCACAATACCACAATTCTACAGGAACAATGACAAACACACAATGACACACACCTATAAACAGGAGACCCACGAGGCATTTACATTACAAATTCTTTACAAGATGCTTCTCTTGAAAGACACTACATTCAACAACACTGAAATAATTCACTGCTGATGACAAAGAACAGGCTAAACAGAGCAAGCTGTCTGGGAAACAAGCTCACTACAATTACCAGAAAAGCAGTACAAGCAGAATTTCAGTTTAGAGAAGGGGTTCATGTAAAAGTTATGGCACACAGGAAGTCAACTCTTACCCATAGCAAGTAGAAGGCAGTTTGTAACTTAAAAAAATATAACCCCACCCCAAATCAGTACAAACCCAGTTTTGTCAGTCTCAAAGTTCAGTTACATTTCTTTTGATAGCAAGGTATTGCAGTGTTTGCATGTACGTTTTACATCCTTGGACAGGATGCAATAAAACTAGGTAAGTGGAGTTCTCAGATTTGTTTCCTCTAAAGAAATTAATTTTCAAAAGTACTCTTTAGAAAATAGGCAGATGCTGAGCAAAGAAATTCTTCGTGTAACTTCAGCAACAGTAAACAGGAGAAAATGAAACACCATCACCATACCCTTGGCAGGGCTGGTGAGGTATTTTCAGTATTAGGATCCAGGCATCTGCCATTGTCACATACCTGCTCCAGTGCTTAGTGATGAGATTTTTTTCCTGCAGAATCCATTTTAAATCAAAGTAGCTCAGCACAGGAAAAAAAGGTGACCATCAAGGCATACTGAAGTTTGAAAGCAAGCATGGACCTCACTGAAGCCCTGCTTCCTCCTGAAGGAGCTTACAAAGCAGAACCATAACTCTGTAACTCTTATCTGAACCCCCTGTATTGCAATCTGTCCTCTGCTAGACACAGGTACCTCATTCTTTTGCATCTCTTGGAAAATGCAGAATTTCTCATGAAACGCCTTGAGTGCATGCAAGGAAGAATGGAAGGGGGAGAGAAAAAAGGGAATAAAATAAAAACAAAATAATCTTCCTCTTAGAAGAGATCTAGATCAACTAGAAAGAGAGATTAAGAGAGAAGTAAGTAAATACAGAAAATTCCTACTTATTTCATCAAGTCCTTCCACCAGCCTTAAATTCTTTAGTTATTCTAATTCATTCTACTATCTATATATAGAAAGCACTTCCTATGACACTTCAATCTGCAGTACTTCCACAGCTTTGCCACCTGAGCCAAGTATCAACTAGATCCTGCCATTTGAGACTGATTTGTGCACACTGGGTGACAAGTTTAAGACAGAAGGCACAGACCACTGGGTCTGTGACACTGCTCTCTCAGATGCTCTTCTCTTCTTGATTTTTTTTTAACAATCTGAACCAGGCACCACCAGTAAGGGACAGGGGGAACACACTTTTCATTCTTCAGTACCAGAAAGGCTTTAGTGTTCTGTAGGGTCAGTTAAATCTACTTACTCCTCCAAACCTTGCAAATTTTGTCTGTCAGAGCCTGGAAATTCTTAGGAATGAAAGAAGGGCTCTTCCCCATTACTATGATTGTGCAGTTCCTCACATCTTTCACTCATTTTTGCATTAATAATGCCATCCTAAAATTTAATTAGTTTAAAAGCAACTAAATTTGGCACTTTGCTTTCACTGTTTATTTTCCACATACAAATATGTGCAAGTAAACTGAATCTATTTTTCCCTCTGAGCTTTTATGGACACCCACTGGTGTCTCTTTCTCCTCAGTAATTTCCTTAAAGCACCACTTAAAGTGAAACTATGTCAGCTAGAAAGCCGTTGGTATGTCTTACAATATGACATTATAGCATTAGCTACAGAAGGTTGGTCAGGAACAAGAAACAGCTCTTTCAGAATAAGTAAGAGTTCACACCAGACCGCACTGGAACAAGAACACCAGGCCAAGACCAACCCCTATATACTGGCATTTCATAGGGCTCACTACTACGTATTTTGGCTTCACGGTTGTTATCTACATACACAGACATACAGAAATACTCGGCAATGGACTCAATGATCTTAAAGGCCTTTTCCAACCTAAATGATTATGTGATTCTAAGTCCTCAAAGAAAACAGGGTCAAAATGGGAAAGAGCTGATGGCTCATCTTTTCTCCAAAAAGAGAAGATACTAATTCAGACTGGGCACATTCTCTTCCCCCACAAAACATAAGCAAACTTGCATGAGTAGCAAAACTGCAGCCTGTAGCTTACCTGTTAGCTGATGATCTATCTTGACTATGTTAATGATATATGCAGAAGTACATTCCTGTCTGTAGTTTGCTAGGAATTCTACCATTTCAATGTATCAAAGAGGCTGGTAAAACAATATCCTAGGGTCAGAACCTTACAAAAAGTGAGAACTATCTCACTTATCTTTTTGCAGTAACATTAGAGCCTGTGAAATTTACTCTTCTGACATTAAATGTCTATTTTGTGTAGATCACTGGCATGCTCGTAACATGGACAAAATTCACTGTTCTGACTGTGATATGCGTTGTAAAGTAATGTCATAGTGACACAACAGATCCTTCATATAGTAACAGTGGGGAGCAGCTTGCAATTGTGAAACCAACTTATTTTAGGCAGAACAGTCAGCCAAATTACAGGAAAGCCTGTTCCACAGAAGAAACAGTAAGTACAACATAACTAATCATACACGTTTCTGATGTGGTTCTCTGAGCCTGTGATTTGCGTGTTGCTAGTTCCATCTAAAATGCATTTCCCATCTGCCTACCTCTCGCTTGGATTTCTGGGAGGAGCGTTCCAGAATATCATCACTGGAGAGGTCGGAGTCCTCTGAGAAACTCAGGTGTTGACGGAGCTGCAAATCTGAAAAGCCAGGAATATAAAGGGAAAGTTAGAGAAGTGGTAACTACTCTTCCTGTAAACATTTCAGAAGTCAGTTGTGTTTGACTGAGCTCCAAAAATACTTAGTCCTTTTATGCCAGTCTCAGTTGCTTTGCCTGGGATTGGAGTGATCAGGGAAGCACCGCTCCACAAAATGATCAATATTAGTTAGAAGCGTCATTCTAAGAGAGCATCACTTTCTGCAAATCCTGTTAAAAATAATGGTCATGAGTCTCCCTTTGTACTTTATCAATGCTCTTAAGATAGATGCAGCACTTGGATGACAGCAGCTGGCACCATTTTAGCTATTTGTACAAGGCCACAGAAATGTAACATGTTCACTTCAATCATTGAAGGTGAACTTATTTACTGTATCGTAAGTTGCCATTAATCATCTTCGCCTGCACCTGACAGCACGGGAGAGATTTACATGAGGCTGCAGAATCCCCACTTCATAGATCAGCAGCTGCCAGACCACTGAGAACACACGAGTAACTGCATCTCTGCAGTCTTCAGCATCCGTGGAACCAGGGTGAAAGAAAGAGAACAGACCACCCAAGGAAAAGATGAGGACCAGATGTAAAATAGAGATGAAATGTCACAAACAACTGATTCCAGCAAACAGTGCTTATTTCTCAAACCAGTCTAAGACACAAAACAGATGTGCCTTGTACATACCGAGAGTGAAGTTTTTATTTAAGGATCTATTATTTTCAGTGGCATATCAAATGACTCTATCAATACACAAACAGTTGCTAGCACTTATCCTGATCAGCCCATTTGACACTGGGGAGCAGTGTCATCCAGCCCAGTAGCTGAATGGCAAAGTAACCCAAACTCACTCCCAAGGACACCTAGCTGTAGGAAAAGCACATGGTGCAGAGGCACGTTTCTGTTATACCTGCAGCTGTGATCAATGGAGAAGCTTTGTGCTTGCCAGAATCCACAGTGGCACTACTTGAGGGAGTACTTGGGCAGGATTTGTCATCAGCCTTTTTCTTCTTGTCTTTCTTATACCCAGAGAAAACAGACTTCCATAACGACCTAGGCTTCGTTGCTTCCTCTGTCCCACCACTAGATTTGTCAGAAAGCCTGCTGTCATTTTTGGATTTCTTCTCCTTTTTGTTCTTACGAGGGGAGAAAAGAGAAGTTCTTTTCTTACTCTTCCCACTGGAGCCTTCTGAAGAGGTGACAGACCCTTCAGGTCCAGCCATATCAGCAGCAGGAGTGGAGAACTTCTCACTAGCAGCATCATCCTTTTGTGTGGGTCCCTCTGTGATTTTCAAGGCTAGATGCTTTGGAGAGTCATAAAACAACTCTTTGGTCTTCAAGGGCATAGAAGACGCCTTTCGTGCCCTTGTGGCCCCAGCAGCAGCCGCCGCCATCTCCATATCTTTCATCTTACACAACTGTTTAGCCATGGCATCACGCAGTGCTTGGCTCTTGACAGACTTCTCTCTGGCTCTCATTCTTTCTTCAGCAAGCTCCTTGGCCTCTGCAGAAATTTCAGGCAACACTCTCTTCTTTTGGTTAACCCCTCCTTCCATTGAGGGTGGGCCACCATTTTCTTTGACCAAGGGCAAAAGAAATGTTTTTTCTGGCCTTGGCCTACTGGTGGGAGGTGTAAAGAACTTCTCATGAAGGCTGGAGTCCTCTGTCCTGTCATCATATGTGTCTTCTACATCATCAGCAAATGGAATCTCATCCACACTCTCTGCAAAAGACTTCCGCACATCGTCTTTTTTGGAACGGGCTGACTCTTTGGCAGAAGAGGTCGGCTCATGGCGTGTGGGAGCAGGAGGTGTTGATGCTGGTGTTGGAGGTGATCTGACTTCAACCTCATTCTGCCAGACTGCTTGATGCCTCTTTCTACGCAAAGTGGCTGGTTCTTCATCCTGAGGAGGTGGTGGTGGCGGACTTGACGGAGGAGTGAGCATGGTAGAATCAGAAGTGTTGAAGCTCTGGCTAGCCATAGTTCTCATGTTGGACGAGCTCTCCTGAAGGCCAAGTCCAGAACTGCTGGATACATCTCTCCTTACTTCATTGGAACTCTTTAGCTCTTTTTCTGATGGAGATTTTGGAGTGAGCAGAGAAATCTGCTCATTTTCTAACTTGGACAGTCCATGTCTTCTTGGGGCAGGCTGGGGTTTCACAAGATGGATCCTTTCATCCCCTGAAATATTCTCATTATTAAAAGTCTTCAGAGGAGTTGTCTCAAGGGCAGATACAGTAAAGTTTGTCTCTGAGCGTTTGTTTCTGTCTACTGGGGTGAGCCCTAAGCTCCTCCGGATTTCAGCACTCTTCATCCAGAACTCTTCTACGAGGTTACTCCGTTTTAGGGCTTCTTCTGCAGTAGTAGGGCTCCCCAGTTTTTCCACCTCACTATCCTGGCCCCTAAGGACTAGTTTGGCTAAAGGAGTTGACGCTAAGGCTGGAACAGGTTGGAAACATACTGGAGGCTCCACTGGGGATGGAATGGATGTTTCCACAGAAGGCAAAGGCTGGGAGCAGATAGGCATTTGAGCAGATGTTGGGGACGAAGCCAGCGTTGGTGCTGCTGGTTGAGACTCTGCTAGCGGTGTAGGTGCAATGGCTTCTGGTGATGCAACTGGCTGGGATAACACTGGAGATGGTGGCACCAAAGGGCTCTTAACTTTCCTGTCTTTGGGAATTTCATCCTTTGGTCCTTCTTCAAGAAGGAAAGGATCCGGAAAAAAGCGTGCCTCTGGAGATTTTATTGCACGGGGTACTTCAGCCAGGGGAACTTTTATATCCTACAAAAATTGAAAAAGGGAAATATTAACTGGGCACATTAGAATACTATTCCATTTTTTCTTCTCTTTTAACAAAGTCAGCAGTAGGGCAACCATCTAAGTATCAAAATATGAAAAAACCCACACGTGGCATCCCATTCACGAGCCTGGAACATCACTTAGGATTTCTCATTAGGTATAATTCATTTTTCTGCCCCATTGTAAAAACCATCCTTTGTAGATGACAACAAAGCAAATTTAATTTTTGGAAGAAAAATGACTAAAGTCCACAAATCTGTTTCTATCTTTTCCTGCTTTCCCTCCAAACCTCTAGCTCTGTGTATTGTGGTGGTTCCTTATCTCAGACAGATTTGATGTAAGTCTCTCCAACTCTCACCAATATAGCACCTTCTGCTGGCTAGCATCTGCTGTAATATCTTCTTAAAGCAAGGGGTGCATCCACTGTTAAAAGTAAATTAGGCTGCAATTCCCTTGCCCCTTAATGGTCTGAGAGGTCTTGGTTTTCATCAACATCCAGACTGCCATATTACTCAGTAGAACAATTCTCCAATGGCATCTTTTGCACCAGCTTTCTTTTGAATGCAGACAGTTTGGTTTGACACGTGACCATTACAGCATGAACCTCTCTATCCGTGTGCTTGTATGACACATGTTAAACACCCAGGTCTTCAGTACTGCATTTAGGCACTGTCCTGATATAAATAGTAACTACGTCTAACAGAACCATTAAACGGTCCTGAAAAAGACCTCCTTGATTTTAATAGGAAGTGAATGTTGTCAGCAACTGGTTTCAGCAAACCAGCCCTATCCCATAATGTGTCCATTGTGAAAGTAAACTGGTTTATGACAAAACTCTCTAAGATAAAGTCTAATCTCCTAGCAATTCCTTAAAAACAAATACTTGGGAGGGAAAAATTTGCCTTGAACATTTTAAGGGTCATGTACTTCCTGCTCTGACACACCAGTTGCTGGAAACACCACAGCACGCCTCCATGCTGACTCCAGAAGCGACAACATGGCAGTACATCATTGACATGTCTCGCTTCCTTAAGGTGAACTATGTTGTTACTCTGGAATAAATAAGCACTGCTTTGGTTACTACTAAGAAATACAAATAGAATTTTGAATTGCAACTGCACGGAATCTGCTTCTGGTACAGAAAAGAAGGGCCAAACCAGGATAAACAGGAAACACCTTGCTTATGGCTCCTCTCATACACTTATATATGTTGTTAACTGCACATTGAAATTAAAATACCCGGTGTAACTCTTTTTGGGGCTTTGTGATGGGAATTTGTGTGACTTTGACAGAGCCACTACACTCTGAAGATAGGAAAGAAAGATAGCACATTATTTTTTAAGTCTAAATTAAGTCAGATTTCAAGATCAACACAAATTAGAGACAAGAAAGGAGGGAAGCCCACTGCTGTCAGTCCTTGTTAGTTTATCCAACGAATTGTTCCATTTAACTACAGGTAGGAAGTAGAAAACTTCAAAGATTCCCTTTCTTACCTCTGCTTGTTTTGCTTTGGGGCTATCAACTGGAGACAGAGGAAGAACACTGTCACTAGATGACTGGATAGGGATGGATGGCTTGCATGGATCTAGGAAAAGCAAAAATGTTTCCAAAAACACATGAGACTGCTAATATTCTCTTTTTTTAATGTTACACACAGCAAGTAGTAACAAATTTCTCAACTTGTTATGAATTCTAGATTGGACATCTGGAACACAGACAGAATTTTTTAAATGTCCAAAATGGTACAAGAAAAAGCAGTTAGACGGGTTCTCATGCTTTGAGAAGCGGTAATTAATAGATTCAGAACATACTTCTCAAAATGTTAATGCAACACATACCTTGCCACTGACAGTAGTAAGATGGTTCAAATCCAAGACTGTCTTCTCTTAACTCTCATAAATGTATAGATTATCTCAAATGCAATTACAATCACTCAAACACTGATGGGAAAGCTATTACCTTCTGTCACACTGCAAGAAGCACCTTCTGCTCCTTCATCATCTTCATCTTCAGAGACTTTTAGTTCTGGCTCTTCTATGCCACTTTGATGTAAACGAAATTCCGCTTCTGCATCAGATGGGATGTCATCTGATCACGGATGAGGTGAGGGAAAAAATCCAAGAGATCTTAGATATGAGTCCATCAGGACATCTGTTTATTATTTAAAAACCTTTCATAATCCTTTCTTCCTATTCACATGGTGCTAATCACTTTCATAACCTCGTAACCTGAACATCTAAACGATTCACTCTTTTTTTTTTTTTTTATTCCTAAGCAGTAAATGATGAACTATTCAATTACTAATTGAAGTCGTACCTTACCAGTTTTCTGGAAATTTTCCATTGTTTTCTCCCATATGCAGTTCATTCTACACTAGCAAGGCAAGATTTATGGCATAATATTGTGAACTTGTCACAAATTTACTTCTATTTCTGCTATTCAGCAGGATTAGTATTGAATACAGACACAAGATGAAGCCCTCTAGTTAGAAGATGGTAAGAGGACAAGAGAAATGGCATTGAGGTGGTTCTGTATCTTTTTGTCCTTCACTCTGGGCTCCCTCTTAACTATTTGAAACAAACTCCTACATCACTAAAAGTAAGACCAAGTTTAAGTACCCTCACACAAAACATTTTCTACCAATACAATGCTATTGATATAACAGGTTTAAATGATACACAGTGGTACCCTACCGTCATCCAGCTCTGCACCCGTGTCTCCCTCTTCACCTGCCTGCCCTTCTGTGTCTGCAGGCTCTGTGCCCAGCTCATCCTCCCCGTCATTATCCTCACATGGAGCTAGAACATATTCAAATATTGAGAAAAAAAAGAAAAAAACCCAACACTATACAGTGAAAAGTTTCTGCACTGAACTGTACCAACAGTTTATAGTGGAGGTATTTATTAATTACAAAACAAGAAATCCTGAAATGTGTCACCTGGAAAGACATCTATAGTAAAATGATACTATCAGACTCCAGTGAATCAAGGAATGCTTGCCCTTGTGGAGTCTCCAAGGCATTTGCAGTGAAAGCAGCCAGGGCTTTTCTGAGCAACAGGCCTTGTGAAAAATTAAACAAGTGACCTGGGAGGAAATCAAACCAAAATACAGTTTACTCTTCTTCCAGGAAGATTATTTTTTTTCTTTGCCACACCGTAACAGTTACCATTACTTTATAGCTGTATGTATTAGGTCAAAACTGAAATCTTACAATGTACCACAACTGTTCATCTTGAAACTGAAACAGGCTTTTGAGTGCATAAGTCAGAGAGACAGCCTAGCTCTGGAATTGATCATTATTACATTTGGAAACTGTTTAACCCTGGGAAGCTACAGCAGTCTTTGGTAAAAGGATCTAAGAGACCTGACATGCTGTACAAGTAACTAGGGCACAAATTAATTGAGATATTTTTAAGTAAATAAAAATATATATTCAAAACTTTCTTTTCTGTTACAGACCATAATTTGATTTGCTGGACCAAATAAAGATTCTTGAATTCATAACTCTGACAAGGGCATCTGACATCACTACTTGTGACAAGATTTAATTACAGGAGGAGAGACAAGACCGAACTGTAGGGTCTGCATTTCATTATTATATGATACTTTTTTGAAAAACCTAAATCTTATGACACCTTGTCCTGCCCTTAGTGCTATGGCATTTTTGTTGTTGTTGTTAAGCATTTTCATAAAACATACTTTATAAAAAAGGAAGCGAGCACTTCCAGGGTTTTTCCCACAGCAGTCAGTCAACTACATTTTAAAATTTGTGCAGCAGGTTAGCATCATGTTCAACAACATGTAGACATTTAACTTCTGTTGTATATCCTACTGCAAATGCGGACACAGTCAGCATGCACTATTATGCACAACGCTTGCTAATTATACACATGGGATATGGTCCTATAACAATAACAGGTATATTTATAACCTTCGGTTGCACCAGGTAAACTAAGCTGTGCAAGTCTCTAAACCTGAATGCATATAGTGCCATATTGTTATCTTTAGGAGGGCTCCTTGCACAGCTCCCAGCAGTTAGTTCCCATGGTAGGGCTAGAAGCTGTTTCCAACAGGCAGTCCAGATGCAGCCCCCCGATTCCGGGTGGCAATAAAGTTTAGCCTTATGGGAGTCAACCATGCTGTGCCAGCTTTCTCCTGAACCAGGGAGCAGGCCCTGATTCTTTTAGTTTACTAGTGATGATGTGGCTTTTGGACCTTTTATATGCCAGCATTGCTAATTTAGACAATCTTGAAAACAAACCATCCCTCCCTTAAAATGGAGGTCTTGCAGACTCTCCTCTTTCTCTAATACAGGTTTTTGCTTATTTCAGAACACAGCCTTCAGTGGGTGGTTTGTCTCCTTCCTTCAACCTCAGAATTTCTCTTTTTCCATGCTTTTCCCCTCTGTAGTATCAAAACAGACAAACATATAGGCTAGTTTATTCCCTCTCAACTATTGTGAAAAGGCAGTTACATTTACGTGTGATAAAACACCAGCCTATTCCCTTATGCCAGAGGCTTACAAAATCCAGAATCTTATAACATCAAGCGTAGGAGACTGAATCATATGGCAAAGGTTGCACTGCCCACAGGGGCATTTCACATGTACTGAACAAAACCAAACTGTGTCCCATACTGACTGTTGCTTAGGTATGTAGTAGCTTATTTTATCTTGGAAATAAAAACGTCATCGGATGGTTTTATAGTAGCAGAAAATGTGCGCAATCTTAATCAAAACAAGTAAAAATGTAACTCTGATGTTTGGAATATCTGATACCACTGTGTATGTGTGTCTTCTGATCCAGAAATCAGGAACTCATGTAACACACATAGGGAGTGTTGGAGAGAGAGGAGAGAATCAGTTCTTAAATAGGTTGGTACACAAAACTCGACAGAAGGTTACGGGTGCATACAGAAGTAGTAACTTGGTGCAAGGGGTGGATCCCATTTTGAGGGACACGGAGAGCTTGCAGGTGGCTGGTTATATTATACATATACTGTGCATATACGTATATGCAGTTAGAGTAAGGAGCAAGAGGCCAAAAGCTGTCACACAATAACTCGGAAGCTACACACTACGGCAGCCAGAAACTGGGATCAGCACTTGGCTCACATGAGCTAGCAGCCGTGAGCAGACTGCATTGTGTGCAGACATCTTGTAAACACTGCTGCCTTGCCAAAGCAGCAGCAGCAGAAGCAAATTTCTATAGGCAAGCTAGCTATTCTGATGCGCCAAAGCAACTTAGCTGTAGGTCAACTACCTAGCCACAAAATACTGCTGTTCCATTGATTTAGATACCTTCACCACTTTACACAAATTTACTCCCTTACTCTAATCCCAGCATCTTCATGCTCATCGGTTTTGTAATAGAGATAAAAGAACCACATTAAAAAGGCAGCTGAGCTCTACACCCGTACATCCTTCAGCTTTCCTGAGGCTTCCCCAAATAACATGAACCCCAAGTCAAAGGAGACGCAAAGCCATCTCTATTCCTAAAGATTCAACCTCATTCTTCTCTCATGTTTTCTTCACCAGGTAACTAGTTTACAGTTGCTACAGAGAACTGCAATTGCTTTAAGCACTCTCTGTCACTTAATCTTTCAACTGCAAGAAAGCCCCATGTTCTTTTTCTCAAGGAGCAAGGAGAATAATAACTGGTCAAGCCTTCAGTTTACAAAGCAAACTGAAGCACTCTAGCTAGATTCCTCCTTCTACTTTATGACACCCAAGACAACCTCTCTGTTTGGCCTGCCTTCAGAAGGGTTACAACAAATGTCGAGTTCATGCAAGAATAGGACTGTCTGTGCCAGGCGTGCATGCACACTCCCCCTTCCTCCCTCCCTCCACGTCCAGTCATGCAGTAGCGACAGGGCTGTAAGTTCCAGGGTTAAAGTACCAGCTCAGCTGCTGAAGGCATGGAAAAGAGACGGGCAGGGTTATTGTGCATTGGAATACATAGAACGTCACCAAACTACCTCCAGGGACTGTCTCCAGCCACGCCTGTACCGCCTCATGGCGTACGGAGGGAAGGTCGGATGCTGAATTTAAAAAACAATAAATTGTAAGAAATAAAAATTAGACCATCAGTAAGTGTCTAAAACAGAAGAGTGACAAAGGGAAAATTTTCAGTAGCAAATACAGGAATAAAACCTATGAGATGTTAAACATGGTATTCCAGGCTTGGGATTTAAATCGAGATAACATGAATCTCCGGGGCCTAATCTTCCCTGAGGATCTGTAAGGTTAGAGGAAATATGGACAGCACAGTGAGAAAAACACTGCATCTGACTAGCAGGTTGGCACTGCTGTGCTCCACTTGACACTCTGCAGAGGAGAGAAACTAAGAGATGAAAGAGCTGAGCAGTGAGAGAGGGGCGGTTGTAACAGGCATCCCAGAACCTGTGCTGCCTGGGTACAAATGTCAGCAGATTAAGAGTGCCCAAAGCAGAATGAGAGGGTCTTCTGCGTACCATCAACGCTATCCCAGGCTTCCACACCCAACCCTATCAACACTCACGGGCTCTCCAAACACCCTGTATCGCAGAATACATTTCAGCCAGGAACAAATTTGTCTGTTGAACTCAGGTTAAAAAATTTACATTGTATCCACAAGTACTTATTGGCAGCAATCCTTCAAAAAAACCAAACTGCTGATATGTCTGCACACAACTGTATTGTATGACAAAGTAATTGAAACAGCTAATCAATTGTTCAGGATTGCCCTAGTTTGCCCCAGTTCTAGAGGACTGAAAGGAAATACTGCTGCCTTTCCAAAGGAAGATGGAAAGACCACAAAGTCAATTTTGGAAGGATCATTTTTTGCTGACAGCTGTACCAATACACTATGGAAAAGCAGGAATTACAAAATACAAGTTAAAAGAACACAGCCTACTTCTGTGGTTGCAGTGGGAAGGAAACACACATCTCTTATTTGTAGGGAGGAGATGGCACACCAGAAAACTCCAATGTATTCTACTAACTGCAATTATAAGGATAGCAAAACTGATCTGGAACTGTGCATCAAGTTGGAACAGAATTAAAAAAAAAAAACCCCAAACATCTAGAACTACAAGGAAAAGACAATTATCTGGAATGGAGTATGATAAAGCAACATAAGGTAAAGCCCTAAGCTTTTTTTAGGGATCAGTCATTAACTTAATTTCACATTTGCTGTAAAAGACACCCCTTCCCACAGCACACTTACTCCCTCTGCAATTCTGGCGCAATGGTTAGAGACTCTTGAGAGAAGGCCACTACTCATTAACTGCATGATTAACTTTTACTAAGCTCAGGCTTCTGCACAGGTAAAGCACCTATGACATACTTACCTCAAGACACACTGTAATATAGCCTAGAATAGGTCAGCAGCGACTGCTAGAAGGTGCTTACAAGAGAGCTAGACCATCGGCATTTCCCCCCTCTGGAGTTTTCCTTTAAGTAACTGGCAATTCACAAAGGTCACACCTCACTTTAAAAAACAGATAATCCTGTCAAATCTTCAAAACAGGGAGCCAAAACCACCACTGATCAGATCTGCAAGCCCTTTAACCCCATCCTTCGCTGCTAATACCAGATGCAGCTCTACACTTCGAACAGCAGCAGCAGAGAAACATGCTCAATACAGAAGCTGACCCTGTTCAATCTTTGCTGTAGTAGCTACACAACGTAGCCCTCCGGCTTCCCATAAAGAGGTGCAGAGTCCCCACTGCCAAAAGAGCACATCACAGCTTCCATTACTATCGCTAAATTCAGTTACAGAGGGCTGATTGCCAGCACTGTCAAGTCATGTGTGCAGTGAGGAAAAACGCTACAGAGTCAGAGCAGGCAGGCAAATGGGCCAGAAGTCGAACTACCACAGAGCTGAGAAAGCAGTCATTTTAAGTAGATGCTGACCTGAAAAGCAAAATAGTTAACAAAGTGTAATTTGAAAACAGTTCCTTTCAGTCACTGCTGCCCCTGCCGAAGTACACTGCTCTTGAAGGGTGCAGCAGCAACAGAGTTAAATAGCTGCAACTGTGATCCAGTAATTGATGGTGTGGGGCTTGGGGGAGATTACCTCTGGAGGTGGAGGACTTTGAGGTTGGCACCATTTTTTCCTCCTCCTCTTTTTCACGGATGTGAGTCCAGTGCACATCTGCCAGGATCTCCAGAGGATCAACCGGATTTACAATCTGCTGCAGTCTAAGGTTTCCAGCTAGCAGGAGGAGGGCATGGCATACGAGGTTGTAGGCAGGGTGTATGAAGGATAGGGAGGAAAAGATGGGAGAACAGTTGGAAAGGAAAGGTAACACATCATAGGAAAGGAAATAAGAAAAGAAGAAAATAAAATATTACTGGCTAACATCAGTTTGCAAGACAGACAGAAAAAGCTTAGTATTGTGTGTGCACGCATACACCAATACAGCACTCCTCATACTTCCCATCAAAGCTGAATAATGCCATTCCAAAGACAAAGAGATGCGATTAAAAACATCACTGTAGATTACATCTCTATTGCAAGCAGCTTCGCTGAAATGAAAGATATTCTCTGGGTGTCCAAGAATATGTGGTATGCGAATACCAATTTAGCAGAAATTTCCAGTTCCTTCAGCCTATTCATGACGATTATTGCCAAAGACATCTTGCTGTTAAAGGCAAGGGACAATCTGCATTGTAGTTTGATGCACCAAAAGGTCTTTCATTCCCTACTATTGGGTTAAGCACTCCTTTCTATGTTGGGTACATATCTCTTTGTGAATTAAATTACGCGATGGATCTCAGAGTTTCACATGTGGGTATGCACAGATGGGCACACAACTTACTTTAGCACTTAAAACACTACTTTGTTCAGTCCTACTCTTTTGTACTGACTTGTTCAAAGGGTAGATTTTTTTTCTGAAGAATACCATACTTTCGTCATGACTTAACAGGCCTCCACCTCCCCAGAAGGGACTTCCTGTCACACAAATGAATTTCTTTAAAAGAAATTGCATTACTCCTCAATTACCTCCCTACACAAAGCTCTGCTACTTATGGTGTGTGAAAGGGAACAATGGGCACCTAAAGCAACTGATAAGCAACTTGTTTCACTGCTGCAGAATACACACCTTGGAAGCATCTACCATGGTGAGTATTATATTCATAGACCCTGGTCTCTATTGCTATCTGCTATGGGACTATAGCTCAGGTTTTATTTACCCATAATAAAATAACTCATTCTACGGGGACAGGTGTTCAGCATCTGCAGGAGTGGTCTTCAAAAGCAAATGACTCATCCTGAAAGGAAAATACCCACTTACTTTCAAGAGTCAACTTTCACAAAAGCTGCATTACCACTGTGTGGGGCAAACCACTGTTTCAGCAGTTTATAACCTCACAAGCAGTTAGATTTTCATACGGTGCTCTAGTGTTTGAAGGAAATAAGAAACATCAGCGGCATTTAGAGGTTGCACTCATTACTTCCTGCTGTCTTGTTTTAACGAAGTTCCTCTCTCCTGGTCATGTTTTCCCCAGACACAACACAGTGTTTGGGATTTCCATTTCATGAATGACTATGTGTGAGATTTGGCACTAAAACTGCAGAAGAAACAGGAGAAGGATCTGCAGGAAGGACAGAATCACCGGCTGGTTAATAAAGGGGAAAATGGGTCAGACGCACAAACTCAAATGCAGAGTGGGATTCACAATTTGCCAAGTACTTAGCAGTTTTACATCTCTGTTGCCTCATCAGTTTTCATATCAATTAGCACAACCACATGGTCTACCAGAGCTACAGGACATCCTGCAGGGACAGGAACCTGGGCTTTTCTCACTCCGTACCAAAGCATTCGCATGCAGGTCCCAAGATGAGTAGAGTTAGCATTTGCATTGCCGCACAGAATTTTGTGTTAAAAGGTTTAGGTTTGCCAGCAATGGCTGAGAAGTGTGTAGTCACTCAGGCTTAGAAAGAGCAGGTCCCACACGATCTGCATGTTTAAAAATGGATTTCTCTGGGATTTAGACAAGCATAACATATACATCTTCAGTTACCCTGCAAGTCTCTATACAGAAGCCTGAGCCTGTCCTGATTAGGACATCAGATCTTCTCACCTTTTCTAGTAAATCAACAGCAGCACAGCCAGCCACGAAGGACTGTGGCTTGGCTAACAGGCAAACCTAACGTTTCCTTGAGGTCTAAATGCTTGAGAATTTCAAACAACACCTGGCATAGCCTTCCCTCAGGGCTGCCCGCTAAGCTTTGGAGGAAGCTGGACATGAATTGAACTCACATGTGGAAAGGCAGCTTTCCCCTCCAGATCCACAGTAGCACCTACCAGCATTTCACCAACAGCAAACATTTTCAGGGTCAACTTTAATAGGATGAGAAGCCACCCACAAATCAGTTCCTTAGGAGCCAAGTCTAAAGCACACTAGCAACTGCAACTGGGGGAACTTCTTCAGTTATGCTCTTCAGCTGTCTTACTAACACTTCTCATTCCTACCATCAGAAGAGTTAAATTGGAAAAAATTATAACTGCTTCCCTTTTTTTTTTTTTTAAAAAAAAAAAAAAAGTCAGAAGCTAAGCTATAGTTTTTACAACTATAAGCTGCAATATGCAGTTTGACAACTACATATGCCCTCTTACCTGCAGGAAGGCACTTGGATTTTCCTCTTATGTATCCTGGCTCTAATGAACCACATTGAGGGAATAAGGGATTAGCAAGCTATTAGGACCAAGTGCTTCAAAAAAACCAACCATCAGAAATAAACTGCAAGAGAATGCATCATGGAAAATAACACAACCAGTTAGACTGGAATGTCAGATTAATTTTATGCCCATTATACGACTGTTTGAAAAATCTTGAGGGATTGCCACAGCTTGATTAGCTTCCCCCCTAGACTCTCCCCACAGACACACACTCACAAAGGACAACAACAAAAAATGCAAGTTTGCTGACACAGGTAATCTAAAGGAAGTAGTTCTGATGTGTCCCACGTGCCTGAGATATTGCACAGGTGCAGCTAGTCTGTGTGTATGGAATAAATCTGAAACCCCTAAATACATGGGGGTCACTGTTCATGCACATTACAGTAGCAAATTGTCCAGGCTATCCAGATATCCTGAGGTACTTGGCAGCTTTATCTTTTTTCTAAAACTCATGGCAATGTCAGACCTGATATATGGTAGTTGGACCAGGAGATTAAAATAACAGCTACCAAATCAGTTTTCAGGGAGCTGGTAAAGCAATTAAACAAAACACAGAAACTTCTCATGTGGGACCTGCTCTTTAAAGCATTCACCCCTCCTCTGGGGAAATGGAAGTGCAGATGGTATGCGGGTACCTTTAAATGTACCCGTGTCCTCTTCATTTGAGAGATGTTGAAGCCAGAGGCCTTGCTGCAGCTCTCTCTCCCAAGGGCAATACTCCCCCTCTACAGCAGAGGGAACCACACATCCATATATAACACCAGACACCCGTGTACACACACAAGCGATGGAGAGAGAGAAAGAGAGAAAGAGAAAGGACAGAATCAGAGAGAGAGACTGTCTGGAAATCTAGCAACTCCCCATACTCCCGCTGCTTTCAAAGTGCCTGACAGAAAACTACTTGCATGAAACAACGTCCTCTCAAGAACGCCATGGTTTAGCAGTCTAAACACACAACATGCACGTTACCATTCTTTAAAAGCAATCTTGACTTCCACAGACTTCAGTTATGGACATACAGCTCCTGCGCTGAAGAAGTAGCCAAGCAGCCTGCTGAGCTCATCAACAAAACTGCCACTAAGACTCAAAAAACTGGACCTCTGCTTGTATTAGGCAGCCAAAGACCTTTACGAAGAAGCTCTTTGGAGCCTACTAGTCTTCACAAAAAGGAAATGTGAGTAAAAAGACAAAGACAAGACCAGTGAGAAATTTGGCATGGTGGTGAAACACTGGAAACATGTCATTCTTAGCACAAACTTTGCATTTTGGTAACCAAGACAGACACAGGGGAAGGAGTCTTTCCCTAAGATTTTCCACAGAAATCCCTCAGAGCTATAATGGGAATCACGTGAACTCCCCGATTTCTCAAGGCCATCTTTTAACTATAGCGCACTACAAGCAGCTTCTGGGATGTCCTGATGACAGTTACAGGGCACTATCCCGTAGTGAGGCACTGCAAAACTGAAAACGCTGCCTCCACAATGCTTCCAGCTCTTGCTGCCAAAGAACAAAGGTCACATTCAAATCCAATTCCCAATAATAATAAAAAACAACAATAAAACAATACAGTGTCACAAAGCTGTGAATTGCACATGTTGGCATGGTGTATGGGAAGCATATTGTGTTGGTACTAGCGCTGTAACTGCCCTGTGGGCAATCCAGAACGATCCACCTAAAGCTTTCTTAGACAATAACTCCCTCAAAAATCAAAACAATAAAGAAATGAAAGAAGGGAGATTTTCCAAGGCAAATGTTCCTTATTTTGGATGGCAAATACTGTTTTCCCTGCTGTCTAGCAGAAAGGAAGGACAAATCAATCCATCTAACCTTCGCTTGACTCCTCGTCTTCCTCCTCTTCATCTTCCTCCTCCTCCTCCTCTTCTTTGTCCTCAATCTCATGATTTTCCTCAGCCTCAATCTCTTCTTCACTCTTTCCCTTCAGGAGGGCATGGATACGCACAGCCTCTTTCCATGGCACACCACCCAAGTCTGAAGGGGGTTGCTGAGGCAGCAGCAGTTCATCATCTTCGTCCTCATCTTCCTCCTCCATCTCAGACTCTGAACTACTGTAAAGGGTTTAGAAAAAATGATAAACAACAAATTAGTTACTGTTTCCTAGGTTAGTCTGAGATCACTGACAAGTTGTTTCAATACACACAAGCCTAAAACGTATGATGGAAACCAAAATACAGATTTTCTGCTTTTAGTATTCCATAGGCATTTTAGTGACAGCATCGCATGTGGGCTGCAGTACAGTCCTTGCCCTGCTTCTTTTAAAGGTGAAGCAGCAGAGAAGTGCCTGTGAAACAAAGTTCAAATATCTGTTGCAGCATTAATTGTTACAGTTTGTGACAGTTAAATACCACAGAAATTACTTTCTTCATATCACATTGCTTTGAATAAATCAGTGCAAGAGTTCTTAGCAGTGTCAGAATGCAGAAGGTCATGTCTTTTGATAATGGTAGCTACTGCTAGCTTTTTGGATAGCTAAGATGATTTTGGCACTTGCTGGGTGAAGCACAGAAGGCTTTGGGAGCAGAAAGACACACACACAACACAACCATCAGGCCAAAGGATACAGGGTATGAACTAAGGGGAGGTGGAGCAAACAAATACACAATTCCTCACTTTTCTACATCACAGACAGAAGTATAATATGTATCCCATTAAGTACACAGTGTACATAGTGGCAAGAAACTGCAGGAAGCAGTGCAAGGATAATTACAATAATGAGCTTATTATTCTCACAGCAAAGTCTAAAACATGCAAAACATTAAATCATTAGCGCTTTTTCGTACACAACTCTGTTCAGTTCTAACAGTTCCTCAATATAAGCAGCAGGGGCAAGAAACATAACCGCCTATACAATGACATTTAATTACATGATGGACTACCTAGAGGTACTGAGGAGGAAAACGGTTGCATTTGTCCTTGGAAAATTAATGTGAAGTACAGCACATTCAGAGAACATATCTGTGGGGTGAAAAGGTCCTCTTCTTTTGCTTTTCCTTTAAAGAACATTGTCTTATAAGAACTGCATTTAGTAGAGCAGAAGTTGGATGCTTCCCACATAAATCTTAAAGGGTCCAAACTCATCTGGATTGAAGGAGAAAACTGTACTTGAATGGTAAAATTTGGGTGAATCATCTGAAAACAGTACTCCACTTCTGCTGCTTCCTTATGAGAGCTATTGCCATTGTTAACAGCCTTTGGCAGAATCCATTCCATACAGACAATGAGAGAAAACTGACAAGTTTAAAATAATGAAGTTTAAATTTCATGTAGTTCTATAAAATATAACTTGTACAGTTGTAATTCTGTTTCCCATACACAGGTTTTATCACAGTATGTGACAAACTGGCAGTTAAAAACCAGATATATGGCAGCACTCTTTTATATTGCAGATAAACATATGCAGGTGCAGAATTTGAAATTAGTCTAACACTACACAAACCTATCAGATTTAAATAACTTTATTCACCTACTTGTCTGAACAGTTATTTTTGATAGCAAAGCTACTAAGGAAAACACCACCTTTTTCATGCCTGATTGTCATGTTACTTCTGTCCATAAGCTCTTAAATTCTTCTCACTGTTCTGCATATATATAACATTACTTTGCTCAAATTACAACCCACTTTTTCACAACATAAAACAAATTCTTATTTTTAACAGGTTGCCTGGTCTTCACATGCTAAATACTGAACACAGACACTGTTGCGTGCCATGGCCTTGGTGCATATTCCAGGAGACTGAAGCATATTGCAAAGACTTTATGCAGATATTGTCACAGAGATAAAAAGCGATGCTCTCCTTCTCTCTTTTTAACTTTCACACCCTTTGGTATGAAAATAAACCTGACAGGTGCTGCATGCTGGGGTTTTCGTGTGCTGTCAATAGGGTTTACTGCTGCTAAACTGTTGCCATGACCGCTGAATGGGACAAGCTGCTGCTCTTCAACCAGCCGGCTTATCGCATGTAATATTGACGACATTAAATTCTTTACCACAGAGCTCACTTTACCTTCTTTGGCTTTTATTTATAACTTGTTTTTTGTTTGACCTTTGAACACTGAGAAATGAGAAGCTGAAAGACAGCAGTGAGGTGGCCTGGTATAGTGGGCATTTCTTCAGCATGGCAACTCTGTGTTAATTCAACAGCTGAAACTTTTTTCTATAAAGCAGAGATCAAAGACCAAAGTAGGTTTCTTTATAGAAACTGTATAGGCAGTGATAAAGGTGTATCTACACAGATTTAGCGCTGAGGAACCAAAACCTACGCTGTGGAAGTGAACCTCTTCTCTTCCCTTGCCATACAGCCCCATACAGCACAAGCTGTACTACGACACTCCCTTGAAAGGCCACAGGGTATTGTCCCAAAACTGCAGAAAACATACGGGGAGTTACTGCAAGTCAAAGGTGATGAATAAGGGATCTAAAGGGTTTTCCGCCTCTCAAAACTGTGTGGTCAGGGTTTGGTTACTTACGTGATTGTTTTTCTTGTTGAAACTTAAACAAGATTAACTCTCTTTTGAGAAAATATAATTTGAATACTGTTTGCTGTAAACTTTCTCTGCAGTGTGCATACTCCTAAGTGTGCACATGATGGGAAGCTGCGCACCAAAACACATGGTCTCTGCTTGATTTAGAACTAACACCTTGGTGAACCCTGAAGCCAAATCCATCACTCCAGAAGACATGGAGGGAGGGAACACAGAGTTCCCTGTTTCCTCTGCCGGGTCCTAAACCCTCCAGCACTGTACCAAGACAGTGAAGATGATCTTTGGGGTTTGGTTGGCTTGTTTTGTTGCTGAAAAAATGGTCAGGGTTTTTCCCTTTTTTTTTTTCCTTTTGGTCTTTCTGTGACACATCATGGAGTGTGTAAAGCTGAACAGAGGATATCCAGTAGCTACATCGTCTAGAAAATTTTCTCTGAAGTATGGCCTGCATAGCCTTATCGATGCTCTGAGTAAATTGCTTGCTGTATTTGTGTTTGGGACAGAAATTTTTCCAGGTCAAACTGACAGGAAACGTGATGTGTTTTCTCTTTCCTCTCTATCACAGTGTCAATTGCCCACTAAACACTGTTTTTCACACGCAAAATTATACAATTCAGTCTATTAAAGACAGAGATAATACAGATGTATGTAGGACAAAGGGAGCTAACTGTAACACCCTGCAAGAGGAAATCAAACTCACTAACCCAACGGTGTACTGCCCTCAGACTCCACAACTCTGCAAAACACCTCTTGTAGATGACCAACAGCTTCATGTCAAAATGCCAAAACTCCACTTCTTTTAAGTAACTCTTCTCCTTTGGAAGACTTCTGCCATTTATTGAATGGGCTTACTGTATCTTGATTTACTGAAATAACTTGAATAATAACTCTCCATACTTGTAAATCTTGTTTTAGTGCTAGAAACACAAAGGACTAAAAACTCCTCAATATCATTAATGCCTATATTGTCACAGTTAATGTAATACCTAGCCCCGAGCAGGGAGCTAAAGGAAGGATGAGTGAAGCAAACAGAGTCTGCATCTTCTGCAAATAGTCCTGAGATTATTCAATCAGCACCACATGACAAAGTACTATCTTCGACAGAAATTAATGTTAAGAAATTAATAAAAAAGTAATATTTAGGTTTCAGAGAAAGCACTTGTACAAGATATTGGTAATTGCCAGGCGCTTACATGAAAGCCACAACTTCATTAGTCCACATAAATGCACACTCTTTGTCAAGGCTGAGTTCAGGCTACTAAAAGCTACTCCTTTCTAGATGTTGCATCTTCAAACTTGGCTTACCAGATAAATAACTAACATTCTGTTATTTATCTGTAATAATTTACAGATCATCTGTAATATCTGTAAATTATCTGTAATAATTCTGTAATACATTAATCCTGTAAACATTTTAATGAACATCTTCATTCCTGCATTCTTCACCACACCAATGCAATTCAATTCAATGTGTATAAATGTAGTATGGAATTTCTCATACAGTCCTATACCTGTAGGTAATGCATACAGAGAACACGTCTGCGGGACCTAAATCTCAGGAAACCTGTAACAACACTTTCTGAGTTTATTTCAAGATGACTACTAGACAGGCTGAGAGCTGAAAAGGTAAGGGTTGTTACTGCTACAAAGAAAAGCAGATCATTAGAAACTATATTAAGACTTTAAGACTCTACAAAAAGTGTGCGATTGACTACAAAGTTCACAAGCATTCTTCAGCAAGTGCTTTCTCTCAATGACTCTTGCAACTATTTCCAGTAGCTCTACCTGTATATATTTGAATACTGGTGTGCTTATACATCATTCTGCAGATAAAGACAAATTTGTGAAGGTACAGCATGTTTTTCAGCAACTGTAACTATTGCTTCAAATTAATCTCTCTCAGGCATTGCATCAGCATCCGGTTGGGATTACACGTGTCAAGCTTCAATCTTTAAACCAAAAGTCGTTTTGAATTGTAATGCAAAACATACAGAAGGGAATGTAACTTTGGAACACCCTCCCATTTGAATCTACGTTCTGTTTGCTCAAATGAGTCATCTGCCTTTGATACAATTAAAAAAAAAATAAATGAAAACATCCTTTCCAACTTAGGACTGAATTTCATGGTTTTATGGTACTACACGTGTCTTCTAAGAATGGCAGTAAGCTATTTAGAATAATAGAAACTACAAGATAAAATACCTGTGTACATATGCAGAACATTTGCAACACATTCAACAACTTTAGAAAGGGCAACCTGGTAAATAATAGGTTAAAAAAGCTAAGGGAAAAGTAGGCAAAAGTCTGTTGGGATGGTTATAAAAAAGCTTATGGACAATGTGTGCTAACCTGCTGGGCACATCCTCTTCCGTTCCTTTGTCCAACACACTGCTCAGGTTATGCTCTGCTAGCGTCTCTTCAGGAACCTCTTCCAGTTCTTCTTCCCGCTGCAGCGACAGTCGGTAGTTCTCCAGCTCAATCCGCTCCGGTGTGCCACGCAGACGCTTAGCAAGGCTGGGCTCCTCCAGCCCATTTATATTAGAACCTAAAGAATAAGCCAGCGAATAAACAATAAATTCAGCAGTCAGAACTGTACATTTTTAAGAAAATTGAGCAATTGGGAGAAAAAGGGCATGAGGCAGAGGGAGGTAAATAAAGCGAGAGAATACCTTATGTCATTATCCTGTTCACCACTACTGGCAGAACCTGCTGGGGAGCCAGACTGCAAAAGGGAATCTTACTGGTTTTGGCTAATAGATGCTTAAAAGAATGTTAAATGTCCTAGTTGAGAGAGGAAATAGGGACATTTTAGCTGGAAAACTACAACTGCAATGAATTCTGTGTAGTAAGTACTGGGGAAGGCCTGGCCACAGACTGGATATATTCTATAAGAAATAGTAGGAATGCTATGGGGCAATCCTGCAGCGTGTTAAAATTGTTACCAGTCAAGGTAAGTCTACAGAGCTAGGGAGCAAGAAAATATTATTACTACTAAAAGATGAGGGACGGAGGGAATGAAAAAGACCCACTTGGAATAAGTTTTAAAACTTTTTATAGACTTGAATTAACTTCTTTTTCATCAGAGTTTGTGATTAAAAAAACCACAGGGAAAAATCTAGGTGAGATGTCTGCAAGAACAAATCCTATGAATCCCAGAAAATTGCAAGGACATGTGAACCAGGCAGTTGGAGAAAAGTATACAGCAGCTGTATATACTGTGGCACTCGAACTAAATTCCAACCTGCATTCATCCGTTTCCTTTTAAAATTGGAGTATTTTAGCTTAAGTACCATGCCACTGTTTACCCTTCCCCAGCTTTCTATTTACAGAGCCCAATCTTTCCTAGCTTCTGTTTTGCTTTGCTAAACAAGCCAAGCCTTCCTCTCATGAGATAAGCTCTTCAGTGCGTTGATCATCCTCTAGGTCTCTGCACCTGTCCCAGTTCGGATTAATCTTTCCAGAACCTGCGTGATTAGAATTGAACACAGCTTTCCAGATGAGGCCTTATCAGCGTAACATACAACCCTGCCAGAAATCTTTCATCTGATACACACTCAGAACACACTTGCCTATTTATATGCCACATAATACTGGTGGCTTTTATTTACTGACTGATATTCAGATCTTTCTCCTTCTTTGCTTTCAACTGATAAGCACCTTGTTGGTAGCCAAAATTCTCAACACTTTCTTAGTGCATGACCTGGTACTTTCTACTATTACATTTCTATTTTTAGTGTTACAGTCTGCGACATTTTGCAGTTCTTAGTGTATGATGTGCCTATCCTCCTCTGCATTGATGAGAGTTTGAAATGTTGCCTCAGCAATGAATTTCATTAGCAGTTTTTTCCCTCTTGTTTTGCCAGTAACCTTAGTGAAAGTATTACAAAGACCAGTTCCCAGATCATTTTTTGTGAAGCTCCAGTCTGTAGGTGACATCCAACCCCATTATTTCCTTTTTTCAATAAAACATCTAATCTCTCATTTAAGTCAATGTCTTAGCTACTTGACACTTCATGTACTACTCCCTTATTTTATCCAGTTCCAATAATTATTTCCATCTGGCAGCCCTCAGGTGCCTTACTGAAGTCCAGACTGTTCAAATGCACTACATTTACCCTATGGAGGTAATCAGTTACTTCGTCGACAAAAGCTGTCAAGCTAGTCTGGCATAGTCTTTGGTGAATGTTTTATACCACTTACCTGCATAAGGTCAAAGGACTTCACCTGCAGGACTAGCAGTCTTTAGTTATTCCTTCAAAGGTGTTTTATCTACTGTTTAGATTAATTGTACTTGTTCAGATCACTTTTTTTTTTTTTCCTTTTCAATTGTTCATCTGCAAGTCATACTTCTGTCACCCAGTGGTCACATAGTATTACCCTGAATTAGATAGTCAAGGTACATCAGGATAGCTTGATTTAAATCACAAATTATTACCACAAAGCTCACAATTTCATTGTACAATTCTTCCACTCTTCTGAGACGAAGACTATTTGGTCGAATTTTAATTTGACTCATTACAGTACAGTAATATTTAAATTTTGCTTCCAGCTTCATTGGGTTCATTTCCATTTCCAAATTTTACCACACACTGACTTCTTTTGCTCCCATGTCCAGTGCCATTGTCCCAATTGAAACTGGAGACCAAGTATTCAGTTCATTGACTGACTATATGTAAAATTTCATTTTATGTCAGCCCCATCTTCACTATGGACCCACTTCTGCTTTCCCTTACCTTGCTTTTACTTACATGCTTAAGGAATACAGCTGTTTGCTTTACTTTCCTTTACAAATGTCTAACCCAGCATGAGCTTTGGCAATGTTTACTTTATCCTTACACTTTTTGTGTGTACACTTACACACTCTGAGACAGTTTTTGTTTTCTTTCTCCATCCTTTGTAGTTTCTCAGTTTATTTCTAAGAGCCTTTTTTTCAGGGCAGTTACTCACTCAGTACCATCTTAGTCTTATGCACAAAACTACACAGGCCTTGCCATAATTAATGGCATTAATTTCCAACCCCTCTCCAGAAAGATAAAATCTCATAAAGACAACCACCAGGAGTGGTTTTCTCTTTTCTTCTAGTGTTATCGAACACTTCTATGATGCGGGCAAGTGGCTGCTGTGCCCTTGGCTTGAACTATAGGGCTTCTTTATGGTACAAACTACAGAAGCTTGCTCAGGTGGCAGGCAGGAATACTACCTTGCATTTCCAGGGATATCGTGGTCTCTGCCATTTCCTGCTGCTAAGCCTTACATTGTGTTAGTATTTTCAAAGTTCAGTGGAACTGGACTGCTTTTTCAGGTGGGATTCATGGTTCATTTCATCCTGTCTAGATGGTGATACAACCTCAGCCAAATCTATTTATGTAATCTGTGTTACATTCCCCAAGCCTGAGTTCACAGTAACAGGGGAACTGACCTGGAATATTGCTCCACCACTTCTGGCTGATAGTAAAAAAGAAAAGACTCTGGGTAATGCAAGAACACCAAGGTGAGGGAAAACAAAGAAGGAATATACTAAAAATCATCATAAAACAAGAGTCCTACTTGGAACTCTTTTATACACAACAGAGCCATCAGCTAGGCTCAGCTACTTCAACAGAAATATCCTTTCACAAGCCGTTTTTAACTTGTTCCGATGCACAAGCTCAACATCGCTGCAAAGCCCACAAACAGAAAAAAATGATGAAAACAAGAAGACCAAGAACTCATCTGACATTATTTCACTCCTCTTGTTTTCTAAATCTTAAGGGTTTTTTGTCAGCCTTTTCAAAGTAAAACTAAAAAAGAAATATAAAATCATTTCATATAATTAAATTACATGAATGAAGTATTAAGAAAATAAGACTGCTCGTTTCAATGCTGTAATATCTAGGGTATGGAGAAAGACTGTCAGCAATCACTCTAAGGCAAAAGAGGACTGAAAATCAAGCTGACAGCTGTTTATATGCATTTCCTGAACATATATGATCTTTCGGGTATGTTTTCCAAAATACAAATCATCACTGCCCTTCTCATTATGAAAGCCCAGTATAACTGGTACATCAAGAATCAAACCAATTTATCACAGTGCAAACTTTAAGTGGGAGCGACTCGATGCAACTGAATTAAAAAACCTGAAAAGATGGAAAATCTGCCTAAACTTTCATGCAAAAGGACGTGTGATGTGGTCAAGTCAAGACGTTCTGCGAGCTTGACAAGCACTCTTGTGCCTCAAAATCTCAGGGACATTCCCAGCACTTTAATTAATTTATATATCCATACATTTGAGATGCAGGATTGGTCACATCCCTCCACTTCACTCTGCAAAGGAACAGCTCTACTTCAGCGAAAGAGATACAGAAACTCAACTTATTACCAGCTGCAGCAAGTGATTGCTAGGATTTTGCTCTATACAGACCATTTGGTCTACTTGGTCTGTTGTTTTTGTTTCTAAAAGGTCCTGCGAAGACCTAGCACTGGAGTAGGAGAAATGCAACTGATAACCAGCTTTCTGCATCACAAAGCCATCAAATATCAGAAGGGAAAGGGACCAAACTGTGACATACACATTTCGTTAACATGATCAGATGATTAACTATTTGTATTATGCTATAAAGTTCACACCAATTCATTTGAAGCTACAAATAAGAAACTGTAAATAGGGACAAGGAAATCTGAAGCCTTCCTGCCCTTATTTCCTCCATATACATATGGTGCAGTTCTTGTAGATGCTAAAGCTTATTCTCTAATGTTTCTCTGGAGGGGAAAGGTGCCTCTCAAATCATTATGTTGTATTGCCCAGACTGTTTTGGGGCTTGCTGGTGGGAGATAGCTGTGGAGTGCTCTCATTATCCATTACCTGACATTCTACCTCGTCAGTGCATCTGAGCCAAAAGTCAGCAACCAGTCACAACTGAAAGAAACAGGGCTGAAGAGGCTGTGTTTGCCAGAAAAAAAGCTATGTTACTACCCAGAGATGGGAGTTACCTGAAAGCCAAGAGCAGCTTCTCATGCAATCAACTGACCAGCTAAAAATCCACAAACAACATCCAAAATAGGATGTTTTAAAATCTGATTACTTTGGAAGAGTCAGTGGGCCATGAACATTACATAGATCATCTGAAGGGAACTGTTTCTTCTTAAGAGGACAGGCTGCTTAGCTGTTGCATGAAAGCTGCCAGAGTCCTTTATTTATCTCAGCCTTGACACAGCCTCCCTCCTGTAAAGATAATCATATGATCAGAGATAACATTCCTACGCTGAACTGCTCCTTGCCTGCATTGATGTGTCCTATTCCAAAAACTCTGGCAATTACTGGAAGGTTTGAGAAACTCCTCTTGAGAAAGGATCCCATCTCCATTTTCTCCCAGTACTACCTTGCTCTGTAAAATCTACACATTATTCTCATGAGCTAGATGAAATCTTGCCAAGCTTACTCCCTGACATAACATTTGCTAAAAATGCAGGAGAAAACTGTGAATCTGAGAACAATGAATTCTTCCCAAAGGGCAATCACCTGCCTGTTTCATTAGAATGTATTTTTACTAGTCATGCAGTACCTCTAGACTTCCTTTTCTAGTAAAATCTGTTAAGACTGCAAGCTAAGTTACATGTCATCTCTTGTGAAGTGTGGGTCCAGTATTTTGCACAGACTCAGCTTTAGCCTTGGGGAGTTACAGAAATTCAAGTAGTGGAGTCTACTGTGAAACACATGCAAAAGCGGGAAGGAATTAATACATTTCTCAGGAAAATCATTCTGGATTTCTCCGATCTTGTGCTTTTATGATAACGTGAAACACTGTACCTTCTTTGTTTGTACACTCGTCTTTTCCAAACTCTTCAATTACTTCTATCGCCACACAATTGTTTGAGAATGCAACTATGCCAGATAAAACAACTCCTATAGAAACAGCAGCACATTGTATATGACAAAGTACAGGTATGGAAGATGGGAACTTTTCTGTGGGAGTTTAAAAGTGATGCAATTTGGTGAGCCAGCCAGGAGAACTCTCCACCAGTGCTGGAATCCAGGGGCCTGAGTCAGAAATTCTCAAAGTCCTCAGATTCTGTTGCCATTCATTTCTAAGAAATATCTTTTGGGGTACTGTTTCTGAAGTGTGCTTGGAGTTCAGCAAATGTTATCACTGAGGTATAGAGAAGGTGGCAAACGAGATCCAGCAGCATTTTTTGGCTTCTCATTTTCCATTTGTGTTAATGTCAGATGGAGTTTCATTTTTCCCCCAGAAGTTTCACCTTCACTCACCTCAGTTCTATTAACTGCTGCTTTGTATTCCAACTCCACTTCTCATCCAAGGGCCTCAAAATGTTTTACAAGCATTAGCATATTAAAACAAACCTATTTTGCAAGTAGGTAAGTACCGTAGAGGCATTGCACAAGTCCAGACACAGAGATTAAATACCAGCAAGGCAATCTCACAACAGACTAGCAGCAGTGCCACAAAGAGGATCCAGACAGAATGCCCAGCTCCAATCCCCTCCCAACTTCACTTTAAGTTAAACCAAAACATTTTGAAATAAGAAACTACAATATGTTGCATTTTAGTTGTAATGATTACAGGGTTTACACGAGCAGGCTGAACAACAGCACCTCCTATGAGATGTTCACTGTGCTCAGCACAGTGTGTACAAAAAAAATATCTTAGTATCAATGCCTCTTGTTGGATGCTGCACATATTGAAATGATAAGTCAGTTAAGACATTCCCTTTAAATAAGTGCAACTGATTTCTTCTGAGACATAGCCAGAAATACTTTCCTTAATCCTCTCCAAAATTAGTATCTAACCACTGTTAAAAATTTTTGTACATGAAACATGTAGATGGCAACCATAAACTGACCTGCAGAAGCATGTTAAATGGAACGGATTTTTTAAGGGTTGGGAAGAAGTTTCAAGTTTTAAATCTAGATCCATCCACCCTTCAAAATTTATCTTTGCTTTTAAGAAATGTCTTCAGGAAACCACTGGAAAGAGCCCAGCCAGTCTGCTAAATTCTTGTCACTGCTTGCCCATCACACAGCCTCACATCACATACTGCAGAAATGCACATACCCTGGTAGGATCCCCCTGAAACTTGATAAGCATATCCTCAGAGCCAAAAGGGGTAATACAACACGTGCTCAAATAGAAACAAGAATGATTTATTCAAATATAAATACTTAATAGTCATGAAATGTCAATGTTATTTTGATATAATGCTTCAACTTTCTTTCTTACTATCCTAGTGTATTCCCAAGCTCTCAGGAAGCCTCAATTACTCAGCTGTATTAAGAAGCCATCAAATCTTGAATTTTCTGATGTCTGCATTTCCAGTTTGATCCATAACACGATCTGCTAAATATAAAAGCCCTGAATTCAAAGAGGATAGTATGATAAGAAAAACAAAGTCTACTCATAAGCAAGATATCCAGAATGGCCACGCACAGGGTTCAAAATGAGCTCAAACCTGAAGATGGCCTTACTGAAGTTCTTCTGTAATACACACATATCAATAAACATTAACTAAGCTTTCCACAAGATAGATATACTCTACTGAGTCAAAGCTCTTGGAGTTGGTAAGGGAATTGTACACATATATACTGTCTTAACACAGGTTGGACTTGGTCAGTACAACTGTCCTTGACCTGATATTTAAAATCTAGGGAACTAAGGAGCAGACACAGAGCAGAACGGCAGCTCTTTCTACCCTACCAGAAGAAAAAGGGTTTTGCCACTGAGCAACCAACATGCTTGAGATCTCTACTACCGTGTCAAGGCCATCCTCAGACTGTCAGTCTTCCTGCAATTCTTCCTAGTAAATCAGGAACCTAAACTTAAAAATGAGGGGACTAAGCTGCACAGACAGAAAGGTGTTTTATCTAAATATCCTCTGATGCAGAAGTACCCAGCAGAGTTACTAAACAACCAACACGACCTCCAGTGCTAACTAAATTTTACAGCATTACTCAATTCAACAGCACACAGCACATGAAATAAAAACCACTGAGATTCCTGTATATATCCACTGGTTCCCTAAGCAGTAAGGAGCAGGGAGGCTCCCAAGCACACACCCCCACCACCCCCATTATAATGTGTATGGGAATAACTGACAGCTAAAATATTCAAGGGATGCTGAAATAGATACCCCAGAAACAACCATACGAGATACAAGTCCTCCTCCTTACATTCCAGTCTCCACCTACAATTAAGTTCCTCACATCTCAAATGTCAGTAAACATGGAAGTCCCTTCTCTTCATAACTACGAAAGTGAACTGGACTGACTACTGAATGAAATTAGTAACCTATATGTTTATCTTACAGGTCTTACAATGTTTTCCCCTACCCACACACTATTTTGGTTAAAACAGACTTCCAGAATTGCCAAAACAGATACTGACAAAACACTGCTTCCTACAGCACCTGTAGGGCAAGGCCTAGCAATAGCTGCCAATTTGATTGATCTGACCTTTCTTTGTTTTAGTGGAAGCAAACAGAAGGAAATATAATTAACCAGTTTTATTTCAAGGTTATCTGTAATTTATATTTATGTCTTGAAAACAAAATTCATCTGCAATTTATACTATGAAATTATGTTTAAGGAAGTGGCTTTCATATGCGGATGCATGAATTAGCAGTATTACATAATGGAAGTTCAGTATATGGTTTTGTAATACAGAAAAGTTTGTCTTCATTACAGCAGAGATAAAGAGGTACAGAGGTATAGAATAATCCTGGAATATAGCTATTTTTGACTCCTGGAAAGAGTCCAGTGTTGTAGCTCGTGGGTGGAGAAAAGAAACAGGGAAAAGGAGGTATTAGGTCACCTAATCCAAGCCCCAGGGAACACTGCTAAGCTTGATTCCTCTTAGTTCATCTTTTCTGGCAGAAAATCTTAACATTTGTACAGATTTCACTTTTACTGCTTGCTGCCCAAACAGGTTTCCAGTACTAGAGATATATAAACCCTACATCAGCTTACACCAAGTCTGTTAGTTATTAGTGTGTCTATTACTCAGGAGTATTGCTAAGTCAGTAACATATTACCAATCATTTTCCATTTTGTTGGTAACATTTAAAATGCCTGAGCTCTCTCCAGTGTTTTGATCAGCTCTATCATGACTTGCCTGGCCTCGTTTCCATTTCCTGAAAGATGCGGAGTGTGGGAAGGCTGAAGAGCACTGAGGGATAATCGGGCTAAAGATAACATTACTTCGCAGGTGTAAATTTTGTCCTGGAAGCTATTAAAGGTATGTTACCTCAAAGGACCATCTGGGATGAGGCACATCCAGAGAGAAAACGGAAAGAAGAGGAAGGCCACGCTAGTTTTAAAATCATTATGACCTTGGCTCATAAGGTTTTCCTCCTTTTTAAGAGAAATACTCCTTTGTTTTGTTAACTAACTTGGAAATTAATATTTAAGAGTGATTGTCTAAGTTATAATCCAAACAGTGATCCCTTTCATGTGGTTATCCTCCCTAGTACGTAAGCCTTCATATAGTTTACACATAGTGGCATCTATTTCTTGTCACTTGTACGTAGCAGCCCTCTGGAACTTCTCATTTCACCGGGAGGGATCAGGCAGGTGATTCCCAGCATGCAAATAACACAAAGCTGAAGCAAGGACATTTCCATCTAAAAGTAATAGAGGTATCTATCAATACAAATATTGCCTACTTTTTATAAAAACTGGTACTTCCAGTTCTACCTTTGATGTCTTGATCAATAAAGAACAACCCATCAGGAAGTAAAAATTTTGTCATACATTACAGAAGTGTAGAATTTCAAAAGTTTTATGTTTCCCGTTCAAATTGTGATCAGATTCAAACCACGGCTTTCAAATGGGTATCTTCTTTCAACTGCTGAGCTAATAACCACTATCTCTTCTGTTGCAATCTACTACTGATTTCCATAATTACTGGAACTCAGAATATATTTAGATACCAACCATGTCCTTACTTAATTTCTTATGTCAAGATTATGAAGTGCTGCAAATGGAACAGGCTGAAATCTGAGGCTGGGAGTTACAGGAAAACATACTGGGGAATATCTGCCCTAAGTAAAAGTTCCATATACTCCAAAAAAGCATCAACATTTGCTCCCTCATCCTCTTGCACACTTTTCTACTATCTACATTTATCCCACATACTCTTGCATAACTTACAAAGCAACTGAATATTCAAAGCAATCCAAAGCTTCACAGCTTAGTGGGATTTTTTCTGAAACTAGGAAAATTCTTGTATATAGTTACATAGCCAGGTATATTCAAAATCTGCCCCAGTTCTGGAAAGAAAGCTTCAAAAAGACACATTACTGATTAAAGATAACTTACACATCAGTTCTGATGTTTTAAATCACCGAGTTACCAAAGCCTGAAAGTATTTGAAACATCTCTTGGGTAAAAAGGTCCTATTTTTAACCACTTCTACCCGCAAGCCATCAGATAAACCTCTGTAACAGCAGAAAGGTCAGCTATAAAATTTTCCTAAAAAAGAAAACACAGCCTTCTGGGATGACAGCAAACATGAGAAATGTCAGACTAAACATACATTTTTGAGAGAAGATGTAAGCAACTAAACAGAGCATAGAAGTGCCATCTCATGCTTAAGAAGCATCTGCCCAGTTTTGTTTAGAAAGCCAAAGCAAAACTCTACATCGTCAGGATCAGCTCAGCAACCACTGCTCCACCTTCCTTCATAAATACACTTCATAGAAGCAGGAGAACAGGTTCGATGTTGACTCTTGGCTATCTGTTCTTTCCCTTCAGATTATTTCCATTTGTTTTGTTGTTTGTTTCAGGTTTTGGTGTGGGGGGGTTGTGGTTTTTCTGGTGTTTTTTGTTAAGTTTCATTTTATGCCCTTGCTTCTCCTCATAGTTTGAGATGCATTACCAATGACATGCCTTAATAAATTATCCTGCTGATCACAAGCAGGTGGTAAAACTATCACTGGCTTGCTTTAATTGGTATAAGGTGAACAGACATTTACTCATTCATTTTATTATTTTTAAAGTACCTTACAGTTTCTCATCACTATTACAGAACGTTAGAGGAAAAGATCTGTATGAAAGTTACTCGTCATACCAGATGAATTGTAATATGTCCAAAATTTAAAATAACTAGTAGGCAGCAGGCTTTCTACACTACCATAGTGATGCATGTTGCAAAGGAGATGGTCTAAGCCAACATGCTTCTCGGCAAAACTGCTACCAAAATGTATCTGATGAAGCAAGCTGATTTGGGATGTATGGTGGAAAACATCCTAAATACTCCCAAAACCTCAAATCTTAGAATGAAGTTTCCAGACCCCTGTAAAAGCTAATTCAGTCCATCTTCAGTGGAAGTCACCTGTTTTCTGTGGAACCAAAACATGCCCACAGACTTTTGTGCATTTGTGAATGGCTCAGTACCTCAAAGCTTTAAAGTGATTTACATACAAAATTATGATACCTTGTTCTTAAAATTTATCTTTAATATATTACTGTTTATAAAATGAATTTCAGTACTTCGATTTCAGTTCTAGGATAAATAGTTGGATGTTTGTAAGCAGCCATAAGATTTTCTGTGGATAATTTCTTTTTGAGGGTGTTAACTGCAAAAAAGTACATGATACCTCACTTCCTCTAGGATGAAGACAATATTTAATCTGTTCACCAAGTTCTGCAAGTCCTAAATAATATTAAGAGACCCTCAGAAGTGACAGATGCAATGGAAGGACACATCTGTATAATTCAAGATTCCAGGACAGCATATTCAGAAAAATCAATACACTCTCCTTACAGAACTACAAGCAAAGAAAAAGAAGCACGTAAGGTCAGAAAGAACATGGCCCAGCCCAAACTGTCTACTTTTCTTCCTGATGTTCAGGTCAGTTTATTTGCACAACAATGGTTAAAAAGAATGATATTTGATAGAGTGTGCTATTTGGGGCTTTATTTACAGAATCAAGTTTCCTCTACAATAAATCATTTTAAAGTAAGTATCTTAGGCTGGACTGGGAGAGAGGAAGAAGGGTGGCACCGAAGGGAAGAATGCTTGAAAACGGTTTTGTTTCACAAACAAAACTAGGATGTCTTTAACAAAAGTGACTTTTGAGTGTCCAAGCCATGAAAGGAGTTCCCTGGCAGTACCCCTCTCCCATCCAGGGGGCAGGACACAGAGCTCAACTCCTCCTGTAGGCATTAGTAAGAGAACACCAGAAGCCCTGAGACCAGAGAAGAATCACAGGCACAGGAACAGAAAGTGGGAGGCATCTGTGTAGACTTCAAGGGGAATGAGGTGAGAGTGCCTGGGAACTCTCCCATCACACAAATACTTGGTTTCTCCAAGTTTTAGCTGAAAACAATGTTTCCTATACTGGTGTACAGCAAGAAAGTCTGACTTCACCTCTGATGGGGGTGAGCTCAGGAAACGCACCTCCTTTCATCCTGTTTTTTTTCCTTTGTTTTTCTTTTTTTTTTTTTTTTTTAATTCATGAAGCAAACATTTGATTTCTAGAGCGTATATGTAGCTGCAGAGTTAACAGTTTTCCTGATACAGAACAGTGGAGGCTGTTCTAGCAGTGCATCAAAATGACTTTTCTAGTTCATGCACAGCACATGAAATTTTACACTGAACGCTGACGGCTCCTCCTCAGAACTGAAAGTCCATTTTAGCCTCAAAATCAGGACTACTGATTATAGTAAAGAAACATAAAAGGCAATTTCAAAGGCACAAGTGATTACTCTCCTCCAACAAAGGAACTCTTATGTGTAACAGAACTGGTCTGTGGTTGCAGTTCTGTGAGCTACCATTTAAACACAACTACTCTGCCAAATACCATTCACAATTAGTCTCCCAACAGTTATCTGCTATTACAAGCTTTTATTTGCCAATGGTGCAGTAGAAAGCACGAGAAGCATGCAAAAAAGAGACACAGAATGAGTCCCTAATGTAGACTAATCCAATATACCTTTGAGAACAGGAAAATGTAGCTCAAAACTAAGATCCAGCTCTATCTGCTCATCATGAGAACATTACAGAATAGGCTCTTAATGGTCTTAAGGAAGGGAGGTCATCTCCTCATGTGCCATTCTTCTGAGAGAAGACAACTGTCCAGCTAGGACATAAGACACAGGGTTTGTCTATAAGGCACTGTATTTACTCATTTTCTGCCATTCCATCACAACAAAACACCCCATTATCACAGCTGCTGCTATACCAAGAGGAACCAAATCCTGCCAAGACGCTTACCTGTCATACCACGTGTGAAGGGTATGCCTCCCTGCTCCCCAGCACTGACTTGCACTCGCCCATGTTCCTCCTCTCCCCTCACAGGTGGGTATCACTGCCTTGCTTACAGAGTGCAAGACCTCTGGCCTGCAGCAAGGCACACAAAACTGCTTCCCGAATCGACCAAAATCAGTGAAGCTGCAAACTGAGAGCGCATCTATCCAAAGCCAGCTTTGCCAAAGCAGAAGAATATTTAGTATGGGGGTCCTTAGAAGGTTTTCTACTGCAATATGTCATGCTGTCCGTGCAGTGTACACCCTGCACTCCAAGCAAACCACAACATAACAGAATTTTTTTTTTTTAAAAAAAAACACAATCAGAAGCCTGAGAAACAATACTTAGCAGTGACAGATGGCACATGCCACACAGCTCCCCAAAATGTCTTCTGTGTTTGAGCATGCTAGATTTATGCCTTCCACCTTCCACCAACTCTGTATCCCCTGCAGCATCCCTCACCTGGAACCAGTGGAGGGAGAAGGGGGAGGACAAAGAAAAACTCAGAAACCTGAAGTTTGTTTGAATTTATTCCCTTGAACATTTCACACAGTTGGAACAAATAATGTCTTGATTTCACAGCAACAGGAAAACCACGTGTTACATAATTCAGAGACACACACCCAAAACAAAAACAGGTTAAAAACAACTGCATAAATCAAAATCTTCAAAGAGGCTATACAATGGAGACATGAAGCCTTTCTGAGCACTGTTTGTCTCACTTGAACATGATCTGTCACCAAGCTTATTTTATGCACACTCCCTCCTTTTCTCTGAGGAAAACAATCTCAAAATGGTCATTTCTTGGATTCCACTTTTCAAAAAAGCCAGGTATTTTAATTCGGCAATTAAGAAAAATCCAAGCCCTTCACACAAACTTGATACTTTTTTTCTAAGACACAAAACCATTCAATAAAAAAAAGTGCCCAGAAAAATTCATATCACCCTTCAGAATATACACATACAAACAATAAACAAATATTCCAGTGGCACAAGTCTACAGGTCTGAAAGCTAGAGAGAAAGGTGGAATCGGGAGCCCAGGCACTCCCAGGAAAAAGTGTTCTTAGCAGGATCCAGCCATGAGCACAAACTCAGCACATCGCTACTGTGTGTATCTTTCCTCGGTCCCCAAAACATTTTTCAGGATTTTTCAGTGAAGCTATCAGGTCAGCTTCATCTCCACTCTTCAGAACAAAATAACTTCTCCATCATGCCTTTGCCCTTCCCAGTTTTCCTGGCTTCAAATTGCTGGTCCTTTAACATTCTCCTTTCCTTTATGCCAAAGCTACCCAAATCCTGATAAGAACACTGACAAGGAACATGATGGACTGGGAACAGTCAAGCAGTTATCCTAACAGAGATTCCTGGCTTGCTATTGAGCGATGAATCACTGGGCACTGAACCTCGGTCCTAATCAGGCAACCCACACACACTCTCCTCAGCTTCCAAAAATACAGGGTCTGGTTCTTAAGTTTATATTTTAAATGTTCCAACAGAGAGACATAAATCTTGCATCAGATCTCTTTGCAGTTGTATGAAACCCCATAAAAGGGTTCTGTATCACGTGCCATGTCCTGCAAAACACGCCATCACAGCTCCTCCAAACAGAACAGACAACATTCAAGGCACAGTAGTAGAGGAATTATCTTTCCTCCCAATTTAGTGGTACATCCTGAAATATGGATGTACTACTTTTTTTCTTTTCTTTTTTTTTTTTTTTTGGGGGGGGGGTGGGAAGTTGTGGGTTGGCATGGGGTATGGATGTGTTTGTAAATGCACAGTTCAGCGGTTTAAAATGAAGGCACCACAACCAGAACATGATGTCACAGAATTACTTTGCTGTTATCTTCTGTAATTTAATGTTTATAACAGACCAAATTCAAACAAAACTCAAGTGTGAATAATAATGGAAAGAAGTGACCAAGTGGAGACTTCACGAAGATATATTTGTCTGCACATGCAAACAGTATTGCTTTGAGCTGAATAATTTTCACAAGTAAGGCATGTTCAATGTATGTAAAACCATAAAGAGACCATGTTTTTGAACAAGCAGCTTATTTCTACACAGAAATATATATAAAATGTATTTGTACTTTGTTAGACAGAGAAGTAGAATTGTATGCAAATAATACTGGAAGCATTCATAAAGATTCATTAAAATTGTACAGACAGTTAAGATCCTTTTCAAAATGTGGCTCAGATAATTCACTTTAAAGGCCATGCCACTTACAGGAAGCAGCCACCCCCTTTTCTAGCTCTCCAAGTCAGCAAAAGAACTTCCTCTCACAAAGTCCAGCTTTGCTTGCTATATACAACAGTGAAGGGCTTTGCTCAGAACATTGCTCCCTGAAAACACTTAAGGCAAATCCATAGGAAAATTTTTAACTTTTCACGTTGCATACCTGTATCATGTACACTATATATTTTTGTGATTTTAAAGCAGGAGATTTAATGCCTCTACTTTGCATTGCATTTTTCAGTTTTGCATACTATGGCTTATATTTGGCTTCTTAAATCTTTTACAGGTCAAGTAACTACTGCAAAGGTCTCATGACTTGCATTTTTTATTTAATATTGCTGTATATTTTGGAGTATGACCTTCCCTAGCAGGTCTTTCCTTTATGAACTCCCTATTGCTGATAGGGACAGAAATATATTGCTGTGAGAACACAAGCCTGAAATAGGAAACATCTTACAACAAAACATGACCAGCTAAAGTCACCCCAAGAAGCATATCATAAAGCTGATAGGGGTAAAGACTGTTCCAAGTCCACCTGTCAAGAAAGGGCTGAAAGTTCAGAAATATTTCTTACAGACCTTTAGAACAAACAGAAGAACAGCATTTGCATTAAAAGCACATTAAAACCATATGAAGTACTGTAAATAATATTAAAAAAAAAAATCCAAGACACAGCAGTTACAGATTATCAAAGGCAGAGACAGCTGAAAAGCAAAGTTGGTTTCATATTTTTTTTTTTTTTCTCTTGGCAATAGCACTGATTTTGGCACAAAGGCAAATGCAGAAGATAGAGAAAAACAGGCAGACAGCATACAGAGAAAGGTTACAGAATCTATGACAAGCATGCCACAGTCCAGCAGGACCAAAAGCACAGTAACAACCTTCCCCAACTTCCCTTCCCCAGAGAGAATGGCATCCATCACTCAAAAGCTTGTTGCCACTTCCCAAGCTGAAGGGTTGATCTATATTGCAAGAGCCAGTCTGACCATAACCTCCCTGGGAACACCCCTTGTAACCACCACATACGATGCCACACAGGGTCTCTGGCAAACCAGGCAAAACCTTAACAAGAAGCGTGATTCTAACTGACTGCTAAAACCCCCCTCAACCTGCTTATCAAGGATTGTGCCCTGCAATTATCATTACAGCACAAGGGACAGACAAAACACATTAAATGCCAGTTAAGACTGCAGCCACCCAGTGAGGGACTGACGACTTTAGCAAAATTAATACATGCCGATCAGGTTAGTAAACACATCACAAGAAAGTGCTTGTTGTGACCAGTCTCACCTCAGCTGACCAAGCCAACTGAAAGCCATTTTGTGGTTGAATATATTTTAAGCATTAAGCTGGCTAAAAAAGAAGAGGCCAGATTTGGTGGTATAGCAAAGGAGACACTGAGTGTAGGGGGAGAACCCATGCAATTTACATCCATTTGAGATTCCATGGCAACTAAAAAGCAGGCCTTGCATGAGTCACCATAAAGCTCACCAAACAAGCACTTGTACTAACTCAGGGCTGAATTTAACTCAGAGGTATAAAATTGTAAAACAGCTGGGTTTTTGTCTTGTATCTTCTTTGACTGATGTTTCTGTTCTACACCTTCCTTTTGCCTTCTAAACTATCTTTACATCTCCATCAAATATCAAACTTATGCATGTTACACTTTTTTTTTTTTTTTTTTTTTTACTTAATCATTTCAGAGGCAACTTACACTCCACATCAAGATCTACCTCACTACTGAGGACTGGCTCAGCCCTCAGGGTCTGAAATTGCTATTGCCAAATTACATTTGGTGGCATTTGCTTTAAGGGAGGTCAAACATTTTTAAGTGTATGACCTGTATGAGATGAGTCTATCAGATGGGTGAAGTGGAGCCTCGGAAACAGAGCTCTGCCTCTATCTCCATTTCAGTACAGGTTTTTTGCTCAAGGGATTTGTCTACTCTACAGTGAAAAGCAGAGTGTCTTTAGTGTCTTAAACAGACAAATTAATAAATTGCAAGAAAGCATATAGTTCAAAGTCAGAAATTATACTGAGATGTAATCTTATAGACTCCTTTTGATTATTCAGGAATAATATCCTTTTCTTCCACTGTATTAGCCTGTATTGTAATTCAAAAGGGTTTGTTTTATTTTTTCAAACCATATATAACTGTAAACACATCACAGGTTTCCTGACCTACACACCCAGCAAGAACAGGAGCTGCAGGACACGACTGTCACGCTAACAGAGAACTGACCTGCCTTTAATGACACTGTGGTTTGCTTTGAAAGTACACTGCATTTAGCCTCCTCCTGCTTCTTAACCATTGTTAAGCCAGTAGTTTTAAGATATACTTAGAACCTACCTCACGAAGAAAACAAAATCTCAGCCAATAATGGCATTTTTCTAGCAGAAAGGGGGAGAACAGCAGAGGCACTGCTCACTCTTCTACCATGAAATGTACTTCTGTCATGCACATATAAGAATGCACCACAATACGCTGCCTTGAAGATGGCCTAGCTTGACCCAGCTGGGTGTGTCCTACTACACACTTTGGGTACTGCAAGAGGCAAAGTTTTAAAAGGTTCAAAAGCTTTAAAAATTATGCTTCAGCTGTACACTGCTTTAGAAAAGCAGAAAGCAAAGAGAAGGAGCCCTAGATTTCAAGTTTTGTCATTTAATAAAGTAGTGTCTGTTCTGTTTTACTCCTCTGGAAGTACTTCAGTTCTGCTACAGGATTGTGCCACTGCTACATAAGGAGAGATGGAAACATCTGACTTACAGCTGATTCATATTTGATTTATCTAAGTTTATAGCAAACCATGGCTTATTGTTTGCTCTACTTAGTGATCACTTAGATGCTATTTACTGAATGCTCATTTATAAAAGTGAGTAATTAAATTCAATCAGTTGGAAGGACTAAATTGGAGGAAGGAGGCTTTCTGCCAGCAATTGGTTTGATAAACTAATTGATATATATAGCTAAACCCTCCTTCCACTTCTTATCACCAACAGCTTCACTCCATAAACCACCTCACTCTCACATCAGATTCCCTGTGCTCCAAGAAATATTTTTTCCATTCATCTTAAAGAATATGATCCAGCTAGAAAAAACAAAAAAAAATCTTTTAACTTTTAGAGAAAGCAATTTTAAGTCTATCCAGTTGTACAAAAATGCTGTAGTTAACCCATCTGTCCACAGCATTTTGCAAATGTCACTCTTCCACACCTTTTCCCTTTCCTCCGTTTTGCCATATGGAAATTCCACACAAACAAAAGAGGAAATCATCAAACTACACTTCAAGAATCAACTACATACACTAAGAATAAATTTCTGTTGGATTGCACTCAGTTAGAATCTTAGAAACACTTGTAAGAATAATACGTAAAGTAAAATAATAGCATGATTTTTATTTGCCTGTGTGTTTTTAAGGTCTTTTCTCAACTAGCACTGTGAAAACATTCTTTTCTCAAAGTGTTGCTGTAAGCATGTTCTCTCTCTAAAAGCAGCTTATTTAGTTTACCCATAATGTTCTGGAACAAGTACTAGAAATCAAATCTTTTCCTTTTTCTGACATCACTAAATGAACACTTAGGGGCTGGGCAAACGAGCATTTGTAGCACAGACACTTCTCCCATGTTAGAAGGAATTAGAATTTCAAGTTAAAAGGCAAAACTACTTCACAATAGAACACACACATCCACCACCCCATTCCCAAAGCCATGGCCAGGAGCAGCACAGATTCTGGAAGTGAGGGAAGAGCACCATGACCCTGCCAGCACCACGAAACTCAAGGGGTTTAAGGAATCCAATCCCATCAGCAGTCAGACACCCAGAATTCCAAAGGAGACAATCCAGAGGTAATGGGATCTTTCCCATTCAAGACCAGATTAATGAAGAGAAGCTTGGGAGAACAAGAAACCACACCCAGAATTCAGGCAAACACAGAAATCCAGTTTGTGAGCTACTCCAGCGCAGCGGAAGAACTTTTACCTTCAGTGGCGCTGAGCTGTACACATTACAGGGCCCTTCACGGGGGCCCACTCAGAGAAGACCCTCACCTGAGCATCCGTGTTTTCCTGGAATTCTTCCAGATAACGTCCTTGAAAGGACTGAGAACATCTAGGCCCCAAAGCCACAGTGCAAAACAATATATTGAGCTTTCACAAAACACACGAAATTCACATGGCACCCCAAAAATCACACGAATTACACAGCTCAAAGTTGGGTCAACATTAATTCTTACTGGTCAGCAGGCTGCCCACAGAATTCCCCTAGCATCTGCACAAGAACTTCTGACTGGACATAGAGAAAGGGAACCCCAAAAGCCATCAGCTGACACATGAAAAAGGAGTCCAAAGGGTTCTGGGCTACCTGGTGCCCAATCGAGGAAACTGTGCTTTGCAGGTGCTGGCTCGCCACCCTAACTCTGCCAAAGAGGCTGAGAGAGTACTGCACCACCCGGCTAAAGAAGGAAGCGGAGCTACCTGGGGCCCTCTCTGCTGAGGTGGAGATGGTATTTGCCCGTCCACTTCCGTCACTTGCCATGGTGTCCTGCAGAGGTCCTTTGGCGTCCTGAGAGAATGCGGGGGAAATTGAATTCATATTAAAATAGCAAATGCCTCAGAAATACTCTCTTCTTTTCAATACTGAATACACTGAACCAGGGAGGCATCCCGCTCACAGTGAAGATACCCCTTAACCATCACAAAAGGCAAGCTCTGAACCAAGCATGTTCCTTCTCAATTTGCAGATTTATTAAAGCTCTGAAAAACAAGCTGGATATCCAAGAAAGCACAGCACTAAGATCCCCAAAGTCTGCGCATCTGGGAAATAAAACAAGTTATATTTTAGTCTTCATTTTTGCCATGAAGTATGGCACAAATATTGGGATGGATCCCTTATACTTCCAAAAAGAAGGAATGCAGCTTCAGCTTGTACTAACAAAACCTGAGAAACAGGCAGAACGACAAGCACCACCACTACCACAAAGGAAAAAATAATTTAAGGGGGAAGGACAATTTGTAGCATGCAAGCGTAACAGAACTTGTTAAGAGACTAGCATGTAGTTTGCTCAGAGTATGCATAAATACTGAAAAAGGGGTTGAGGAGACAAGTGCCTTGGATTGCAATGACAGAAGCTGGGAGACTTTTCTGTATTACACAGTGCGTCTTGATCCTATACTTAGAGCACAAATGCTTCCATTATGATAGTATAGGAAAGCGATATCCTTTCTTTTCACACAGGTTCCCATTAACATACAGAAAACCTTCAGAAATGAAGGCTGGTCCTCCTCATAGCCTATGCAAGTGGGGTAGAACTTCACATCTCAAAGGAAATTCAAATAATTTGTTTCATTTTAAGAAAAAAGATGGAGAAACAAAGGAAAAGCGAAACTGGTAACATTATTCATTTATTCTCTGCATGGACTGAATAAGTATTTAAGTTGACAAGAAAACAAATCAAAACCCTGTTCTGAATGGGACAGTACATTATTTTACAATAAGAACCCTGAAAAGAGAAGTGGTAATTAAAGGAGCTGCTTTTAAATAAAATATATAGAACTGTAAGCTCTCATGACACAAAAAAAGCAACTCGATGCACTCTGATTTTTTTTCTACTTTCTAAAAAAAACCCCAGCATATTTACTTTTACAATGTTAAGAATCAAAACCCGTTAACATGACATGTTAGAGAAAATAATGAGTTACCTTTCCCGACAGAGGACCCACTGCTGGCCTCTTCCTTTGAGCATAACCAGAGAGTCGGTAACAGTAGTGAGGTTTACAGTAGAATTTACCTGCAGTAAAAACGCAGAAGATGGTCAATAATGAAAACACAGCAGTTTAGCACAATATAAATGTCCATCTCACTGCAACTTATTGTCTGCTGCCATTCCCATTGCTACCTCTAGTTTCTTCACTACAGCAAACGCTATCTGAAGTTTTAACTCCAGCCCTCCTCTCTCACCCTCCTAGCTAGCCTCCTTTTCATTGGGTGCCTGAGAGCCATTTAGCTTAAAATCCTATCAAACACCAAAGCAAAGCTGTGAGGCTTGTGTGGTATCATACGCTAACAATGGGGCAGTGTGTGAGGAACAAAGAAATCATCACATGAAAAGCTGGCAGAAGCACTTTTGGAAAAAGCAAGAATGAATACAACCAGCAGAGGGAAGTGGGAGAGGACAGTGTTAACTCCCAAAGAACCATCGATAAGAACGCACAGTGGCTTCTTGTGGAAAGGACAGTCAATCAATGATTCATTTCCACAGTTAAGACCTTTTGTGGTATTACTGGTTTAGTAACACCCCAGAAGCCTAGATGGGTTTTCACCGGTATCTGAAACACTGTCAGGAAGCCAAAGCAGCGCTCATATCATAATACAAATAATAACAGCAGCAATTTGATGGCACATGATTATCTTCCAGTGTACTTTTGCCAGTATATCCTGCTTGGTGTATGCAGTCCATAGCATTCCCTACTGCTATCCTATTCCTACAAATTTGCTAATGCATTTCAAACCTATATTCTGACCTTCACCTCTTCCTCTAGTTTCTCTGGGCTGGTATTGACACAATGCTTTGTTCTACGATGGAAAAGTGAAAAAAACACTATCTTTCAAGAAGTCTCTGCTTAAATAAACATTTCTTAATATTTACTCTTTCCAAAAACTGCTCTTTCAAATTGTCTGAAAAGAGCAGCAACAGAAAAGTTCTTACATAAAAATTCTCAGACTTTGAAGCCTAAAGCCACACTGACTGCAGAATGCTGCAGAATGCTCATCAGTCCAAGCTGCTAAATGAATAGCAAAAATGTGCGTATAGCTTTGTTATTTTTTTCTCTCAAACAAAACCCAGAATGAAATATAAGCTAAATTGTTCACAATGATTACATCAGATAGGAGACCACACATTTCTGTTTGGCCATATATGCTTCACATACATACACAACTGTTAGTCATGTAATATAATTTCAGAATCAATGCTGTAAGTGTGCTGAAACTCCAAGCTCTGTGTTTGCTTCATTGAGAACTATCTGGCCATAACTGCATACATAAGCTTGCCTGCACAGGGAATCTGGTGGCAAAAACTGTGTCAGCCCCAGCCCATACAGCTAACAGAGCAGTTCAGTCTGTTACTGCTAAATATAAAGCCAGATAGTCAGTTACTTGTGAATGCCCAAAATAACAGCAGTGCTCAAAAAATGCTTTTTCCCAACTTCGATCACTGATGAAGATGTTACTTTTACATGTTGATTTCAAAATTATAATTGGCCCCTTTAAACTCGCATGCCAAGTCTGCTGACCTTCCGGCCAAGTAATAATGGGTTTTCTATTCCTTACTGGGAGACTGGTTTGATGACTCTCAGTTTCCTCAATTCTTTGTGACCAAGCAAGTCTGTTACTTAAAGTCATTATATAATGCACCATCAATACAACATTTTGGTTCTTTTTGCCCCTTAAACCTAGATGATGTTTCCATGGCCATTATTCTACCCAGTACACACAAAAAGATTCTTCCTAGTTATACACAATAGATACCTGTCAATTTCATAACATTTCAATCTGCAGTAGAATATTCTGGAGTTTCATTCTGTAACATATCAGTTAATAGTTTTTACTTCATCTTTGCTCCGAGTGGGGAAAACCATCAGTACTAACACTTTTTTCCTGTTGTTTTGGTTTCTACACCATCGTATCTGAAATAGACTTCCTTCTATCTAACCTCTCACTTGTTTTACATCATTTTGCACATATTTTCCCATTGAGATAGACAGTAAAGATAAATGGCAGCTGTGGAAGAAAATAAAGGCATACCTGCTGATATAAATAAAAGCTAACAGGAGATACTTTCTCATATTTTTTCTTCAGAAATTTCAACCACTGCTCAAGCAAAGAATGCAACACATTGCTACTCTTGGAAGATTACTTTTCACAAGTGATGGGTGAATTCAAGTGACTACTTTTAATGTGCACATTTAGTTGATAAACTGAGTTTAATATGCTGCCATATTATGTGGTTTCTCAGATTTGTTAGGTATATTTGAAGCTTTCTTTAATTCTTAGCATGCTAGATTCTGTTAACTAAGTCATCAGCAAGTTTTGTAACCATATTACTTCCTCCTTAGTCTATCAGATACAGAAAGCAACAGTCATTACTGAACTTACATTAACTACTTCAACAACTCTTTCTATGTATACATAACACTGACTTACCTCTTCTCAACTTCGATGCTCCATTTTTCACTATATAAACAGAACATGGTTTGTAATGAGCTATTATCGTAGCCCCCGATTATAAAGTTCCTATTTTAGCACATCTAAAGTAAACATACAGAGTTGGGAGAGTTGCAATGTCTTAAAGAAGAAAAAGCTGACTGCATTTGCCTCCAATATGTTATCTTAAGTCATATTAAACACTAAGGAGTTTCCTCATTTGACAGTACTGAAGTAAGAGTAAAGGGTCTAGCTTTCAAACTCTGCCTCCAAACCACTTTAAAGCCCCCAACTACTATTTGTTTCATTGCATTCTAGCTGCTATTATTATGTTAAATTAATTCCTAAGAGATCAGTTATTTTGCTGTCAGCATGACCTGGCTGCAGGAAATCTATATTGTTTCAAGAGTTTGAGAGGTGGTGTCTTTGGAACGGACATTACTCTGGTCCCCATCCACCAAGTAATTTTTAAGCAAAGAAAGAGCTGAATTAACAGATGGATTTCCAGGACAGTTAAGAGAATTCTGGCAAAAAGGCAATTTCTCTTACCATCTTCAATATCATAGGCATAAGATGACAAACGGAGAGTTGTTGCACAGTATTCACACTTGAAGCAACTGCGGTGGAAGAACTTGCCTTCAGCACTCAGCCTTTCCATCACATAGACTCGCTTGCGGCAGAAGTAACAGACATCGCTGCCTCCCAGGTTTTGGGGGAACTCCTTTTTGAGCGAGCCCTAGACAGAAATAGGCATGGCTAAATTTGTGTGTATCCAGCCTCATCAAGATTGCATGGTCGTATTTTCTCTTCATTTATGTGGATACAGAGCATCTGGATGCTGCAGGTCTTTCACACGCGGATGCTGCAGTTCTTGGACACAATTCACAGTTTTAACCAGGACACCAAAAACTAACCTTATTGTCCAGGGAAGGTCCTAGGATGCCATACCTACGTATGTCAGGAGTAAAATAAGCTCCAGACGGAAAAGTGGACACCAGTACTATTAATGAAGACCTTGAAATAAATGACTGAATGAGGTATATGATGGAAAGCCAACACAATTAGAAATCCCTCAAACAGCAATTCTTAGACCTACATTATCAAAATCAGTATCTCCTCCAGAAAACAATAATGCAGAAGTAGCCCCAGTGGATTAAACACATCTTCATGAATATGACAAGCGATTTCTCAACTGTTCATGCACAAGGCTTGGACACTGAGATTAGATTAAAACATTTTGCAAGGAAAATGAGGACAAGAGTGAGGGTGAATGGAGAGAGGGAAACGAAGTCTTTCACAAAGCTATGACAGGTTCCATAAATGGCAGTAACAACTGGACACTCACAATACTTCAGATCTACAGTACATCTATTCACAAACACACATCATCTTCTGTACATTGTCTTACCAGTTCCTTCTTGTCTAGAAGGGTTTTGGGTTGCTCTTTCCTTTGAAGCTGATTGGCTATCTGCTCAGCCAATGAGCTCACTCCGCCTGTGTACATCTTTATATACTTCTACCAGATGGATGAAATAAAACAACAGTGAAGTGAGAAAAGAAAAAAAAAAACAACCTCAAATTAAAAAAATGAGTAAATGATAACAGTTAGGTGGTGAAAAGGTGCAGAAAGGTCAAATCATGCCAAGACAGTGGACAACATGGAGTGACAAGTAGTAACAGCAAAGCTAGTGTCATCAGAAATCACCAGTATAGACCAGGATCAACTGTAAGAAGGGAAAAGGCGGCTTACAACATTCTGCATTCTTTAAGTGCTCTAGAAATACAATGATGATGAAGAAAGCAGATCCTACTTTGACTTGTGGAGTATTTTGCACCTGGAAACCTGAGCATAGACACTTCTCAAAGATAAGGCCAAATATAGGATAAGACTTTAGGCTCCAGGTAAAAGTGGCATCAGAAACAAAGATCTTTTAGAAGGTATGTTATGTAGTCTATTGCAACATGCTGATCACAACAGCGTATTCATATGTTTAGCAACTGCAAAGAATTCATTTATAGAGCATTCCTAGAGGAGGGAAAAATCCTTAACCAAGAAACTCACACTGATTTAAAAACATGAATTCTTCCAATGTTAAAAATACACAGAGGTTTATATGGGAAAAGATGCAAGACCCCCATCCAATGCATTAAAGCCATACCTGCATACATCTGGAACATATATTGGTTCAACTGTGAACATGGCTTTATGACCAGGCTTTTCTCCATCTGGGTACTGACTGACTCCAGAACTCTGGATATCTAAAAACCTTCCAGTATCCTGAGAAATCTAGGCAGGCTGGCTGTTACCTTGCATGTACAAAACGAGTATCTGCAAGCCAAGTTCAGTCACCGCAGGAGCGGAGGAAGCATTTTTCACAGGAAATACTTACAACCGTTGGCAATAATTACATGGTTAAGAAAATCATGAGGTTACATCCATGTTAGCTCAATCACACTGCAAACACTATGTATTTGACTCAGAGCAGCAAGAAGCACACCAAGCAATTTTCCTTTTCCAGACTAAAAGCATTATGAATGTTTCTAGTGGGAGTCTCCTCAGCAAATGAAGGATCATTAGAGAGACACTCCAGCTTCTAGCAAGTGTAAAATACCAAAGGTAACGGTTTTATGAAAGGACGGACTGAAGTTGTATCTCAAAACCCCCTTTACTCATGTAGCAGAACGTGTTTGAAGCACACTAGTTATCTCCCACAACTAATAATAGAGCATAAATTTAATACATGTGGTTATTAGCCTTTAAGACCTTCACATGTTCAGACATGAGAACAGCAAGAAGCATCAGAAAAACTGAAATTCACCACAGAATGGGTACTTCTTTGGGGAAAAAGATTTTGAAAACGGAGTGCTCAAGCCATCAGACATCACCACTGCTATCAGTGAAGTCCTAATTCCTTAAGTTCTGTGCCACTGCAGTAATGAGGGTTTACTCCTACACAGAAAGAACTTCTGTCTACTGATTCCACCCCAGGATGCAGAGCACTTGCAGTATTTATATATGCAAGAAATATGATTTGTCTTTAAAAATTTTCCAAGTTCCATATTCTACCTCAGCTAGTGTGTGCATACACATATGTGCAGACTTGCCTTTCAACAACATATATCATCTCTTGTTGAATATTACATTTAAAATGGTGCTCACTGGAAAAATTTTCTTCAGCATTGATCTTTAACTAGCAATCATAACCATTTGGCCAAGAGTTTTCCTTTTTCCTCTAAAAGACCAGAAACCTTTGAGGCTTTTTAAGTTTTCTTAAAAGTTAGTTCAAGCTTTTCCATTGGAAAAATTCTCTTTTAGCTGAACCAGGTCTCCACTGAACAAATTTTGATTTGAAAACTTCATACGACCATTTTTGCAGATGCTTCAGAATCTTTAAATCTCTACCAGAACACATGAAGTTCCATGTTTCATAGTGATTATGCTAAACTTGACTCACAATACCTTGTACTATTTGGTGTGGGAAATTTAGTTGCTGAATTTTTTATCTGGGGTTCTGTGTTTCTGATTTGGTTTGCTTTTTTCCTACACATCACATCTGGCCTAATACAGGGTCTTAAATGAAGCACTTTATCTTTCCTCCCATGGGCAAAAACCTTCAAAATATGCATTGTTCTGCAGCACTTTGAAGAGCAGGCAAAGAACCCACTCCAGCTTAGGTCAAATCAAGTTCCTGCTGTTTATGTACAACAACTGCAAGTAGTTCAAAATCTCAGTGATGTTTTTAGAAAGCCAAAGTACTTCTTATTTCACACCGTCCGTTAAACATATATGCACAAATGCATTCTGTAGTTTGGCCCAGGATTCCAACAAAAGCAGCAAGCAAAACAAGAAAGCTTTACTGCAAAGCCAGAAGGACTATCAGTGCTCAAAAAATTTGATTGGAGAGTGAGATGTACCACAAGCTTTTCATTTACGTTAAACTTTAAATTTATTTCATACTGCTTTATGGCTAATAATAACCAGGCTATGCCAGGTTGCCTCTGGCTTTTCATTTGTGCATGAATATGCACAGGCATTGCATTCTGCAGGTGAGGCACTGCAAGCCTAGCCATGTCTTGTGGGGTGTCCTTGGCTGTGGGACTGGGGCGCAGCAAGTGAACACAGCTGATGCACCTTGCAATGCTCATTGCTACCTGTCGAAGAGAGTCAGATGAAGGTGAAGAAGGGCGATTAGAAGAACGGAGGCTAAGGGAGAGCTCCCACTGGTCAACAAAGAATCGGCGAGACGGTTCAGTCTCAGGCTAAAAAATAAAATAAAAATCAAAACAATCATATATGGCTACAGAGGGAAAAGGAGAAAATAAAAAAAAAACAACTCAGGCCCTTCTGCCCACCATAAAAAAAAGACTCCTGTAGGAAAACATGGAGAAAAAGGTCCAGTGTATAAATCTTTGCTTTCTCCCTAGTGAGGCAGAATCAGTTATTCTTAATTTGCTCTTTATTAGGTTTTAAGTTATTTAGGACCATTTGGAAGCAGTTACCTACTTCCACAGATGTCCAACCTCCTGTAAGCAAAGCAACTAAGCCACTGGCAAAGATCCCAAATGAATTTCCTCTGCTCCTCCTGTATCTCCCATTGTTCTGTATTACTGACCCAATGCACTTAAGATCATATTTCAGGCCATGTAAGAACTCTTCTATATTTTAACTATATAAACCAAAAGCCCACTCTCCTTGGGGATGGAAGAGAAAGAAGTTACCTTGTATGCATGCCAGTAATCAGCACCAAATTTCCAACCTAAAATTTACTGTAACCAGATTGGAAACACCACACTAAAAAGAATGAAACAATATAAAACAATCTGCTATTCTTGCCTATCAAATGGCAAACAATAAATTCCAAACTAAGAATCTGCACCCTTCTGAAACTGGTTCCTCAGAGGAGAGCCCAAAATTTTGTCACCCCTCTCATATTTAGGATTTAGGGGACCTAAATAACACACCCCTCTCATTATCTCTATGGGTCATTACGCCTATCTCCCAAGGAATACTTCACATTAATAGGAAAAAAAAAGTAGCTGGAAGTATGAGACAAAAATAGCACTGGTAGAAACTGTGCATTCCTAGAAATTAGTCTGGAAAGAAAAGTAATGCAAATTTTAAATATTGGACACTCTTTTGCAAGAAAATTACATTTTTAGTTATAAAAAGGAAAAATAAATGCCCTGTAGCTGCATGAGCCACAAAACCAGCTATTTCTAGCCACTTAGAATAGGCTAGCCTCAAGATTAAATAAACTGGACAAAATGTAAAAGCTTAGTTTTCACAGTTTCCCCAGTTCAATGAAATATAACTGTTTACTTTATACACAAATTTTCTATACTTAAGATCTTCAACATTCAATCAAACTTCTTTTCTGAAAATGTCTTACTTTGCTCAGCCTTCTTTCTCTTACTATTTTTCTTGTTTTCTTCCCTTAAATCCCACATCATAATCCATCATTGCCTGCAGTGTTTCCAACATCTGTTTCCTCTTTTTCCGCTCTACCTACCCACTTCATCCTTTCCTCTACTTTTTGTCTTCCATCTCCCCTCTATTTTCTTTCCTCCTTAATTCTGCACTATACAGAAATTAAGAGTTTCAAAAACAATTTCTATCTTTGCATCGTAATGCTGTTAATCTTTTCCACCCTCAAAAGGAACTTGAAAGTTCTAGTGAGCAACACAAAAGGTAGGAGCAAGATGGTTTGGTCTAGATGTTCATTTCTATACCACCATATCAACTGAGTAAGGAGGTGTACCTGAGCATGCTGTCTTTGGATCATGCTGGAGATATTCAGTTGTGTCACCCATTAACAAACAGGTGCTAATATGTTTCAACTAGTCTATTCAGTCTTTTATAGATTCTTCTGTGTCCCCAAATCCTATCTCAAATCTAGCCAAAGGTTCACTCTTCCTTCCTGAAGAACAGCTTCCCTGACTTTAATCATCAGCAAAGAGAGCAAACTCCAAAGAACAGCAATGAAGAGTGACCTACATGTTATAAATTTCTTTTTGGCATGGCTTGGAAAAGTTATGCCACCAGCAAAAGCTCTGGGACTGCTTATACTCCAACTCAAGAAGACAGCTTGATTTTGGACAGTTAACTGAAAACAGTAAGTCATTAAAAAAAAAAATAATCACTTGTATAAATGGTGTTTTCCAAAAGCAATTTCCAGTTTGCCAAATGTTGTTGAAGATAACTGAAAACAGAGATAGGGGCAAGAAACTAGAAACTAAAGACACCACTGTTCAAACTGGCATGCTCCCATATGCCAAAGGCGACACACTGGAGAGAATATTTAAGCACAAAACCAAACCAAAAGCACACACTGGAATCAAAGAAAATCTGCACAAGCTGCCAACTCTACCATTGGAAATAAATATACAGGAAGTACGGACACAAAAGTAGTACTTCAGAGCCAGGAAAATGTGCTTGGAAAATGTGAATGTTTTTGCTTCCAGAAGCAAGTAAAATCTGTGAACAACTGACTGGTAAACGACCAGTGTGAGATGATTTGATCTGGAGTCCAGGTGGTTTTCAGCACGTATTCTGAAGCTTTGGAGGCTTTTTTTTTTTTAACCTTATTGTTTATATCATGTTTTGAGAAACAGAAACACTGTCATTCATCAAACAAGGAGACAGAGCTGGCAAGTAGGATAAAAATACTACACAAAATACAGTTGACCGTGTCTTTTTAACCACATGACTGTACAGCAACGGTCACTGTATTTTGGTGAATTTTTCTATCCCTCTGACCCCAGATGTCACCAGTACCCAGAATCCCGCACTAATAGGGGACACCAGATATGCAGGGCTGTAGTCACCTGATGCCTCACTGCAGGTCTGGACTCCAGGAGGGCAGCCAGCTGACATGCCCTTTGCTCAACATTCTCAGGGGCTTGGTCATCAGAAAATAAACGAGAAGATCTCTGTGAGGTGAGGAAGGAGGGAGGAAGTAAACAAAACCAGCCAAAAAAAGCCCCAAAAGGAACAGACATCGAAATGCCAGACAAAAGGTATGAAATTTACATGCAGAACAGTAAGAGAAGCTCCCATGTGAAGACTTTTTTTATTCCCTATGTCTACTGTTCTAACGATGTCTTAAGTTTTTAGCCTCAAGGCCAAGAAAAACACAGTTGAATTAGTCATTATTCACAACTCTCCCATCTAGCACTGCTGCAGCCAAAACCAAACAAGCATGTGGCCTCTCCCTCTGGCATTACCACCCCCCACCCCAAAATAATTTGTGGCTTTATCATGCACAAAGGAGCTTATTTGCCAACTTATTTCACCATAGTTCTCAATTTTCAAGGATTTCCTTTACATAACCAAACTTTTACATACTTGTGTTTCTCAGATTTTGTACACTGAAACACATTTTAGGTAACGTACTTCAGTTTTCACAATGAATGAGTTGGTTTCCTTAAAGATGCTGGTAAACGGCAAGTGAATGCTGTACGTACCTAAGCAAGCATTGTTTAATGAGCCTGGCTGGTTGAAGCAAAATCAGACTATCACAGAAGCTGCCAGTTTTACTTTTGCAACTTCACTGTGTTAACTTGTTCTGACTGCACTGCCATGTCAACACAGCCCATGCACAATATTTGACACCTCTGCTATTCTGGTCTTTCATATCAATCTTCTTAAACTGTTGTGTAGTGCACTTAGTGACATGGAAAAAAGACTTGGCTTACGGCCTCCTGTACAAGACAGGCGTGTAACTTGCAATATCACACAGTTTTCAGCTAATTTGTTTGCAGAGTTCAAAAGTAAATAGACCAGGAACTACAAATGTGTGCATGAACAAACCTCAGGCTTGATCTGTCAAAAATGTCAGGGTGCTGTTCCATATTGCTAAATGTCCTCCAAAGCAGAAGAGAAAATTAGGTTCACACCCAATTTAGGAGAAACACTTTTCCCATTCAGATGCATTAATAATACTCTCTACTTTCAGCTGCTTTGAGTTCCACCTACTCCTTCCTACTAGATCATTTTCACTAAAACTAGGGCCTATTATAAAGCTGTGGGCTTCCGTGTCACTGCAAACACACGCTTATTCATTTTTTTCCGCCTGTCAGAAAACACTCAGCCCACAAGAGCCTTTTGTTACAACACATTCTGAAAGTTATAACAGTTTTATATCTGGCTACCACTTATGACTTAATTCATTCAAAGCCTTTACTGGAATGTCAATTAATTTGTCAATATGAATTCAAATCAACCAATTCTTTTGAGTGCCTCTCTTTTCTTTTCCCAAGCTCCTCTATAATACTGAGCCATTCAGACAGACTGTTGAATATTTCATTGTTAAGAAGGCTTCAAAGTCTCTATACTAAATAATGCCTCATCATTTTTGCTTTTACTTTGGCCTGTAGGAGGCAAGAGGGAATGCCAGTTGTTTAACCATCCAGAAAGCAAGCAGTGAAAACAATGCAACCATGTTCGCATGAATTAGCACAAAATATAACTCTTCTTGTTCTGCTACAGCCACAGCATACTTCACTAAAGAGGTGTAAAAGAAAAAGAAGAATGGGAAGAGCTTATGGGCTAGCTAGATCTACAGCAAAATAAAAGCATATAGCAAATTGTTGATGAAGGCTTGTTATGCATTTATGTGGCTATCACACAGAAATCATCACTCCTAATTGACTCTCAGGAGTACCAGCGTGTTAACAGCAGCATTAGGGTAAGTGTGTTTTGCTACCCGGTATATTTGCTCTCTGTATTGCAAACATCCACCACAGCCTTGTGTCATCAGCATCCATGCCATTTGTTCATGCTCTTTACCCTTTCCTGTCTGGGACTCTGCTCCCCGGGACTGTCGGCACCAGGTTCCCTGTTTCTCTGCAGGCAACAAATTGTGAGCTTAATAACAATCACAGACCAACTTCCTAGTCAAAACACACTTCATAAGATTTTTCTTATAATGCAGGCAGAAAAGAGGCCATAATGATAGCAGAACAGTTTATTAAGAATATTCTAAAACTGGCAATAATAACTTGGCTCCTGTAGGGAAATTTTTTAAAAAAAGTATATAGTCGTATTAGGTCAGTAAACCACGATATAGTACCACAATGTAATGAAATTAGTACAATAAAGATAGTAAAACACTCAATAAAACTCATACTGTGATGTTAGATCAAAGGAAGGAAATGGAAAGTTTAAAAGAAGTGGCAGAATGAATACATTAGAAGCACAGAGGTACAGGTTTTCCAAGACATCAGTGTAGCAAGGACGCAGATCTATCCGACTCACTATGAGGCCTGGGCCAAGACAATTTAAGGAAAAGAAATCATTCCTAAGGAAAAAAAGAGTGTCTCCAAAAGCAGACCCCTCAGCTGAGTCTAACAGACCAGTTCTATAGCACAAGGGGTAAAATTCCTCAGAGTTAAAAAGAGGAAGCCAAAATTTTATTATTAATTTCTTCTTCAAGCAAGAAGACATGCAAAAAAAACATTTCCTACAGTACAGAACACAGAAAATGGTCCAAGTCCACTTGGACCCAGCAGTAGCTGGCTCTCATGACTGAACTAGGCAACCAGAAAGACACAGGACAAGCAAACACTTGGAGAAGCTAAGGAGGGAAAATAAAGGGCTAAGAGGTCTTTAGTGACTGAAAGCCAATTTCTCCATATGGAAAATGAATCCCATGCCATAGATTAAAAAGTAAAACTCAGCATTCAGCTGCCTTAGTTTCTCTACCTGTAAGCTTGGGGAAAACCTTTCTTCTCTCATAAAATGTATCTGTCAAAATTTTCAAAGGATGTCGACAAGAGGAAGGCAGCTAGCTGTCACATCATCTGATAATACTACACTCAGATCTGTTTAAATTTGGGTTTTGCTAATGAAAAGGACTTTCCCCACCCATTCTACCTAGATGTCCATTCCTGTATTCTTCTTTGCATCATAAGCTGTCCACAGTGTGCCAGAAAACTAACCACTTTTTTCCTTAGGACAGCTTTAAATCAGATCAGTAAGCAGACCTGACCTATCTTGCAGATGCAGACACCACAGAGGCAGTAAAGAATGTGTGCTCCAGAGGCTGCCAATAATTTGTCCAGATTAACTATAACATGTAACTTAAACTCTGAGAAATCACAGTAATAAGGCAAGTCAAACTTCATGTCCAAGAATAAGGCTTTTCTACTCTGCTAAAAGGTAACAGGCCTTTACAGAGTTCATAGGCATACAAGTGTTCAACAAAGAAACATTTTCCACCTACAGGGAAACTTATTTGTACTATCCTCATGTAAAGTTGTGAGAGGTCTATGGAACTGCAGCTGCCTTATCACCTCAAGCTTAGTTCAGGATTGATCAGGGAGGAGTGGAATTTACTAGTGCAGTAGGAAAATGAAATAAAAATTTTAAAAGTATACAACTCAAAGAAGCGCGATGACCACATACAAAAAGACACAAACAGTAAAGGATTTCAGGTTATATCTAACTAGAAGGACAACAAATACATGTGCATCAGGACACACATTTATACACTGTGTTCAGAACTGCACTCACTCCTCCAAATCCAAACGCAGACAGACTGAACACAAACTCTTGTGAGACAAAGGCCTGGGTGTGGGGGAAACAGAAGGACCACAGTGGACATGTACAGGCCACTACAGTACTCAAAAAAATCTCTTCATAGAAGTAATCCTAAAAGAGTGTCATGGATACAAGGGCAAATTTTCAGTCACACCTGTTTAAACAAAAAGTGGAGACAGAGAAAAGCTCTGTTTTCTTCCCCTGCATTACTCCAAACATTTCATTTCTATTTTGCTGCAACTCAAAACTGAAAAAGGCTACTGTAATTACAAATTATGCTATGGTAAAATCTCAAGAGTCTCCCATGGAGATTCTCCATGCTTGTGGTGAGCTAATGCCGACCTATGATTCTAATCTAAGAGGCTGAGGAAGCCCTATCACAATCTGAAAAAAAATTGGAAATGGATTTGTAAATGGGATATCCGGTAACTGATCTAGTCACTTGTACAAGCAGTAATGAAGAGAGAGGGACAGAACATGCAGAGGGAATCACCTGCTGCCTGGGATACGGTGGAGAGGAAGGTGCAGTGGAAGAAGAGAGCATGATCACTTTTTTGGGGCAGGTCCGAGAACGTTCCTTATTCCTCATCTTTTTTTAAAACAGGAAAAGAAAAAAAAATCATAATAATGGTAGAAAAAAAGATAACATTACCATTGCTCTTGGAGAGAAAGGCCAGAACACATGAACTGAGAGACTGTGGATCTTAAGTTCACACCTCTCATGAATGACCTAAAGCCACATTTTCTCTGAAGCTGGAAGACCAAAGTTTTCCACCCACAGCCACAGGATCACATGTCCATTTAACAGATACTTCTAGGGGAAGCCAATGAACATATATCAATCATCAATTAAACCAACAATTTCTAACTTGAAGTCTTACAATCAGTGAAAGGTACAATTTGGAACTCTCCACAGCACAGCGGGACTGCTCTCTCTGCTTCATGAAAAGTTATCCATTGCTGTGCCTTGCAATGTTTAAAAATATCTATCCTGTTGATCTAATTACTCTTGCTTGCAGTCCCCATTAGCAATACAACTCAAGTCACAGTGTTCTATTCTCAGCTTAAGATCCCTCGTCTTTAACTTACAGATATTAAATAATCTCAGGTGAGTTAAACTGTACTTCATTCTACAGGAACAGAAATACAGCTGCTTTATAGTCAAGATGCAGCCAAATCTAATAGTCTGAATAATTTACAATGCATGTGTATGTCCTCACTTTAATATGCCTGAAAACATGCCTTTCTAGTTCTTAGTTCATAGTACCTCCTTACTATGTACAGTCTTTTTTCTACCACTTCTTGATTATTAATGTATCTTCTGCCTGAATTATCCTTTCTTCTGAGTCCTCACCAAAGCATATCTGGAAATTGTCGCGCTGTGAAAAAAAATGCTGTGTATCCAAAGCCACCATTAGATAGCCCCCAAAGAAAAAGCAGGCTGTTAGTAAAGATATTGCAGATGTTCATTACTGCCCTTACAGCTGAGCTGGCACTAACATCTGTTTGGGTGTTCTCTTCCCCCAGGAAAAAAAATAATAAATCAACTCTTCTATTTCAAACAGATGCTACAAGCAGCTTAAACTAAAGCACATGACTTTGCACTGAAGTGGATGAGGGACATTCATATGCTGTTTCAAAAGGCTCAGCTGTGAAGTCACTAATTTCTAGCTCAAAGGGTGATAACATTTTCAACCACTACAGCTGTTCACGGATTTATGTCTGACCATGGCCGAGTTTGCATTTCAAATTTCAAAATTTTCACAAACTTGTGTATTTTTCCATGGCAGATCTCAGAATATAACACTGAATAGGTATATGAAGTACATGTTCAGTCCTCCAGCAGGATGCATTTCTGAGCATGCAAAAACAAAGATGGCTATAGGAAAGAAGAAAGATCTATAAACAGATTTAAATAAGAAATTAAGCAGGAAAAACGGTATCTGCAGAAATCATTGGTGTTGTAAGTTCTTTTCTGTTGAGATTTTAGCTCCTGCTGACTGTGGTCACCTCAGTCTTCAGAAACCACATTTCCAACAGAATTACTGAAAAGCATTTGTACTGCTGCTGCACTTTTATCACATTTTATGTAACCATCTCAAAAGAACAAGCATCAGACCCCCAGAAGCAGAAAACATGGGCATCAAAAGACACGTGATCTCCATCTTACAAGCATCTTTGTACACTTCAGTTATTTAACCATATGTATATTACACACATACCTTGTTGAGGTTAGGACGCCTATGAAACTATAGCAGAAAACTGCTGAAGGCTGTAAGTTGAGAGCCTGGAAAGCCAGGACAAAATTCAGTTTAAAAGGGTCATCTCCCATACCATACCCAAACAGTCAGATCCTCTTCTGGATAGACTATTTGGCTTTCCAATGGTTCCATGATCCCTGATGAGATGCTCTTTCCCAAAAGCAGCCAAAAATGGCTTGGAAAGCAGTAGAATACACCACGGAAGGTGTTTTTATACAAGTATGCATTTATCCAGTGGGATTAAACACCACACCATGAAACATAATCCAGCTTTTTTAGGAGATACTACCACTGCATTAAAAATTACACACATTTCCACTATGCATGTACACTTAGCAGTATCTTCATGCATTACTAGCTGCTGCTGAGGTGCTCATAATAGCACAAACCCAATTTTGACAACACAGATCAACATTCTCAAAGTATAGCTCAATAAAGCAAACTTTATTAGTCCAATTCGTGAGGAAAATGCAGGCCACATGCTGCAAACAGCAGATTGGTGAGGTTTTCAATCTGCTTGACCTTTTGAAGGTTTTCTCTTTCCAAGAGAGATAGCATTAAAGATCTTGTGATTTAAGTAAAAATTGTTTCAGAACAGATTCTGACAGGATTTCACTCTTACAAGGAATTCTGTCTTAGCAAGCCATCCCTACCCCACCTGTGCAACAGACACAGAAACATTCTGCCTTATAAGCTCATTGAAACTGCTGGGCCTCCTAAGTCTCCTAAGTCTAAAGCAAGATTCTAGACTTAAACTGATAAGCAAGTACAGCTAAGGAAGTCAACCTGACAGACACTGGCAGGCAACAGCCCAGGGCAGATGTACTGGAGGCCCAACCTAGACCACATCCTTTGGAACAGTGTGGTTTCTCCCCTGCTATCACTCTTACGCTTTTGCAGTATACTTTCCTCTTCCATGCAGTTTCCAAGGCGCAGGAAGGATCAAACCTATCAAGCACAAGACACAAAACTAACTGCTCTTCTCCAAAAGATCCCTGAGGATCTCAACTTCATTCTTCCTACTGACAAGAACATCAGGAACCTGTGGTTTCCCTCAATAACACACCACTGTTTTGTCCCCTTAGGAACTGCTTTGCTCGTATTCAAAGGACTCTTCAGTAGAATGTACTTGCTATGTGATTTATCTTACACACGGTCACTGACAGAAGTTTCTGCTCATAAACTCTGACACCTGTGCCAAAAGACAGAACCCCTTCCCACAGCTTCATGAACAGCTCTTTCTAGTAAACATACATCCTCCCTAAGGAGCTTGTCATGAGCAATACTGATCCCTTTACAGCATCTCCAACAACATACACTGGTACCCAGCACCAACCCCACTGTTGGTCCAGGAAACAGCTTCGTAGCGAGAGTGCCCAACGTCACTGCAGCAAGCCACTTCAGTACTGTAGAAAGGTACGGTCTCACAGCTATCAGATTCTGTGTGCCTAAGCAAGCAGAATTAGGAATCCCAGCAGCCAGCTGAAGCACTGCTTCAGCAACAACTTCTTGCAGGATGGACTTCTGTCCAAGCTTGGCAAAGCTGCCTGCTTGGCTCAGTGGATGGCTTCCTACCTCAGCTGATCTCTGATCAGTTGAGAATAAATGGTTTTATATGTACTCATGGCTTTTGAATGAAGACAACTGATGTTTTTCATTTCCCCAGGCAAGTAATGAGGAACCTTTGGAGCAGGGACCTTATCAATTGTTTCTTTGAACCTCCTGTATCCTGCAGATTTTACATTCTTGAGACTCAGTTTTATTCTTCTCCATTTCAGCTGTCAGATTGCACTGCAAATCCAGCATGAAACCTGGGGATCCAAGAACCAATCATCATCTGTTGATGAAGTAAAGCCTATCAAGAAAAGATCATCTCCAGGTATAATCTTGAGAGGGAAATCATCCACACAACGCAATCAATGTCAGCGTTGAATAAAATAATTTAAGTCATCTGAAAGCACAACTGTTACAAAAAGATTTTTCAGAGATCTGCCCTACATTGCTGCCTGTTTGGAGACGCTATCAATGTTTAGGGAGACCAGATGGATTTTGCTCTTCCCCCCCACTCCCCCTCTTTTTTTTTTAAATTGTGTAGTGCGGGTGAAAACAAGAACACACACAAGAACAATAAACTGCTCTCTGATGAAGAGAAAATCCTCATCACAAAAGCAGGAAATGACAGTTTGTCCTTCTTTTGATCAATTACAAAAGGAAGACAGTAAGAACTTCTATGTTTCACTGCAAAGACTTAATTATAAAGCCTTCACAAAGTTTCAATAGCAGGTTCAAACAGAAATCTCAAGGCTGCAGGGATGTGATCTCTTCCAAGTGTTAAAGCACAAATCTTCATCCTTCTGATCCGAGAAGGACAATCAATGCAATCCAGTTTTCCTTTTTTTTTGTGGAGTAACATAAGCAGTGCTCATCAACTGACTTCATCTTTTAGAGCTATATTATGCTCTTCTGCATCGGCTCTTTGGGTTCTCCTCCTTTCCTTGGGAAGTGTTCTTAAAAAAATGAAATTTGCCTTAATCATGGATGATGTGTATCCATCTGAAAGTGCTCATTAGTCTATAAAGATTTTGATGAGATGGTAGAAGAAGAAACACTGAGTCAGGAAACCTAAACATAATGCTGATCTTTTGAAAACTCTTGACTCTCCTACTGACAATTCCCCTGGCTTGGGTCTTCTTCTTGCAAAGAAATCTTCTACATCATGGCTTCAGTCATGACATGCCCCATTAATTATGTTGAATGCCTCAAACATGAAGATCAGCATGAATCCATAGTCATGCAAAACAGTGAATTTCCAAACTAGTGTCATCTTCTTCCTCTTTAATCAGAGCATATTTCGGAGTCAACTGCAACCAGAAAAAAGCAGATGTTTCTCCGAATTATGGCTGCCGGATAAACATCTCTTAGCACTCTCGGAAACATGAGGCAGCCATTTGCACCGGGAAACAGTGGAAGCAGAGGAAGCCAGTGAGATAAGTACCCCTACCTGCCTGAAAAGATTGTTTGTCACAAGCCTTAGCTTTTGGAAGTGCATGGCTGAAAGAAAAACACCAGCGACAACGAGCCAAAACACAAGAGAAAATAATATTTGATAGCCACTGATTTTTTCTGCTGTCTATCCCTATTCTGAACTACTCTTTGACAGAAATCCTAAAATTCACTTAATTCACAGTAATACATAAATCTGCAATGCAATCTATGTGAGAAGTTGGCAAGGAAAGCTACATTTGTCACAGAGAAAGGGAAAGCACAGTCTCCTGTAACTGCAGAACACATAAGATTCCACACATGAATAGCAAAACTGATAACCGATTTTACTATTTATACCAGAGAAAAGCTTTAGTGTCAGAGATGGCATGACACCTTTCACCTCACTGGAAGTAATTGCTCACATATTTTCAATTTTTTTCTGACAGAACAAAGCTAGAAATTCTGTACGCAAGGTTTCCACTAAAACATCCACTGAAACCCTGGGGAATTCAAACTAGCATATGATGGCAGGGAAAAACTGACCAAGTCCTTTTGAAACATTAAACCATGCATCATTACTGAAAGGAGATACTGCTTTTATTCATTGGAAGTTACATTATTTAAAATAACAGACTCACATAAGGTGCTGCAAAAGGACTAGTCTAAAACCAGGACAGTGATAGCTAGTGTTGGGTGCAGGCAACACATTGTATTCATAATCAGTTTCTTTACCTGTTTCCACTGGGGTATGGGAGCAAGACGGCCCTGCTCTCGTCTGCTGGATGGTTGGTTGTGAACACGTTCTTGATAAGGCAGGACAGGCTGCTGCATGCAGGTTGTAGGGAAAATGGGACCAAGGAGGAAAGATAAAATAGTAAAGGAAACTCAAAGAAAGCCAAAGGAATGGGATACAGAATAAGACATACAAACATTTAATTAAAAAAAAAAATAGGGTAGGGGACAATTCATTTACCAAGTAAAATATAAAAAGGAAAAAAACCATCTAAAAATGGAAATCTGCACATATTTTGGATCTTCCCTTTATTTTCATTGTTTCTTCAAATCTGCCTGGTTATTCCAGCCAATACATAGTGGCTCAGGAAACATTAGATTGGTAAAGAGTGTGATAAACATCACCATTCTGAGATTATGTTATACTACTAACACTGATGTGCAGTGTAGCACAGACATACTTGGACCTAGCTTTAAAGCAGCTAGGTCAGATCCCACTCACAATCTGGCCATGGCAGCACAGAGCTTGGCACAACCTATGAAGAAAGACTTTATAATAGAGCGAGAACTTGGGCATTTAAACCATACTGAGCCTCATATTGCTGACACTGCACTGCTAGCAGTAGCTTGGAGTGACTCAATCTAACTTCAAAGACAACTACCCTGCAGCTGCAGTAGTTCACATACCATCTTGAATAATCAGCAGTCACCAGGAAGTCTCACTTGGAATGACACAAAGATCCTGATTGCAAAGAAACTCCCAGGCATTTATCTGTTGCCCTTACAGACACATACAAAACTTAATCACAATGCACAAGAAGAAAAAAAAAAAAAAAAAAAAAGATGTAACCTGGCATGAAAAGGTTCTTATCAGAAATTGAATTATCATTCTTAAAACATTAGAAGTGGAACGTTCCTGGAAAGCTTTTAAACAGCAATAGTAGTTATAAAAGAAACCTAATTGCTGGTATGTTTGTGAAAGAGATTACATAACATAATATGAGCAATAACAGAGAAACAGATTTTTATTAGGAAGTTCTTCTCTACCCCATACTCCTAAATTTTAAATTCTTCTGAGTAAGCTTCACTCTTTGCTAGGAGAGTCTCTGAAGCAGAAAAGCACCAGTACCATCCAGTCTCAAGGAATGCATGTTATTATTCATGATTTTCCTCCACAATTCCAAAATAAAGGGGTTTATTATCCAGCTCTTACCTGTCTTCGTAAGCTTGAGGACTGCACTGGTGCATTCTCCTCAAACTTTGCCAGTAGCTGGGTTGCCATAGACTTGACTTTGTTCTGATTCCCAATAGCAGCATCAATTCTCCTCTCTGTCAGGGCACTCACCAGCGTGGGCCTTTCTTCTCTGTAACTTCGTGGGATGTCCTCCTAACAATCAGTGATATCAAAATTCAACAAGACAACTGGATCACCTTTTCTCTCTACCCCTTTGCTGTGATAGGTTTCTAACACTGCAGAAAACAAATCTGTTAGTCTGCACTTGAAAGCTCACATTTCAATTTCTTTTGGCATGTCATCAAAAGTTCTGTTAAATTTTACTTATCTTTTCAACCTTCTTTGATATACTTACCTACCGAGAGACCACTGCTGAAACATTCCCATGAATCCCTTGACATAAAGCAAAGGCCTATCTTTAAACCTTCGCTGACAACTCAAAGCACTGAATTGTAACTCACTTGTACCTATTTGGCTACAAACATTTCAACAGAAGGACTGCCTTACGGGGCATACTAGAAAAGTATGCTTTTTGCACTAAAGAAACCTAAAGTTTAAATATGAATGAAACTTCTGACTATACTGCATGACTTTTCTAAACGAAAGCTTTATCCTTGGTTCTAATCAAATCAAAGTAAATTGCAACAAAAATAGAACATCAGGGAACTGCAACATTTCCTTTGTTGTGTACTATTCTTTCATAAGCATCGGTAAAATATTTGCACTATAGATACAACAAAGCATAACCTCTGAACAAGAACTAATTTTTATCTAAAAAGTCTTATATAAACAGTCAATATAGAAAATGGAAGGTCTGAAGTGAGAACAAGGAACCTACCATATGTTTTCCTCCCTGACACCTTCCTCACTGCAATACTTACATCCTCCGATTGGCTGGTTTTTCTCCTCTTTCCTGCTCCATCCAGTTCCTTTTCTTTTTTGTCCTGAAAAACGTGGAAAAAAAACAAAGACAAGGATTCTCCTACCTTTCTGGCCTGAGATGACTGTCATCAGTACATTTAAATAAGCTTTGCAACACAACTGATTAATTTTCTGGGCTCATTTTTTTAAGAAAAGGGTGTTTTCCTGATCACCCTTAGGGGATTCTTACCTTCAAATTGGACATTCTACAACACTTTCAACTAACTGGGAACTGAATAACTAGTTATGTTCCAATAAAAATGTATCTCCAAATAATACCACAAGACTAGGATTTTAAGGCTGAACTATCCCACTGATTGAGAGTATATATTATGGATGTAATGCTGCAGTTATAAATGTCATGTATTGTCCCATAGCAAGAGCTGATGAACATATGGTCTCTTGTAAATACGTAGCAGATACACACTTGCACATGCACTTTTAGCACCACCTACTTGGACAGCTGCCTAACAGACACAAGTGTTACCCAGAGTGTGGTATGGTTACCTTTGGAGTGCGCTTCCGAGAGATGCTTTGTCCCAGTTTACTGAGAAAAGAGATAGGCGATTTGGTACTGGCAATTAGGGCAGCTTTTTCTTCTGCATTCAGGTCCAGACTATCTGTTAGTAAAAACAGGTAGGACAAGGGAATGCCAATAATTTTTTTCTGTGGTGCTATTATTAAATACTCAACTGAAGGGGCTCACTGATTTTTTTAATATAACATTTTTTCTTAAAATTCTCTGTACAAAGTGATTGTAGTGTCCACAATTAATACTTTTCTCAGCTACTCTGTTTTTCCATTTTGCCAAAATCAATTCTTCTTTCAAGGTTTACAACAACCCAGAATGAATACTGTGTTTGTTTCCTCTAGTTACTTTCATATTTAAAGAGCATCATGATCACCAGTATTCTTAAGAAGAGTTCAGAGTAGAGTTTTGGAAATAATACATACTGTATTTTTAAAAAGCTATTAAACACACTTTTTTCCCACCCCACCAGAATGAGAGATTTGAATTAAGATCATCAGTAATAAAAAAAAAACTGTAGTAACATTATTAATACTTCAAGGCAGGCCATACAGATTTGTGTTAGGCAATTACATCTTTCAGTTCTAATCAAAGACCTTTCATTCCTCATTGGCCTGAAGTTAGTTTCACCATTCACAGGTGGTAAATAGGTATAAAACTGGGCCAGGGTTTTGAAATTACTTACTAAACAACTACTAGCAAGGCATCTCATATTAGCTAAGACAGATGAATCTCTAATAATAGCAAGAAAGCAGAAAAGTTATCTATTACTACTGAAGTGAGTTCAGAATTTTGTGGAAATTACTTTGTATTAACTCCTTTTTTTTGCTCCTGATGGTCTTCATCAGCACCACTAAGAAGCCAAGTTTTTGTAATGTAAAGTTATTGAGTGACTAGTATGAGCTCATGCAGAAGAAGCATGAAGATAACTGAAGCACACACACACACCTTGAAGCCATCTTTAAATCTGACAGACATGCCCCAAACTCCTTACCACTAGAGGGGATGGTGTCTTTGAACATCTCATAGAACTGTGTGAGGTACATCACCATCGACAGTTTATCTGGCTCTCCAACAGATGCCATTTCCTTTCCAGTCATAATGGGAGATATTCCAAACTCTTTTTCAGCAATGTCAAAGGCCAGCTGGTTGTTCTTCTCCACGTTGTGCTCATCCAAAGAATCAAAGTCTCTGCAAAGGGAAGAAAGAGGGCATGCACTGAATCAAGTAGAAACCAGTCTTCTGAAAGAACACCGGGATCCATCTGCTTTTTTTTCCCCCCTCTGAAATCTCAAATTTATTTGCCAGCAGCCTTTTTGTCTTGCAGAATTGATGCTACTTAATTATGGTAAACTTTGGCCCAAACGTATTATTTTTTCATTTTTTGCTCCTCCTCCAAACCCAGATTTTTCTTTTTAAAAACTTTATTATCCTCTGAAATACAACTTAACTTCCTCCTTTGCTGGAAGACTGTACTGTTTTCCCCTACATAAAATCTTTTGTGTGCTTGGAACTAAACTAGGTCTTCACTTCTGTCCCCTCTTTTCTTGACTGATCCATATTTTAGTTCTGCTGGCTTTTTCCAAAACTTGTAGAACTACATAAAAGCTGTATAAAAAGCTATAGCTTGTGAAGAATTATATAAACCACTTCAAAAGCTATTTGAACGCTCCACAAGCTATATAGCTATTAAACAGAGTAGCTCAGGTTAACTTGAGGACTCCAATAGAGAAGTAATTCAGTGCACATGGAAAGGAATAACCATATACCTTTTCAGCATGCTTTACACTGGATTATGTCTTTTAAATACAGCTCTAGCATTCGCTTTTTCTAATGTCCCTTTGGGAAGTTAAAGACGTTTCAGATTTCAATTGAAGCACCAGAGTCTTTGCTACTGTTATTTCTTCCAGCCAGTGTTTTCCTATTCTAGAATCTGGGCACTGTTTTACCCAAGATAACACGCAAGAGAATGCCTCTCTCATTCATCCAATCAGCGTATTAGTGTACAAACAGTATCAACATCTCTATTTAGACTGTGGGTCACTACTTCTAAAAAGAGCAGCCTAAAAGTCTTTTAAAGAGTTACTGTTAAACAGGAGATTTATAAAGGGCTATGTACAGACTTGTTCACAAGAATAACCGAAGCTATGAACTATGCCTGACTAACTTCACAGAGAAAAGAGCTGTCAGTCAATAATGCTTTCCAGTCAGTACCAATCTGAAGCTTAATTCTGTCAAATTATCCAGAAGGGAAAATGACAACACATTTACCTTCATATTCATCAAGCTATTATGACCTTCCACTCTGTTGGTGAATCACTGTACATTAGCTTCTATCAAGTTTAATTGAATTCATTACAATCCATTTCTCCATAAGTCACAAGTGCATTGCCTCAGTCTCCACACCATTACTTCCAAATATCACTAACATCCTGCCCTTCCCAGTTATTCAAAACAGTCAGTTACTCACATTAAGTCTGGACGGTATCTGTGGATAATGGCACATAAAGCTAGGCCACTTTTCCATGACATCGTGAGATCTGTCACATTAACACCAGCATATCCATCAGTCTGCCTCTGGCACCAACTAAGCAATTTACTAGAGCGAGCTACAGACTCTAAAAAAAAAATAAATTAAAAAAAATAATAATCATTTTCAAGTAGAAAGGCATGATGTCTCTTTCACGAATTCCAAACACAACATAAAATCCATGAATCAACAAATAAAACCTTCATGTAAACAACAGCCTCCTAACAATGGACAATAGAGGAGAGAATTCTTTTTTTTAAAAAAAAAAAAGACTGTTGTTATCTATTTTAGATCCAAGAAAGGATTTTTATTTTGCTAAAAGGTAATTAGCTAAGTCACCCTACCCCTTGTAAAAGAGCCCCAGGAATTATGAAACAGCCACAAAGGCTTGTTACATATGATCAAAAGGGTATGCAGTAGCACAGTGCTCTCTAAAGCCCAGATACACTACTTCTAATGGAAGAACTACAAATGTACTTCTGCAACTTTTTCTTTTCTCTTGAAAGCTTTCCTTTAAAAGCACTGACCTATTTTGACCTTGCCTTACTGCAAGATCTGATGAGATTACAGCCTAAAGGGACATGGTTGCAGGGCAAAGAACAAATCAAAAGACTACACAGCTATTCAGCACTGAAAGGGAGGCTTAGCAGCAAAGCCCATTCTGAGATTCCCCAAACACTATCTAGACATCCAAAGGCAAGGTATGCAAAAGGAAAAGTTCAACATAACCCTCAGGGTACAGGACGAGTAGACAGATAAAGAAGTGCTTATCACAAGGCATCTAACTTTCACAACAATGCAAGCAAAGTGAGGTTTCATCTGGTTAAGCTAAGAGATGAAATTAAGTAAAGGAAAGCATGAAAGACTGCACAAGAAATACCTTCTGTTTGTAAGAATTCTGAGTTTACAGTTACAGTGAATTCAGGCTAGGCTTCTGCACTGTAAAGACAGTGTTATAGGACAAAGGAGGTGAAAACACGTTTGTGTAAGTAAGTATGCTCAGAAATTTAACAGCATTATAAAGCAAGGGAAATTAGGCAAACAAAAATGTATTTACATGTTAATGGAAACAAAAAACTGGAAAAATCAGACTGTTGATGAAGCAATTGCTGGATACATTTTCTAAACCAAAAGAGAATGGCTAAATAATACTCTACAACCCTGATGCTCTATGGTTCCTGCACTGATCCAGCTCCAGAATAAACAGTAGCCAAGCCTACCATTCCGAGTCAGCTTTGGTGTCCTGGAGTTCACAAAGTTCTCTATTTCCAGGTGAATGTCTTTCAAGTCTCCTGTGTTATATAAATGGCGTACCTAAAATGACACAAAAAACCTAAAAATTACATACAGAAAGAGTCAGAGGACAGGAAGGAGCCATCGCAAGGCACAAGAAGGAAGTAATTATGTAGCAAAAATATCTAGCCCAAGAACCCCGGAACAAGTATCGGTTTGTCAGTGCTAAACAGCAGACTGCTGCTGCTCAGTGGATACCAAATCGCAGTAACAGACTGCTATACTAGATTACCACAAGGAAAACCTGCATACGCACACGCAAACAAATGTATAGATTTCATGTATCATTACAGCATGGTTAAAACAATCAAAATCAAAAACTCCTAAAAAGGTATTTGTTAAAGTGCAGAAGTCTACTCTTGATTCATGTATTTGCTTTTCCCTGCTTCCATGTTATACCGCCACATCAAGTCCCTATCTGTTCACAAAACATGAGCATAGCTTCATCTAAGGAAAGACAACGCAGATTGCAAGCATTCAGAAGCACCATTTGTCCAGTTACCTGCTGTGGTCGCAAGAAGTTGACATTGATATTGGGATACCGGGTGGCAGGATCAATGCTGTAATGGCTGAAGTTTTTACTCACATTCTCAGGGGTGGTCTGAGGCAGTAGCCTATAAATGCTTTCCCTTGGGAAAATAAAAATAAAAGTTTTGAGTTTTGTTTTGGTTGGTTTCTTTGTTTTAGGTTTTGTGGTGATTTTGGGGTTTTGTGTTTGTTTTTGTTAGGTTTGTGGGGTTTTTTTTGAAGACATGCATCATTACTAACACTGCTAAGTAAATTCTGGAGAGATAAACATTCAGATTAGAAATCTAACCACTTCAGACACTGAATAGCTAAGATTCAGTGTATTAAAGCCTGAAATTTAATTCAACTCCAGAATCAAAAGGAGGAAAGAAAACAATACATTAAGCATAACTGAAAGGGTTCCCCAGTGCAACAGACACTGTGACAGTGGAGCGCCTCAGGAAGAGGGCCACCAACGGGATTGGAGCACTTGGCCTGTGAGAAGAGGCAAAGGGAACTGGGTTTGTTCAGCATGCAGAAGAGAAGGCTCAGGGAAGATCTTACCACTGTCTGCAAATGTCTAACGGAAAGGTGATGGAAGTCTGGCTCCAACTGCAGGATCACTATCCTCACCATTTTTTTAAATTCAGACAAACAGAAATTAAAATATCCCCATTGTGCCATTTATACAATTTTTAAAATTATGCTATGGTTCCTGACGGTCAGAAGCTGCAGTTGCTTAAGTTTAAAACAGGTTCTACTAGCTGTGGCTTTTACTTACTGAATCATTTAACTACCCAAGTCCTGATCCCTAAGAAATCATCTTGTGCACCAAAGCAACACTCAAAGATGACAAAAACATCAGGAACTCAATACTCCAAAAAGACACAAGATGTTGTTTGGCTTATACGAAATGAAGCAACCAATTTAGGACAACATGAAATAAAAGCAGGTCATAGTTTCCTTTAAAAGGAAATCATGAAAGATATTTACAAGGTAATAGGGGATGGCAAGAATTTTTGTCTCTAGTACTTTAAAGGCACATACATCTTCATCTGGTTTGCTATAGCAAGGCTGGTGACAGTAAGTCAGGCTCACTTTCTCCATGCAATGCCAAGAAGCAAAAAAGAAAAAAAAAAAAAGTATTCTTGATCTAATCAACCAAGAACAGCTGCAACACTTCTTATTCCTCTACGAATATACTTCAATTTATCAGCTCCTTAGTACATTTTTTTTTCTTCAACTGAATTATACCCACAAGCACCCTTTCGAAACAGTGAGAATCTGTACCTCCCATTCTGTCTACATATTTGTACTAGAATAAACTGGAATGGATGATGAGATGTTGGAGGATTAGATTAGAACAGAAAGAGTATTAGTTTTCTCTAGTACCTCTCTGCAAGAACTTCCAAAGGACTAGCTCCGAGTGACCAACTTCGTACCATCCAAGCAGAGTCCATTGCAGCCAAAAATCCCCTGGCTATTCCAGTTCCCATTGGCCAAAATGGCTAATATTATAGTTGACAAAAAAAGCAGAGAAAGAAAAAGCATCCGTTAGGGAAAATTTTAAGCAAATATCAAAAATACATTCAGATGGTAATCTGCTGGGAAATTATAGCTCAGTAATTAGCTTAAAGCTCTATGCCCGCTGGGCTAGAGGAAGCGGTGTGTATTGTATGGTGAATTGCCCCCGAGTTCCCCCAAAGCCCATGTTTCCTCTATTTCCAACAACAATTCATAGCCTGGAGTGCCTTAACAGCTCCTCTTCAAGATTGTCCTTTATAACCCATTACAAAATGCTAATTAGTAACAGGCCTACAGTAGGTTCTGTAGAGAGCCTAACTGTCCCAATAAGAAGCAGATGGAATAGACACAACTTCAGAAAAATCTCTGCACACATTTTCTTAAGAAGATCACTACCATCTTAAATATTCTGTTTTCCCAACACTCCTACTCTTCATTCAAACCTCCCACTTTATCGTATAATAAACAGTATCTTTCCTTATAGTACCTCTCTTATAGACAGCACATATTTCAGTGATGGGTGCAATGGCTTGTACTTATGCTTCATTTCACTGCTTTCACATGGTAAGTTTAAAACACAAACCTCTAGAAGACTGTCCCCAACCAGTGCCACAAGTAACTGGTGGCCGTTCTGCTCTCGCACCAGGGCTGCATTCTCTGACGCATACATGCACGTGAAGTCAAACATGGCCACATCTGGCTGACCATAGTGATTGATGGCAAAGTCCAGTGATGGTAGCTGCTGATTAGTTGAGAAGTCAGCTGCTTCTCTGGCATAATTTAGCAGAGCCTCCTGGTCCACATTCTCCCGTGAGAGTAATAACTCTGTGTCGGCAAAATCCTGCCAAAACCAGAAAAGTAAAAGTGAAATAGTGAAATACACAGGTTTAAGAGTGGTGTATACAACAGTTGGCACTAAAATTCTGACAAACCCTCTGATACAGGTCTGCCCTCTAATTTCTTTCGTTCTTTTCTGTGTTTATGCTTCCCAAGAAAAGATTTGTAAATCTCTTATTGCAAACATTAATCATGTCCTACTAGCATTCCTGACTGTGAAAGGGCTAAGAAATTTCTGAGTATTTCTCTTCACAAACTTCAGACAAAAGGCACAAGACTCCTTATTTATTCATATGTGGCCAAACTACTTTTAAATCAGCTTCTGTCGGAATAAGAGGTAGGTAAATACTTTCTTCACTCCCCACTTTTTCATTGCCATAAAATGAGGGAAACTCAACCAAACTATCAAATGTTCTTTAAACATATTTCACCCTAACAGGAACAAAACCCCCAAAGCTACAAATGGATACAAATCTGGAGAGGATAGGTCTTGTAACACACTTCTGGTGGCTCAAAATACTTCAGAAGGGCATTAACTGCATATAGTTGTGTTCTAAAACACACCTATGTAAAAACATTACGTGGTGGAAGAAGAGCGTTGTTTCCCTTCTTTCAGCATACTAAAAGCAAGTTGTCCTAAAAATCTTAGTTTATAGAGAATATAGGAAAAGTTAATACCCACATGCCGTATCACTCCTTTTTCCAGCAAGCTCTGTTTTTTGGCAGTCATGACGAAGTAGTGTGTATCATCTTTGTAGTAGACAATGTTCTCCAAGTCAATACCTTGTGGTGGAACAAAAGACATGGTAGTGAAGGAACAAGTTACGTGTTACATGTGACACAAGAGCTCTATTAGAAGAAAGCAAATTGAAATTACACGGTTAGAAAGCCTTAGAGAGAGAATGCCAAGCAGCTTCCTTCCATGACTTTGAAGAATCTGAATCTTCAACAAAACCACAAAGAGCACATTTCACCTGCATGCAGCTACCTCTTTTAAAAAATACATTTATCATTATTCTAAGGTTTGCATTCAGATGTGGAGTGCAAGAAGCTAAACTCAGCATTCAAACTTTTCCTATTTAGGGCTCAGATTTCCTGAAAACTGTCAGGGAAGTTCTCCACTTCTTAACAAAAATGACGTGCATCTGCTTGATACATATCTGCTTTGTACAGCTGTAAAGAACAGCTGTAAGAATGAGGAAGTCAGATTTCAGAGACAGCAATGACTGACTTCCTTGCACAAGATGTTCATTTACTCATTAAACATGACACCTGAGTTACAAAGTTGTAGCAACAAAGACAAATAGTTTTAACTGGAAATCTGGTAATTGCTGGCAAACCTGTGGCTTCTCGTAGATCCTGGAAGAACTTCTGATTGAATATGAAGGCCACACCGCTGATCTCTTCTACTTTGGCTTCAGCTGTGGTGTTACGATTGATGAAGTTTGCTGTGATAGCAATTGCTAGTTTTCCACGGAACTCTTTTCGGCGAAACCCTATGGGAAAGATGAAGTAGTAACACTGAAAAATAGAGCATACCTAAAGAGAAGGCTCAGCACGTTATAGACAGGTGCCCTCACAAAATAAAAACAGTGAATGGATCTGATGAATTACAAACTCCTCCACAGAGAATGCAACAATTGCTTCACCAGAAAAATAGAAGTTTGTTTAGGGAAAAAGCTCACCTTCTCTTTCTTACCTCTTTTCCAAAAATTGCAACTTGCAACAAAAAAGTTAAGATAGAATTCTCTACTATACAGAGTAATATTCAACACTTCAATTCCTGTTCCCAAAAGTAAGAGCTATAATAGTACTCAACTGAAGAAAAAATGTAGGAAAAATTACCCAGGTTAAAACACCTAATTCCTTTGCTAGTGGACAGAAGTGGGAAAAGACAACCCATGTGTCTTTGATACAAATGAATTTTTTACATGGACTTTTAATCTCCCTTTCACTAATCAAATGTCTTTCCAGATTTTGATTGGGATGTTAAAAGCCATTTTTGTTCTAACTAATTTAAGAATACTTTCTATTTGAAAGCGAATTATGGACACATTACCTTCTAAGGTGTTCCTCCTGCCATCCCCTCCAATGATTACTTCAAATTCATACTCAGATACCGGATGGGTTTTTGGGTGGACCAATGCACGCCAACCTATTCCTGTTGATAAACTCCAAGTTAATGACAATATAAACAGTGCTCATAATAGAACAAATACATAAAACTACTTCTTACTGTCCATAATCCCTTTGTCACATAGTTGGTAAAGATACACTGCAGGACAGCTATATTGTTGACAGAGCTATGGCTGACTTGCACAGCCAGTCTGTGTGAATCAGAGGCAGAGACAGCTCTGGTAAAAAAACCCTATTACCTTTAAGGATCACTACAACCTTTATAGCTTCTCTAGTGCCTACTCAAACTAATAGGATGTCAAAAAACAAGTAAGCCGCCATCTCCCATGGCAATCAGAGAACAGGTTTCACAAAGACACAAAAAGCATAAGGATCATTCATTGATACAAATATCCTCAGTGAATGCAAAGAAAGGAGTTGTTTTAAAAAGGTATCTTCTAAGTGTAATAGCTTTAAATATTCTAGGAGCAATTACGATCTACTGTGTTTTGGTCTATTTCTCTGTAGTACTTCAGGTGATTTTGTTTCATATAGTAACTAATTTGGATTTGTTGCTAGAAAAAATAAATCCTACTAAAAATTCAAGTGAAAGTGTATTAATAATTACTCTTATTAATGGAGCATGAGGAAAGGACTTAAGAGTCATAAACAGGATTATGGAGTAGGAGTCTGTGCATCCTACCATAACTTCCCCTTTCTCTACAACCCATTTCAATGCTACTTGCTTTCATTCTCCTGATCCTCTGGAGGGTAAACAAGCCCCTGAAATTCCACATTGACATGGATCTCTATTCCCAAGATCAAGGCAACCTTCAAAAGGATAAGCTGGAGCTGACGGATACCTGCAAAAAAGCAGATGATAATGAAATAAAAGAAAAAGAAAAGAGCACAAGTGCCAATGCATCTCTGGTATTACTGATAAACTGATTTAAAGGCCAGCGCTATTTTCTTTTTCCCACTGTGTTCCCAGCATTTCATCCAGGCAGCACTGGTGTGTCATATCACAGCATGCCAAGAAACTTCTATATAGCTGAAACACCAGCCTTTTCAAAGAATAAAAAGTAAGTAATCATTGAATGCTTCAGTCCCCAAATCAGCAACAAGGGAAACAACTAGAACATGTACTGCAGGAGTGGGAGGGGAGAGCGCACCAGCGGGACTGCACTTCTGTCACAGATGGCAACTAGCCATTTGATCAGCTTAGCTGTTGATACTGAACTGCACCTTCATCCTAACACCTCTGGGTTAGTGAGGGCATAGTTAAGTTCCTCACCACCTCTTTCCTCTTCAGTTAATGTAGGTAGGGGGCATGAAAATAAGTGCAAACTCTTATTAATTTGAAGGAAGATATCCTACTGTCATATTTTAGACACTGAAATGAAAAAATAATCCATCTAAACACTAAATTTCAGCTGTGATGAGATACGAAAGAAGACAACATGCAAGAAGTACTGAAAGAATAAAAATGACAAGGAATTGAAAGGGAAAAAGCATACTGAAAGAATAAAAACGACAAGGAATTGGAAGGGAAAAAGCAATCTGCAAGACTGACGTTCCAAAAAGCATCCAGTTCAACCATTCCTTGCCAAAAAAAAAAAAAAAAAAAAAAAAAAAAAAAAAAAAGGCAGTTTTTGCTGTGGACAAGAAGCCAATTCTTATCTACTATGTCTGTGCTGCTTTCTGCTTCCAGTGGAGAACACAGACTGGTGGGCCAAACCTGGTTGTGCCATGTTCAGTACATTTTTTGGAAAAAATAAAAAGAAAACCTGAAAAATAATAACTCCTGCTCCACCAAAGCATTCAGCTTTCAAAGGAGACTGATTCCTCAGAATTTGAGAATCATCAAAATTATTCTCAATTTTAATATGTAAACCTCTATTATTCATAGGCTGACAGTATTCTTGAAAATATCTTCATCACTCTTCCAAAAATTAACAAAGCCAAAATTGTTCCTCCTTTTTCTAGATCAACATTCACAAGAATATTCAAAAGATCCAGTAATTTTTCTTTTTTACAAGATGTTTTCAATGCTCAAGAGGAACAGAATAATGTGGCAGCTGCAGGAATGTAACAGCAAAAAACGGAGTATTATCCATCAAATCATAAAATAAAATAAAAGGCTTTGAATCCTAAATGTACTTTTCAGCACAGGAAAAAGATATGCTTGGAAGGGTATAAAAGATGATAGATATATATTGTATGTGTAATAATCTCATGACAATGTATGTATTTCACATCAAGGTCTAGGCTGAAATGCATGATGCAAACATAATGCTGAATCATACAATAAAGACTTGAAAGCAGTGACTGGTGTAGGCTGCGTTTTAACGAGCTACCCCGTGCCCTTGCCTACATTTCCCCTGTAAAGAATGAGTGCTGCTGTGTCCAGCAGCGGCTGTACTTACTGATATGGTCTATGGATCCTGCACAGAATTTGCCATAAAACTTTTTGGCGCCAAGACCCCTCAAGTCATGTATGGTGAATGGCCACAAATGCAGCACATTATTGCGGGAAAAGGCATCCCTCTTTTCTATGACCACCACCTTGGCTCCCAGGAATGACAGGTCGATGGCTGTACGAAGGCCACAGGGTCCAGCCCCAATTATCAGACACTGCAAAACAACCAGCACAGAGTAACTTTACAGTCCTAGAAGGAAATAAGATATTTTTACTGCAGCTTCCAAGCATCCCATGGCTCTTAGGAGTAAGTGCTCTTTGTCTGCAAGATAAGCTGAAATTTCAGATCAGTCTTTCTATTGTTACCTGCCATGTTCTGCAACTGGTAACATTAAAGCAGTAACTGCAACCTGAAAATAAAGCATATCACAGAGCAGTGAAAAGTTTGGAGGAGCAGGCAAGTAAACTGCCTGTTTGCAACCCTTGTTTTAAGATAAGCTACTAAGGTGTACTCTCCAAGCTATGTAAGCACCTGGAGAACAGCAGTATTTCTGAAGGCTTCTCCCTCCCCCATTCAATTCAATTCATTGAATTTTTTCTTAAAAGAAAAAAAAAAAAAAAAGGTGATGACAAGTTTTCCTCTCATCTTCCAAAGCCTGAGCTGGCCTTTCTTGAGAAAATCTTCAGTAACATTAAAGATTCCTCATCATGACTGAGGAGCATAGCAATAGCTACTGCAGATAAATACATGAGATGCTAGCATTTTTATAAACATCATCATCTAAAGTAGCACAGACAGTAGTCAAGTCAGAGCGTTCTAACATGCCTATGCTGGTGCTTCTACTATTGCAGCAAAGGAAACTTCAGGAAAGTAAACATAATGTAAATACAAATTTTGTGCGACTAGACTATTTTTATCAAAGTATGCTTTCTCCGGCCTACCCTTTGTCATATCAAAGGTCTTTCATCTTCTCATATCTTTTTCCACTCTACTCACAAACACTATCAGAGGCTAATAAACAACTTGAGAATGTAAAATACGTGCATACTTAAGTGTTGGAAATACTTTCTGAGAAATAATACAGCAAGACCAGTTCTTTTAAGATTAAAAAGCCAAGATAGCCAGTTGACATTTCTCACCCACAGAAACTGAAGTCCACAAAGGAAGCTGGCATGAGTTTGTGCCTTCACAGGAATATAGTACATGGTCCGCTCTGTCATATCATTTTTGTACTTTGATTTCTATTGAGTATAAACTAGACCCACAGAATAAAGACTTTGCTACAGTGCTGACTGCTGCTGCCATGTGAGTATTTTCCAGTTCCTTACATACCCTTATGGCTGGACAACAAAGCGCTCTGAGAAATTCTTAAGTATGCTAAAACTTAACCAGAACCCAACCTTCTGATAAACAGCATATCCCAAAGCAAAGCTCTTTGTTTGTTGGTCATCCCCTTATGCCAGTTTTTACAGGTTGCCACTTATTCACCAGTTGTTCACTGGAGCATAAACCCTGTAAATAATGTAAAACTGCAAATATAAAGCCTGAACAATGAATACAACAGTACAAGTTACAGCAGTGACGAGGTAACAACTGACATACAAATTTGAAGTAAGACTACTGTGTAAGGTAAGAGGTCACACAACTCTGAGGGCAGAGACCCAAGTCTAGTGGAACAGGAAGAATAACAGCACTGCTTTAGTAGCTTCAGGAACCTGAAGGCACGTGGGTCAAAAAGCAAACCCAACCACTGAGCTATTAAATTCCTAAACAAACTTGTGCATTGTCCAACTTGTCATTCGCTACAAGCAATAATCAATTAGGCTCTAATATATTCCTCCAGTGTAATACTGTCTTCTTTGCAGGTAAGTATAACTCTCAAACACCACTTTTTAAACTTTCAAGAAAATTTGATGAGCATATCATATTTATCCAGGTAATAATTTTGCCCATATGGCAGCTACAATCTTCAAAGTGACTGGCTTCAATAAGCAACATGACCACACTGAGTTGGGTGACTTTTATTCTTTGATAACATTCCCCACATTAAAATAGTTATGATGGAGTACACAACAACAAAGGAATTGTACTAAAATCAGACTATTCAAACTCAGGTCTACATAATCAACTTGTAAATTAATTGCCTGTAATTTTCTCACAGAAGAAGTGTAAATTTTTTTTTTTCTCTACAACCTTCCACCCTGCCCTCAAACAAGGATGTGTTTAACAACATCTAGGTTATGTTTAAGACTCTAGATGTTCTGGATGTAAAATATATGACAGTCAAGTCATTCACGGTCAAAAGTTTTTTTGTTATTGTTTTTTACCATCACAAACACATTAAATTATGTTGTTACAGAACACAGTGAGTTTTAAGCAGTTAAAAACAGAAGAAAATTCTGCTCCCTTTTCCACCTCTAACGCTTCTTCCAGTTTCACATCTCTCATGGAAACCTACATCCTGATACTCTCACAGGCAGCAGTAACTACATGAGATGCCAAGTACAGCCAAGAAAATCAAGGCAGCTGTTGTTCCTTATTCCCTTTCCCCTCAATGACTCCAATAACTGCTGCAACTCCATGCACTGAAGCTGTCTCACCACTCAGAAACACTTCTTGCTCAAGATCTTTCAGAGATCATGCTAAGTTTTCAGTAACACCACTATGGTAATGGAACATTAAATGCAAATTGCAATTCTGTATTCTCTGTGTAACGAATGAAGAAAGAGCACCATTTTTAACTATTTACATTTGAACAACCCATCCCATCCAAGTCTCGCGTTCACGAACACTGGTTATCGGAATTCTGGCTAACTTGGACGCTGGCCATGTGATGCACTAACTGCAGAACCCTAGTCATGGCACTTCATCCCTGACCATTTTTTAAATGGGCAAGTAAAAACTATGCTACAGAAGATGAGAACTTCAAAACTTGTATATGTTCAAGTGTATAGAAAATGAGCTTCCTAAAGAAATGACTGTTCTGATAAAATGGGTAAAACCCTAATCTTTATTTCACATTCTATCATGCCACATGCTCACTTAAATTTCTGTATTTTTTAATCAGTGGTTTGCAAATTACATTAAACACTGAGAATACAAAACTAAGTGAGACAGGAAACATAAAATCAGATATGATTCACTTCTCAAAAGGCTGCTACTTTGAACAGTTACAATTACCTCTTAGGAATTACATATAAACATTTAATGGCAGATACTGTTAGGAAAGGAAACAAGTAATTAGCACAAGCATAAAGAAATATTAAAAGAACACATATTTATCATTTGTTTACATTAAAAATTTCAACAAAGTTTATATGTAAAGGCATACAAAAATAATTTATCATCACAGGTATATATTCTTTAAGACACACGAACAACAACAAAAAAATTAACTAGATTTCACTTCCTTTCAGGTACTAATTTCACTACTCAAAATGGCACGAATCGCAAATCCACAGTCCTAAATGTTTCTGCACTGGGGCAGAGGCGGGGTGCCACCTTTAATTTATTCACCATCCACCTTTTCACTTGTGTTCCTATACAGCATCTCACCAACAGCTTCTTAGCAAGACCGGCAAATTCCTCTCTGTCTTGCCTCCACTCCTCTTCCTCTTTTCCTTTACTCTCTCTCTCCTCCTCGTCACCCACACAGGAGAGAAGCTACGGAGTAAGTCTTCCCATTCCTCTAACAGAGACCAATTCAGCATTGTCATTGACATGTCCCCTGCAATTATTCCCACCACCACCACCAACAGCAGCAAGTTCTGAGGTTTCTCTCTCATCATTAAATGACAAGAGAATCACACATGACCCCTTAAGTCTGTTTATCTCACCATTACCTCATGTCCATGATCACTGCATGACACTTCTACAACCCCTCCCCTGATCTCATTTCTCCATTTCCATCCTACACTCTCTCTACCTTGGCTTTGGTGCACAAAATAGGCCAAGCTTTTGGACTATACAAAATCTCTAGCAATCTCTTTAGTCAAACATCACTCCCAGTATGCTTTACCTCTTTTACTCAGTTTTCAACTGCACTTTAAGAGATGTTTTATAGACAGCTGGCTACATCTGTTTCTTCAAAGCGTGTCCTTTTCTGATTTATTTTAAGACTCAGTACTCCTCTATGTCTTCAGCTATTCTTTCAGAGCACTAACTGAAGGACTTCCCTCACTTCTCCCACACCTCTCACCACAAACTTCCCACAGGCTTCACCCTTCACCTCTTTACCATCTTCCTCTACAACGTGCCTTTGTATCACCTCATTCACAGTCACTGGCTCAATCAGCTTTTCAGTGCTGCAGATTCACAGAACTTTTCCAGCTCAGAGTTGACTACTTTTTGTCTAAGCTGAAGTCTCTACCTTTCTGACATCTCCTCATGGCTGCCTAGTTTTCAGTTCAAGCCCAACATGATAAAAATCAAGCTCCAACACCCTTAACTCACCTCACCACTTCCCTTCTAGGTAAGTGTCACAATCAATTTCCCGAATGTCTTTCATAGCTGGATGTTAATGTCCACTCCTATCTATTTTTTTGTATATCCTCATAATCAAGCAATATTCAAGTCACACACATATTCTTCCATTAAATCTCCTCTTTCATGTTACACCTCTGCTGTCGAAGCAACCTTTCCTTCAAGGTTAACAAATACAGTCTTGCCCACTAAGATATATATTCAGAGCCCAGATGCAAAAATCACTTTTAGTCTGTTACTTCAAATAAATTAAAATAACTCTACACTCTTGCACAGCTTCCTCAATCTCTTTCTCATTAAAATATAAGCTACCTGTCTTCATTTCACAGCCTTTAACACCCCATTTCAGCTCTACTCATCATGCTTCATTCAAAATCAGAGCAATTCCTGAATCCATTGAACGCAAAGTGCAGTCAAGTTTTCAGAAAAAAAATTTTGAACTTTGCTCCATGATGTCCATACCGTTTGGAAGGTTTATTCCTAAATATACACAAAAGTCACTATATTTATCTTCCTGTAAGTCCCTCCTTTGTCATGCTGCCTCAAAAAAGTAAACCTCAATAAAGTGGTTGGACCTTCAGGGTGTTAAGGCTACTGCCCCCTGTGATTACCAACAGCGCCCAACTGTTTTATTGTTTTCCAAGTTAATCTATATGCACCTGTTACCTATCATCTGACATATCAACTGTAAGCTTTTTGAGGAAAGTGTTATCTTTACAAGGTCTAGTACAAGTGCACCTTGGTCCACTAGTAATTTTTCCAGTGATATTGTAGTAATTAATTATAAATGCCACCATCATATGAAAATGACCACTGGAAAGTGAAACAGAATAAACAATCAAGAAATCAAGAAATATAACTTTCTAATATCTAGTTGGGAATTAAACTTCAGTCCACAGATCTGAAACAACTGACATATTCTGAACAGGATGTATTTCCCTCTTAGTTCTCTACTGAGGAATTAGTCATTAATTCCTCCTATTAAGATATTTCCTTCTCCCAAAAGGTGAATATTCAAAAGAAGAAACAGCATGTATTGTCCTCAATGAAGGACAGAATCCTGTTCTAATTCTATCATCTTTTGCACTATCTGTTCCTTTTTTAAAAAAGTAAAAAATGTAAAAAAAGAAAATCCTACCAAGATTAAAGGTTTACCAGCTAAGATTTTCTAAGCCATCTACGGTACTGATGCCACAAAACCACAAAACAGAAACTTGCAGGCTGCTTCTCCTGAATAAATTACAAATATTCTGGTAATTTCCAAGGACTTCCATTTAGCTTCTGCTATTCAAGCGGGCAGTCAAATTTGGTAGTAGCAAACACAATTACTGATTGAGCATTAAATGCTACCAAATTGAAACTATATATTATAAATAGTATGCCTGAGAACATTCCTGAATCTTCCCTGGGCCTGTATTGACACCAGGCAAACATTGTTCTACATCCAGACATTTTTCTTGTGTATTCTAGAGACAAACTGGGTAATAGGTGTCTTGACCACCATAAATAAATCTCTTACCTTTGTATTGGCGCATGCTTTCCCCTTCTTATAGTCCTTATGGCTGCCTCTTTTATCCAATTTGGCCCATAAGGCTTTGGCTTTCCAGTAATTGAGCTTGGACTTCAGTTTGTGATAGAAAGAACGGTAGTCCTTAGGCTTTAGCTCTAGGTAGTCACAGAGTTCTTGGAAAGCCTTAAGAGTTCCCTTGCAGGTTGAAGCCTGGACGAATCTGTCGAAGAGAACATGAGCCTGGTTCACCTTCTCATTCTTACTTTCCTCCATCCTTCACGCTTTGCAGCTGCCCTTGGGGGCAGCTGTTCTCTTCCAGTCTGCCAGACTTCCTGATGTTGCTCTGCTGAGCCACTTTCACCTCTGGCTTACAAGCATTATTAACCTATAAAATAAAAAGAAGAAAAAGTAACTGAGCTTGCTCTTTTTTTTTTTCTTTCCAAAATTTTGACTAAGCCTGTTGAACTGAGAGCCCAGATTCTCAGTAACTAATAAGGCATCAGTCCTATCTAAGTCAACTGATCAATATCCTGAGGGCTCCCACCCAAGCTGATTGAAGCTGAGCCTTCCAAAGCTCACTGAGCCTCACTGCAGACTGGGACATCTCGCCTCTGTTAAATCGCAAAATACTTTAACCTGAGCCAGTCCCTAGGAAGTTTTATCAAAACTCATTTCACGTGAACAGCAGAGAAGTTAAAGTAAACTGGCAGATATTACATGATGTTTGGAAGTAGGCAGCATTTTAAAACAAAGGATACAGACTTACTAATGTAGCAGTCACTGTGATAACCAGATCACTGTGGTTAACACCACAGCAATAGTTACATGCTTGTCTTAAAAATACTACTACCACAAAGAACTTTAGGAGCTGGTATTCCACCAGTAAAGTAAGTTTTGGTTCCTTCATTCTAAAAGGACATGGGTCTTTGCTCATGATAATAGAGAAGAAAGAGGATGGCATAGCACAAGCCGATACCTCTGTCAGAGTCCTTGCACACACTGCTTTTGTACAGTGACATAACCATCCAGTGATGGCTACTGCAATCCTACAAAGTTAAACCTGCTAATAGCAATCAAATGCTTAAGCAAAGATGTCAAGACTGAAAAAAAATATGTCTGCCTGTGTTGTATCGAGCAGTATAAGCATTTGCCTTCCTAAAGTATTCTGTGTATGCCTGTAGGTAAGCAAGCAGTGCAAGAGTGACATGTGGCCGACGCACGACCCTCATGAGATTCTCCTAGTAGTTCCTCTACTCTGTGAGTTTTCAACTTCTTTTGACATTCAGGTCCCTACAAAATTTTAGGTGGCAACTGGGGTCCTCAGCAGATTAAATACACTAACAGGACGTCTGCTACTCTTAGTTGCTTTTCTGGGATCCCTCAGAAGCAGCCTGCAAACCTACAGAATGAATTGTTCAGACCATAAATAGCAGATTTTGTTTAAAGAAAAGGTATTTTCTCTCCCTCTCCTTTTTTATGTATAATAAATCTTTCTTCTTTTTATACATAAAACTAAGTACATGCACATAATAGACTACTCTCTAAGAAAGAATCCTTCTGTTTGTCTTCAGATAGTAGAGCAGCATGGGAATGTATGTGGGAACTATGGAAGTGAAAGCATTTCTGAGGTGCTTTTTGTCCTTTGTTTTTTTGCAAAGGGTATTCAGGTAAAAAAGGAAGTATGTGAACTTGGATAAAGCCTTCTAGATTCTCACCAGCTCTTTTCCTGCTTCCAGCAGACAGGAAGCCAACTCAAACATTACAGCTCATGTCTCTTCCCCTGCTGTATGACAGCTCCGCAGCAGTTTATTTGGGCACTCCTGCATTTCACCGTAACATGCTATTTATTGCTTACATTTAGAAATAGCAAAGGAGACCTGGAAATCTTTACATACAGCCACAAACTCTTTGTTACTGAAAATAAAAATAGAATTTCCTACAGAAGCAACAGTACAACAATGGGTTATACCGAAGAATGTGATTATGACTTTATTAGGACCACCGCCTTAGAGGACTCAGTACATATGAAGTTGTTTTTCTAACTGACTGGTAGTGATGCCATGTCCGTTATCATTACTGCTCACTAAGCAGGATGGAACTAACTGCTTTCCTTATTAATCTTAACTTTCCTGTTGTGCAGCTGGAAACAAGCTCCAGGCTTGCACCTCAGGGTAACAACTGCACTACTGCAGAGGTCAAAGGTACTGTGCTTTAAGCTTGTATCTCCTCCTCTGCTCTCAAGAAGAATGTGATAAAAGAGCTCCAGCATCACCTCTTACACTGAAGCAGTAATTTCAGTGCATCTGTGTAATACAGACACAACAAAATAGCTACAGTCATATGCCTTATCAATCAGCACATTGTTGCAAGTTGAATACTATTTTGTGTTATGTTTCCCCCACCTTTTCACCCTGCTCCACCACCCAAGCACTCACTTTACACCAGCGCTTCAGGTGACTGACACTTCCTCAGAAAAAGCAATTTAGATCATATAACTTCTACTAAGTGGAGTGGCAATTTTAAGTCTGCTAGTCCACAGTCCATTGCTGATATATCCAGGTGTAAGGACAACATGGGTTTTGTTCCTCACCCTTCCTTCTATCGTAGTTTTTCAACAAAGGAGTGAAGCGTCATTGGTCCTGCACTGCTCAGAGAGATCCCAAAGTTAAAATCCAAACTACTTTCATTCTAGGAACTTACTGCTTTGTGTTCAAGGTTTGCGAAGCCAGGAGACAAACCAAGCAGGTCATTTTATGCAGCACAACCCAAGTGGCCCATTATAGAGCAGTTCTGCCGACATCCCATTTCATGCAGGCTGTGAAATCAGTTATGCCCACAGGTCAAATACTGAGGCTTCCGTCACCTCGGTAAATCACTCCCCAGAGCTCTGCATTCTTGATGCAAACCGAAAGTCCTTGGAACCCATGAGGAACACATCAGAGAACATGGAAATTACACGAGGAAAGCAAAGGCAGGCAAGAACTATCTGCCAGGTTTCCAGAGTATTCGCATGCCTTGTCGGCTATTCTGCAAGTCTGCAGTATCCTGTATGTTTTGTCTCGAGGCAGCTGATTGCTGACTCAGAAGCTCTGTAAATTCCTTGGCTGGAGTGTTCGAGAGAAAGACAAAGGCCGTGAAAAAACGCATGCAAGAAGAGTGTTTGTGTTGCTATTTACAATAATAGCATGAGGTTGTCACTGACTCATGACTGCAAGTATGCTCAGGATCTCCAGCATTTGCCCCGACAAAAGAAACCTATGAAACACAGAGACACTGGCAATGAATAATTCCAGGTGGTGGTTCCTTCCCACAGTCACCACAGATGCAGGAATATGAATATTTGACCAAATGCATATGCGAAAGTCCAGTGCCCTACTTCTGGCAAATGCAAAAGAGAGGAAGAGACTTTGCAGATTATATATATAATGGATTTTGTCATACAAATTCAAGCTCCTGCAGAAAGTGTTGCAAATGCAGGGCTCCTAGATTCCAGGCAAATAAATCCCCATTATAGGAGTCATCCCCACTATGTTTCCCATCCTTATTTTGTTGAAAGTGCTCACTCAACTAATGACTTGAGCCTGGAAAAGTAAGATATTATGGGAATGCATTTTCCACTGGAAAAAAATGGAGAAGGATGCTGGAAATTATTGAGTTAATTCCATCTAAATTTGCAGCTCGTTCTGCCTAGCTTAAAACAGCATTTTGAGTGAATAAAACATTTGCCAAAGTAACTGCCTGTCTCCACTTCAGCATGCTGAGTCTCTCTGAGCACAATGTAAATGCTTTCTTACATTTTAATTATTTCACAGCCAGGCAAACACCACAGATGCACCCTCGACAGACAAATCTCTTGAGAAGTCAGAGATCAACAAACTGCAGTAGTATCATGAGGAATCTGAAAGCAAGCTTGTCCATCAATCGTAAAACTCCTGATAGCTCCAATAGCCCCATTTCCACTGATTTCCTCCTTTCCTTAAGAGTTCTAGTTCCCCAGCAACATTCCCCCTATGTCCTTGTCTCCCTTTCATGGCCCCTCCGCTTCTGCCTAAGCGAGACTCAGTCACACGGTCTGGAAACTCTGAGATTCCTGCCGTACCTAGGCAGCCAGTACACACTTGTAACTTGGCTAACAAAAGCCTAAGCACAGATTATTGTTAAGCTTATGCTGCAGACAGTGGGGACACCTATTTTTGTCTCTCTCCTCCACCCAGCCTCCAGTTTTCTTGTAAGAAACCAATTACCTTTGGGACTTTTATTCTCCATCAAATCTGGATGAAATTGTTCAAAAGTTACTAAGGATGAACTGAAAAGCAGATGGACAAACAGCTCAATCTCATAAGCCTCCCTTCTTCAGTAAACCACACTAAAAAAAGTCTTTATTCCAACAAATGAAAAAGCTCTGTTTTCATTTCCAGGATTTGATTTATTTTACTTTTAGCTAAAACTAAACAATGGACTTTGCTACAATATGTTCACGACTTTCTAAGTGATCACAGGTATCAAAAAGTGCAGCTATTGGGCAGTGGTAAGACTGAAACAGGTGGCAAAAAAGAGGACAATTTTAACAAGAAAAGCTAAAGCAATTATTTTAGCTCTGTATTATACAAAGAATGGGAAAACAGGAGGACAAAGGCGTGGTTGCCATTGTTTGCAGCTTCCCTTTTATACCAGATGGAATAAAGGAATGTCAGCACTGTCCACAGTATGTTTTAAGATGGTATTTAGGTCTGCTCCCATTCATGAAATTCAACACTGAAGCAAATACGGTGGAAAAAAGATGTTTGTGTTTTAATACACTTATTAATCCTGATTTGGGGGGCTTCTGCCCACCATATGGGAGTGAGTCTTTTTGGTCTCCACCTCTTCCCTGTCTACCCTCTCTCCCAAGCTAGGACAAAAGTGGGAGAATGAGAGACCAAATACGAACTTGGCTGCAAATACAAGAACTCATTCTTAAAGAGAAGATCAAAGCACATACACAAACAGTTCATAGAATTCTCACGTCAAGAAAAACTCAGTCCAGTAACGATTTGAAAAGAAATGCAAATTATATCCAAGAACATGGAAACACAAATACAGAAGCTGTTACAGATAGTATGTTGGTTCCAAATTCCTGTCAAGGTACTGAAGAAAAATGTTTAGTTGTTTATTACTAGCCATTACTTAAGTGCCATAACAAGAGTACTGAAAACATTACATCTATAAAATAAAACCTTTTATCTATATGAATTCAACAAACACTATTCTGAGGCACTGTCATACATAACACTGATCACAGAAGAGTCCCTGCAGTGAATGAACACCAACATAAATAAAAGAGACCAAGAAACACATTATTTTTTCTTTGGAATAAAAATTATACCAAGGAAGAAGTAGCTGCCCCCTTATAAGATAATAAGAGAACAGCAGGCCACCTGGATAGCTGTCATATTGCAAGACAAGCTTCAAGAACTACTAGCTTAAATACCTGACAGCCATATATTAGGCAGATCCCTCATGGTACAAGCCTTCGCATTGGGTGACCAGCAACCAATTCAGTGATCCCTTCCCACCTAGCAACAACTCACCAGCTGTGTATTTGGGAAGCTGGGGTCATTCTTTACATCTTGGAACTGTCACCATACTATAAACAACCACACAGTACTCTACATGCACAGCAAAAACACCCCTGTATTTCTCAAAGAAGTAAAGATGCTTTTATTCCAATGGTAAAAAGTACTACATCTCACTAGAACCAAAACTCTCATAACAAACTTCTTGGAGCATGGCCATTAATGCAAAAAGTCAAATGAGCAACACTTCCCTTTATAGGCCTCCCAAAACCCAATGCCATACAACAGCAAAAGCTCCATTTGTTATATGGGTGGTAAAATCCATGCATCTCCCACAAATCCTTCCAAGAAAACACAAGTCATCAAACCACAAATCTGGCTGTTTCAATACAGGGAGCCATTAGTTTACAAGCTTTTCCCATAAAGACCATGGCCCACGCCTGTAGGCAGTCAGAACATGGGTATTTTTTCTCATGAGCAACATATATCCCACTTCTAAGGTAAGCGTACAATCACTTTACACTAGGTGGAGGTGACTCCACTGCCAGGCTGAAGCACATGGAGGCTTCTCATTCCACCACTTAACAGGGCAAGAAGGTTGAATGCCAACACTGTTTGAAGTGCTTTGAAGCTGCTCCTGATATTACATTTCAACATAAAAACACATCTTAAAAGTTAGTTCCCACCCAGTTTTACAAGCTGAACTTCCCCAAACACTATCCAATAACCTGAGGAAAGCTCACATGCAGAGGGGAAAAAAAAGAAAAAAGAAAAGGAAAAAAAAAAAAAGGCCTGTAAGAAATTACTGGAATGAGTGTTTCACAAAACTGTATTTCTGACTTCAAATGGGGATAAAACAAATCAGCTGCCTTAGCACAGTAAGACATACCAGCTTTTGACATCATACAGGACATGGATTGATTCATCTTTCTGAGCAACATGCTATGCCACAGGAAAAGGAGCTTTCAGAAAAGCTTTACTGAACCTAAGAGAACAAGAACATTGTTCTGACTCAATTAGAAATTTTGAGCAGAACAAAGACTGGAGGCTACAAACACACTCTAACAACCTCTGCAGCCCAGTGAGCCAAGTCCTCTGAGGCCCTCAGGTTCTGCCAGCACACTGATCACCCCAAGCCATTCCATGACACAGTGAGAAAACAAACAAGAGCCTATATTTATGTGTAAAAAAAAAAAATAAAAATATCTCAAAAAAGAAATTCTCTAATGAAACTCACATGAACACATCTTTTAAAATTTAGATTAGTGAAGGCTTCTATCTGTCAGAACCTGGTACCAAAACACAGACTGCAGCAATCACAAAAGTTAGTACAGGAAAGCAAATCAACAGGGACAAAGACACAGACACAACCGTATGATCTGCAAGTGACAAAAGGAAAAAAATTACTATTCTTCAAAGAACACATAAAAAGGTTCATGAGATCTGAGAAGTGTAATGGTCTAGCATCTAAAGCAGTATGTGCAGTATGTGCTTGCCTACTATTATATCCACTTATGTGCTACAGTTCTCCCTTATATTATGTAATTCTGCTTTACCCAGGTCAAAGATTACTAGTCACACAGAATCACACGATCCAAACTAGGCTGAGCTTACCAAAGCCACCTTCATTTGGGTCATCAAAAGAAACATCTCAGCACCTCAGAAGCAAACCCAAAGATTGGTCATTCATTCTAATCAAGGCAGATGGCTGCCTGGACTTTTAACTCACTGCTCACTGGCTTGACAAATACCAGACTCCCACAAAACGAAGAACAAATATTCCAATTACAGACTTCAAAAACGTGCATAGGGAAAAAAAGTTTTATTTGTGCTGCTTCCAACTCTCAGCTGTTATAGGTGCGGAAAAGAGGCAGGCACTTCCTTGAAGAAAGCAGTGGAGGAGAAAGGAGTTAGAAAACAGGATTAGAAGATTCATAATTCCACCCTCCACACACACTCAACCAGCTGTGGCATCACAAATGGAGTACGCTGCACAGAGCAGTTCAAACATATTATTTAATGGATGTATATCCTGTTTCTGTGGAGGAAGACTGAATATGGAGAACAGAGGGACTTAAAAATTTTTAATTTTTTTTTTCCTAATGCAGACCTTGCAAGACTCCTTCGGACGCCAAGAAACTAAAGTAAACAGACATTTGAATAAAAGGAGAAATACAGATTTCTCCAACCCACAACCCACTTCATTTAAAAGCTGTTGAAATTTAAAAACAAAACAAATCCCAAGCTTTATTCTAGGAAAAGTCACGCTACAACCTGTGGTGCAACCTCAGCCTTTGTAATTACCAGGTAAAATATACATGCAGAGATCAAAAAACACCAAAGAAACTGAACCTTAAACCCAGACCTCCAGAACTTCCACCTCCTTTCTTTAATGAGAAAGGTTCAACTAGGAACATTACCTCAAGGACTCACCTGCATACAAGGATGAGCACCTTACCCAGTACCTGCTACTACCCTCATTTGTCACTGTTAATGCATCTGGCACTCTATATCCCAGCTATCACTGCCCCCAACCCATGCATAGCCACCAGACCCAAGCTTCACCAGCAGGCCAAGCCCCTCAAGCTTTGCTGCTGCCGCCAAAGAAAATCCCAGTGTGTTTATAACTGCTGATAGGTGTGCCCTACTCATATAGCTCAAATCACTACACCTAGCTTTTCTCTCTTCTTAGAAGCTGTGCATGAATGTGAGCTGCGTACCCTCTCTAAATATCTAAAACCAGAAATGGCAACAACTAAGAACTCAATCTGTAGTACACGGAGCAGGCTGTTACTTGATACTCCGCAGGCCACCACAGGCCTGTACTGTCCTCCCTCATTAGTCACTAGATTAGACCATGAAGTACAATTCAACAATTTCATTTCATTTTGCAAAGACAGAGAATTACACACCTCAGCAAGAGCACTACTGACTGAAAAAAGCTTGAACAGGACATAAAGCTGGATCTGAAGGGAACCAGAAGGAGACTGGTTTTCATCATGTTTTGAATTTTCTTTTTTTGGAATGACTGGCAGACGCAGCATGGAGCTACACTTCATTTTCATAGTAAAACTTCTTTGTCTAGACTCTTAAAGCATGGGGCTTCTAGATAACAGAAAAGAAGCAGAACATGTTCAATGTACACAATGCTAAATCCCAATTCATTAGATCACAGGAAGAAAAAACTCCACACATAAAATAACTCTATAACTTTTATTTCATAAATTAATAAATTAGATCATTTAATTGAGGTCTATTCCACAGGTCCCATAAACCTCTTCTGTAACCTCTCCCAGGCTGAATTCCTGTAGACATGATTTAATTCTCAGAGGGGGGAAAAAAACCAATATCTCCATCCTAGCCTTTCAAAGCACTCTCTTACTATATTTACGTCTTGGAGTCCCTAATTTGACAGTATCTTAAATTTAGTTTAGTATTAACCCTTGATAAATCTACTCACGCAAATCTTTCCCCTTCTGAACAATACCCACCCTTTGCACTCTGATATCTTTGGCAACAATAATAATTTAAGAAAGCAAAGCAAAATCCAGCCCTTAGCAACTGGAAAACTTCACTGTGAGACTGTCAAATGACAACTGATCAAACATAGCATCTTAATGAAAATTCATCTCTATTACACAATCCTGTGTGTCTAATACTTCCCATCATTCATCTTCCTCATAAGTACAAGGAAAGCTTTTACCTGGAGACAGGAATATATTGTAAGCAAATAACTTGTTTAACATTTTGGCTGAACTATGACAACAGGTAGAATACAGAAACTACATCTTCTCATGCTACAAAACGTAGCAAAACCTGGAAAGGTAATGCAGATGAGGGGGAAGTGTATATATATATATATTTATACATATATACATATATATATATATATATGGAGAGAGTATGGCAAAAACAAAACATGTAACATCGAACTTTCAACTCTGGACATAAATTAGTAGCATTTGCACATACTGTTACATAGCTTAAAAATAGTAACCAGTCAGTATGTTCCCCACTTGGCTGGACATTTGACTCTCAGTAAATGCTGAAACAGTTTCAACTGGCCAGATAGCAACTCCCCTCCAGCTGCCCGAGGCAGAGAAGATGCCTCTCTCAGCCAACACCATGCCAAGCTCATTGCCTCAAGCAAATGAAAATCTGTTAGGAAATCGGTTACAGAGGAAAGAGGTGGAGGCGGGTTTGTGATTTACTCTCCTCTCCCTGAGGCTTTGGCAAGCAGTTTCTGAAATAAGATGGCAGTCATCACTTCCACAGGCAGACATTACCAGTCTGCTCAAATACAGCTGCACTGGTGGGGACATGAAAAGACTTGGTATGAATTAGTCAGAGATTTAATCCAATCAAAGTGTAAGGATGCCATTCAGCAGAATCTGTTCCTAGTAGTGAGCACACATAAAAGCTTCTCTCTTTGCCTTTCATCCTCAAGGACTTTTCTGTCTAGTCTTTTTAATTCCATCCTCCTTTAGATAAAGGGCATTCCTCTGCAAGGATATCTGGGGGTCTGAGGCAGATATCCTTAGCTGAACCTCCCAGCTTTCTGGCAGAGAAAGTTGCTCTATGAGAGAGCATGAGCACCCTCCTCACTTAGTGCAGGTCTGAGAGTCCCCACCAAGAGACACACAATCACCTTTTGTACAAGGCACCTACACACACCTCTTTCATTGGTAAAAGCTCTCAGTGGTCATGGAGAAGTACCTGACTGTGAAATAACTTCTATCCAGCATAGTTTCATAGCCCTGGCGCACTGCTTTGCCACTAAGCTACTTCCAGGCTGGAATGTGTCTCGCAGGGCATTCCAGGATTTCCACTGGCGGATGATTCAGTCTGCACCTTGGGTTCAAACTGAGCAACTTCCATAATCCCTTATTTCATAACACCATCCTCCATCTGGTATTTGAGCACTAGCCAGAATGGCACTTTTTCAAAATGCTTTTAACGCAGCCAGGAGAAGGGGCAAGAAAGACTAAAGCGAACTTGTGACTTTCTCAGTGATAATACCAACAGGCTGCTGCTAGCTTACCTGAAGGCAGGTAGTAACTTCAGAATCAGACTGACAAGCTCTCTTTAGGAAAAATACTGAAGTTAAGAAATCCTTTCTTCAGCTTCACTCAACTGCTGCTTTCAGGCTCAGTCGGCCAGAAAGGACTGGCAGCACAGCACAGCTCCGTTAACTGGGGACGGCCAACACAATGGTGGTAGAACCATAGCATGACAGTAGCCACTTTCCTGGAGATCTATACAGTGCTCCTGGGCAGCAGACCACAGCATTAACTGTATGCTCCTCTCCAGAGAGAACAACCTGGGGCCTTCAACCTCATCCTGGTTGCTCACTGGTACTAAATAATTCAGTATTCACATATTTACCATTTGTTTATGCTAACAGAAGCATATGCTGCTATTAAGGCTTGGTCTTCTCCAGTTTGAAGGCTGAGAAATATTTGAGAAGAATTTGTTCCTGATTACATTGGAAGGCACCACCAAAATCCATATGCCTACTCTCTTCACTCGCCTGTCCTTTGCCAGACATACATCACAAAAATTATCACAAGTAACCTTTTCTCTGTGGACCAGAGATCTGGCTAATTGTAATGAAAAATTTCCTATTCCATGGGGTAGACTAGAACACTCTAACATTCGGATCTTCAAATACTTGGAGTGGCCACAATGAAAAAGCAATGTTTGCTTTTAACCTTTCACTTCCATAACATCCCCAGGTTTCTATAGTAGAATAGAATATTTCAGTTGGAAAGGACCTACAACGATCATCTAGTCCAACTGCCTGACCAATTCAGGGCTGATGAGAAGTTAAAGCATGTTGTTAAGGACATTATCACTCTGAAAGCAATATGGCTTAGTTCCCTTCCCTGGCTGACCCCACCAACTGGGCATGCACCGTCTACAGCAACTACTCAGTTATGTTCTGTAAGTATAGGGGATAACTGGGGAACAATCATTTGGAAGACCAAAAAGCAGACAGAAGGATCTGAGGCTGACAGAAACAGCCAATTTTCTGAGCTATATCATGCTATAGCAGTGGCAACTGAGATTTAAGTAACACTTTTTGTCCAATCCCTGTTACGACCTCAGAAGTTTCTTCCTGAACACAGTTGGGTTTTATGATCAACAGCTTTCTTTTCATTTCCAGGCAAAGTTTACATCCCTTTGTTTCTGTGATAATACTGACCTACACATTAGCTTTCCCTCCTTTCCTATGTATATTTATAGACAATGCCATATCCCATCTCGATCTTCATTACACTGAGGTTAAATCAAGCTCTCCTAGTCTAAGATAGGGTCTCTTTTCCTAGGCCCCCCCAAGGAGAAGAACTGCATATTGTTTGGTTTGGGGGTGGAATGACGACGATGGGGGCGATGACACAGGACTAGCAGGGTGAGAAAGTTTTCTGTATGGAATCTTAGGAAGGCCTATAGCTGTAGGTGCATTTGGGCAGACAGTTCTCAACAAGAGAATGGCATAATAGGGTGCATACTGCAGGGTACATCCTCCTCCTGACAATTCTGGGATTGTTTTAGCCTCTTCCACAACTACAACCCAGCTCTAGTACACACGTCAACGTACTCATTGATGACAGGGATCCCTATTTCTCCTTTCTTGGTCATTTCCAAGTGAAAGGACATCAGACTGTTCATTGTTTCTATACTACTGAATTTAATTTCATTTGTGTCCTATAAATTCTAATTCCTTCTACAGAATGTCAATTTAAAGATCAAGTTAGTCTCAAAGGAGTAGCATCACACTCCTCATCCTTTACGAACAGAAACAGTAATCTTTCCCCACAAACCTAGTTCCTTGCCCTCTTAACCATAATTTGGTACTTTCTGTTTCCAAGGAAGATGCTCTGAAGTGCAGTACTCATCCCAAATCCAAGCCTCACTCATTTTTGCAACTGAGCAGCATCAGCTGTAAGTAGCCTTTCATGTATATGATGATGCAAGTATGATGCATTCAGTAGAATACATGATGCCCCATATACAGCTAGCAATATTTCACAGTGCATTTGCTAGCAGAGAAGGGTCTTTGTGTTCAGATCTGAACTAGCTTCTTGTGGGTACAGTAGAGGCTTCAGAATATTGTGCTCCCTAGCAGAGAATCAAAATACCACACATGGGAAACTGACTGACCTCAAGCACTAGAGCAACAGAAGTAGGATGAAAGAGTGCCACCAGGGCTATCAGAAATCCATCTGATCAAACTGTGAAGGAAACAAATACTATGTTTGGATGTAGCAGTCTCACCAGGAAAGAGATGTAACATTAACACCACTGGTCAGGTGACTGATAAAGCTTCACATGGGCTGTTAGGCCAATCAAGCCTACAAAGAACTTGTGATCAGCCCTTCCAGTCTCCCCTACTTCCTGACCCGTTCCTATCCACGTAATAGGGTAGTACACCTCTGACAGCAGCAGAAAAATGCGTGTTATCTTTCTCACTGCAACTCAATGTTTAAAACCAGAGAAATGAGGCTGTAGAGCACTCTCCCATAAGAAAAGCCCCAGGCAAATAAAGACGTAGTTTATTAACAGAATACAGTTTTCTGAGACTGAAAAGGAACAGAACACATCCTAGGATTTGCCTCCAAACTAGTCCAGTGCTTTGATATTACTGCACATATATAGATATGACAATATATGCACAATCAATATGCCAAGCCAGAATCAAGTCATCTTAACCATGACTGCAAACATGTATACATAGCAAAAAAGCTTTACTGAAGGACCATAATGCTGTACAAAATTTTCAGCTTTCAAGGCCTTTAAAAGCTACATAAAGATGAATTTTCCGTCAAACTAGCTGTTACTGTAGCCATTTCTGTAACCGCCTGTCCCCTTACTGATGCATGTGTTGTGCAGGGTGGGAAGCAGTGCGAAGGAGGTGACCCTAGTCATTTGAAACTCCATTCCCTTGCCAGGATGGATGACATTTTACTTCTTTCTCTATTTTAAAGAATTACAGCCTTGAAAGCTGAAGGTGGCAACAGATTTCCAGAATTTTGCCTATGTGTGTAGAGCTGAAAGAAAGAGAATGGTTGTTTGGAAAGACAGGAAAGAGGTTCACACAGTTTCAAGAAAATGGCGTTTTTGGTAGTGCACCAGGGTGCAGAAGCAGCCTACTAAAAAATATTGGTATGCTCCTGCATGTTGTTTACTTTGGAAAGTAAAATCTGAATGTTGGTTTTCCCCCAAAGGCATAGGTACGCTATGCAAAGAAATACTTCAGGTAACTTATGCCGCATCTCTGTCCCCACAGCTAATAAAGGAATGTAAGATGACTACAAGCTATATGGGTATAATCAGTTCACCAAATTACATCAGAGAATTTAAGAGATAAGTACTGTTCCAGTGCTTCGAGCGTGCATTAGACTGCTCAGAAGTCTTTTATACCAAAAGAAGAAAAATTTAATGTGTCTTTGAATGGCTCTTAAAAATACCTAAAATACACCAACAGTGTAGGACATTCAGGACTGCCCTAACCTGATCTTGAATGAGTTTGGTTTTCCCTTTTCCATATATGCTATGTAACAGTGACCTCACTTCCATTAGTCTCTTGGCTAACTACTCAGATCTGACAGTAACACAGCCATTAAGCAGACCAGTAGGATTTCAAGTTTAACAGAAAGATCAGTATTTATAAATACCTATTACTTCAATCTGGAATTGTTGGCACATTTATGAACAGCCATAGGTTGAGCTGTGTGAGTACCTCAGACAAACAGAGAACAAAACAGCAGGAAGTTTACAGTATCTAGCTGGAAAGAAATTTGAAGCTATGTCCTTGACAAGCATAATACAGTATTCTTCACTGGATACAAGAGGTGGTCCTTCTGCAGCTTGGATTGCTGTTAAAGTGCTTCCAAATGCCCCTATGCCCATTATACTTGCTACCTTTAGAGAAAACAAGCTGCCGGTGTATTATGGCATGGAGGGTCTCAGAGCTCATCTCTGTATACACTGTGGGGTGTAACCCTAAGGTTACTCAATATTTAGGTATTTCAGTAACTCACAAGACACACCAGAGAGAACACTTGTGATATGTCCACACACTTCTCCAAGTACTCAGCATAGCACTTACTGCCTCTGTGTGTCCATATCTAGGCATTAGACTCCCATGTACGTCCACTTCAAGGGACAAGGCAGTTCAGTTTTAGCAGAAAGCTATTCATTATTTATATCACATTACATTGGCATCAGTTTATGTAAATAACTTAATAGTAAGGTAATACCTAATCAAAATGGCCAACAAGATAGGTACCTGGCTATTAAATACTGTTTTCCCTAGAAGAATTTAAAGGTGCGTAGGGAATCCATGAGAGAAGTTGGTAACATTGCAACAGCTAGTTGCAGCAAGGCAGATGTGGATGTAAAACATCTGCAAACTCAATCCGTTATCTAAGGTGGGTTTGTTCTTCATCTAATAACTAAATATCACATACCAACCTTGCCCACAGCTATTTCAATCCTGCCTCAGGCCAGCCCACAAGTTTTCAGTGTGATCTCCACAGATGTACCACGCTTCAAGGCCAAACAACCACATGAAGTGAACAAGATCAGCTTTCCTTTCAACAGAAGAGCAAAGATGCTCTGTGGCTCTTCTGTGAGCGCCCAGGACGAATGGCTCACTCTCAGCAGTCTTTTCTACAGACAGGATGTAGCACAGAAAAACTTCCTGCCTGTTCCTCTTCTGGCTTCCTTCACCGAACACAAGTAGTTAAAATCCATTCTTGGAAAAACACATGTGCATGAAAAGAAAAAATAGCCTGTGCCACCTAAGCTACACTCAACAACATGAGTCAATTACTACACTGATCCTGACAGTATTAAACTGGAGGCCTGCCCTGCCATCAGCTTTCCTCAGATCAGTATGTATGACTGCAGAAGCAGGATCATTTCTGGGGGAAACTTACCTATGTTTCCTTTTCTCTTCTTGGTTAGGGAAGTTGATTTGGCTGTTGATCAGGGAAGTGCACCAATCTACCCTGTTTGAAACTACCAAGTAGTTGGTCAAATAAATAAATTTTAAGTCACAGAACCACAGAATAATTCATGTTGGAAAGGACCTCTGGAGATTGCCTGGTTTGATCCCACTGCTCAAAGCAGAGTTGGCTAGAATAGGTTACTCAGGACTGTGCCCAGTCGGGTTTTGAGTATCTCCATGGATAGAGTCATGAGGGACACTTTTAACCTAACCTAATATCCTTTGCAGCAGACAGAACTGCTTATTTAACCTCCAGGCAGATTAATTTTCATGTAACCAAGCAATACAAAAGAGGATAAATGCTCAAGTCCCAGCACACATCACCCTAAAAGGTGAAGTCAAAAGGGCCAAAAGCAGCAAGTCACTTTTTCCCCTATATTAATGAAACTCACAAGGTCCTCAGATTTCCTCCTTTCCTTGAAACAAAATGAAGTGTTTATTCCCAGCCCTCCTGGAACATTAAACAAAAGAAAGCTTAACCCATGAAGATAACACATGAAACTACTCCGGTAGATGGGACTGTAGCTGCAAATCCCATTTCACATTCTGCTTTCTAAACAAAGGAAATACCTAGCCCAAGGGTTCAACTAAACTGCCTCCTCTTTCTTTGAAAATACTTCTTACCGGTCAAGTTCGGTGACATCTGAATTCATAGTAAACAAGCTCTGGAACAATCAGAAAAATAACATTAAAGAGAACCTCAAGAAATTATTATCATGTTCATCCAGATATTGACCCTGAACATAAGAGTTTAAGAGCAGCAGTATGAAAGAGGTACCTAATGACATCAGAAAGGATATTTACACATAATAGGGGGGAAAAAAATATCCATGCTATATTTTCCAAGGGTAGAGAGTAATTCCTGGCAGTGGGGCCACAGGGAATAGCTATTCAGCTGGCAACTGAACCACAAGGTTTTAAATAGATAGTTCAAAGCTAGAGATTATTCTCTTATCCTGTGCTGTCAGTGTTACAAGGCTGTGAGGAAAGGTAATACTGAGGTACAGAGAGGAATCAACAATGTTTCACTCTAAAATTAAATTATCTACCTTTGCCTATACCAAACCACATTTTGGATGACTTGCACTGTGTCAATATGATTAAAAACACTCGATATATGCAGAATCCAAATACCCATGGTTCAGTTTTAGTGCAATCAAGAGGCTTTAGTTCTTGCAGAGCTGTCATTTTAATTTTGACATACAAAGAACTCTTTCATTAAAATAAGGTTCACCTCTGGGATGAGAAATTGTTTCTAGTGCCAGTTTGTGGTAGGTACTTATAATTACTTAGGAAAACCAGTGATTTTGCGGGGGGTGGGGGGAAAGGTCACTTATGGGTGAAGACGGGTTAAGAAACCAGCAGAGCAGGCTGACCCTACAAACAGCTGATTGAGAAAAAAGCCTTGTTTAGTGGAAATCCACTACACATACGCATGTTGGACTGGAGAACCTCTAGCAGATCAGCCTCCTTATGCCCAGGGTCCCTCTTCCTTTCCTCATCCCCTAATAGGAGGGTCTGGCAACAGGATTTGAGAAGATTATCAGGCCAAAGCTGGAAGTATGCTCCAGCCAGCAGTCTAAAAGTGAAGTTAATCATCTCAGCACCTTTAAAGGGGTAAGGCCTAGGAAAGACCGAGCGAGACTGCTGCCATTAACCGGTCTGAAACTAATTGCAAGCCATGTAAATGTCCACTCTGATCATATGGGTGAACAAGTCCTAGGCCATAGTTATTCAAGGCAACAGATGCTGGGTAATACAGAAAGTACTTTTTTTACACTGTTTGTTTCAGCAGTCTCATTACAACACTGAAGTCCTCCAGTTAGAAGTCTATGTTAAAGAGAACTTTTGCTTTAATAAAATACAAAGGTAATTTGTGTGCGTGTGTATGTAGAAAACAAACTACCTCCACTCAAATCCTCTAACCAGGGAAAGCAGCACTAAGCCTTTTACAGGGGAAAAACTTTGGTCTAGACTTAGAAAAGGCTTAGTCTAAAAGCACTGAAGAAGTGAAACCTTTTCTAATGTCATCAGCGCACAGGATCAGCATCTCCCTCCTGGCAGCAAGCAGCCCAGGTAGGGGTGCTAGGCTAGCTTCAGCTACCACCTTACCATACGCTGTCACTGTGCAGACTTGTTCATAAACTTAAGAATTTATGCTGGAACTTGGAAGAAAATATCCTAAGCAATGATTTTTAGCCAAAATTTGAATTATGGCACAAGAATTCCAAGTCTTTAGGCTAAAGAGGTCAGCTACTGCTTGTAGAAGCATTCACTGAGTTTCTTCTCCATTTGATACATATATAGCCATCCTCCCCTTTGCATAAAAAGGGAAGTCAGTCCCGCTACAGGGACCCGATTTCTAAAACCAAGCTTGTTTTCAGTTAAAGAAAGAAATCTGCACACATACAATTCAGAAATTATCAAGTATTCCAGATTTTATGTGAAGTTTTTTCTTTAGCAACCTGGCTCCTCAAGCAGTAGATAAAAAGCACATCTCAGAGACTTAATAGGGCTCTGCAAATTATTAAACACATTCCTGCTCCTACAGTCCTTAAGATTCATTCTTCAAGGCCCATTTCAACAACCAAACTTTGAATACAGCATTAAGGTTTTAGAAGAAACAGAACTGCCTAATTTCAAAACTTGCTTCCCTATCATTGCTAAATTCAAATAAATTAATTACTTCAATTCTTCCTTGAGCTCTCCAGTTCATGGTTCAATGAAATACAAAGGAGTATAGATTTGTTTAAACCTTACTAAAAGCGCTAAAAAATTCATCCAAACAGTTAAAAATATCTTGGCATATCTAGTAATAATTTAAAAATCAGTTTTGAGATAAGGTAACCAACAGGGTTTCAAATGTTTTGAGACTTGAATCTGCCACAAACAGAATGAGCAGGAAAAGCCACAGCTAGTTTTTTCCTCCTTTGTTTTTAGATCCCACAGTGAAGTGGAAACCCTCCTAGAAAGAAGAGCAATTCCTTTCAGTACTCTCTCTCCATTTCAGATTGCCAAGAACAGCACAGGGAACAGTTTCTAGGATGGAGACAGAGAAACCTTCCAAAAGCAGCTGCTAGTTTTGTAAGTTTAAGGACACTCTACTCAGACTATTTTGGTCACCAATAACTGCTGTGGAATGGCACTAGAGATTCCAGAGGGAAAGCTGTTATTCATCACCGGCAAGTGAGCTACACTGAACTCTGTAAATGTATCTCTGACAAATCAAATGTTCAAAAATTACTCAGATCACTGAAGTGCATTTCTTAAATTGTACTGCACTAAGTTTCTTCAAACTGAGTATTTAAAATGTAATTTTAGTCAAACATGATAGAGAAAATTCAGCACCTGTACCCAAAACAGAAGTACTAACAGACATTTCTGCCTTCAAAAAGGACAAAGACAACATGCTTGCTCATCAAAACCAGTTCCTGAATTTTACAACTTTCTCTTCCCATCCTGTGGTTTCACTGGGTTTATTAAGTCGTATCACTTGGTATTATTAAGTACTTAATGATACTGCAGAAAGGAACACCACTACTCCTGTGGTCTGAAAACTAGCCACACAACCTTCCTGTTAATGCATGATTAGAGACAATAACTAACAGCAGATGCACTGAGGTTCTCCATGTACACAGATCCATGCTTTCCTTAAATCTATTTATTTAGAATATCTATTTCATGCTACCATTGAAAGGTATTTGTTTCCCTTTCCCCTGATTTTGGAAATAAGAAAGAGTTTCAGCTGAAGACCACAGTGCCACTACCCCTTCCTAACCAAAGAAACAAGAAGAGTCTCTTCAGTCAGGTGAGAGATTTGATCCAGCTCCCCACATGGCTACACAACTATCACAAGATATGTGAAAAGGAAAGAGAAACACCAGGTTTGTGGTGAGATAGGATCCATCACTTATGCCACAATGTGATCTTCAGCTGTTTTATGCAAATCATGAAAAGACACCCTATGGATATTCTTACACCTTAGGGAAGAAGCTGTAAGTAGTGTAATAACCTCCCTCATATTTCAAAGGCAACAAAAATTGAAACACAGAATTAAAACCCAACAAAGTCTTGGCAGAGGAAAATATTTATGTCATTATTTTTAAAAATACTGCAGTTCCAATCACCTCAGTATGCCAACATGTCTGGAAAAAAAAAATGTTGTGTTTCATTTTGTTTTTTTAGTTGCAGTAACACTAAGTTTAACTAGAAGTTGCATAAGCAAAGCCAAGAACACCCAGCCTGCTTACTGTCAAAGAAAGAATATAAATTATTTGTCTAGATCTTACCACTGAGTTTAGGCCCTCTGGATGCTTTAAGGAAACGCCTTTTTAAAAAATGCAGACACATTTCATCTTGCTCACCCCTTTAAGAAAGGTTCCAGTTGCTCTTTTAATATCCCCATATTTAACTTCAGTTTTAAAACCTGTAGATTTATTACTGCCTTTTTCTTGTGCTCGCAGCAGCTGCGCACTAAGCAGAATTTCCTTCCAGGATCTTAATTTGGCTTTTTAGGGCTACAGCTAACTGGCTCCCATGAAAAATCTGGAGGAACATCAATCAGGAACTGTGACAAAGCAGTAAAGAAAAGCTCATACCCACATCAGAAGTGCTGCGGAACAGAGTCAAACTGAATGTTTGCTGTATTACCAACTTGGCATACTCAAGGGAAGTTGTGGAAGTCTGCTGTTTAAGGCACTTAAAATTAGACTATTTAAAAAATAACAGGAGGAATAATAAGCCTTAGCTGTCTAGATTATGTTTCCTATAATTCTGCAAGAAAATTAGACAAATATCCACAGTTTTATTTTTGTGCTAGGGCAATAAGCTTGTGGGATGTTAACTACCATAATGTTTGATGCTTAAGGGTTTACACAGAACATTTGAACTGCAATATCATCCACACTATTAATTAATGTTCTCAGAGCTCTAGAGCAGTTAGGTGCCTCACAAATATATTTAGTCACACTGAGCTCCCAGGTCAGCACAAACACCTGAGTTCCTCCAAGTTTCCCAACACATTCCCCCTCAAGCCCTTGTACACACAGCTACAAAGCTTGACAGAAGACAATCCTACCCATGTTTCTTTGGGAACATGCAGTATCTGTGCCAACTTACAGACATGTTTTCATGCAGAATTTTCAGAAGGAGAGGTAAAAGTAAACACAGAAAAAAAAGAAAAGAAAAAAAGAGAAAGCATATAAAGGAGGCTCACTTTCATAGCCCATCTCTGGTGGCATACATTACATCAGGTGAAAGTTTCCTGAATGAATAGATTTGCTATTCCAGGTTATAGTCAGAAATCTAGTAACTGCTTATGCTATTTTATTGCAAGAGCTTGTGTCACCACTACCTTCTGATAAAAAGAATATCTACTACCTACCAAAATAACATCTTTTTAAACTTAAAAAATAAAAATAAAAATTAAAGTACATGCTGTCAGACAAAATTAGAAAGGTGTCCACCTACCATGCATTCAAAAGTCAGAAGATGCTGAAATCAAGGCTATATCATACTACCCATTATGATCCGGTTTAACTGCACTAGTACATCAAACAGGTCTCCTATCTCTGCCAACAATTCCAGCACTCAACACCAGGAACCACACTTCAATACAGCCGTAGCAACAAACAGCAACTCTCACACAATCGCCACAAATTTACCACAGTCACAGTTCTGAGGCTTTTTATTTTATTTCAAGTCTTCTTTGGCAGCCAAGTGCAGCATTACATGAAAACACTGTCCTGTCCGTACCTATCACTAAATCCCAGGAGCTGTCAAGCATTAATACATGTCACCTTCAGTCCATGAGACATGGCCACAGCCAGTTATCACACAAACATAACCACTAACTGTTGCATATTTTTTGTTGCTTTGTTCACCACATCCCTGCCAGTTTTTCAGCATCCATACTTCTAATTTATGTGACACAGGTTTCTGAACAGCTTTTCAATAGGAACAAGACATTCCAGGTTCCCATTCAGAAGATTCCCAAAGGGTCGGACAGGTAAAATCTACACATTTCCATTGGAAATGCATTTGTCCTAAGCCAAGAATTAATTTGCCTGTAACAGATAAAGCTAGCAATTTAATAAGAATGATGTAAGGAAAGGTTATTGTAGCTGTTGAGATTTTTAGTGTGATCACTTGTATTCAATATTAGTCACACAGTATATAAGCAAATAGCAAATTAGAGCTACTCATCTTAATAGCAAGTTAACTGTAGATGTCATGCCATATTTTTTAGTTAAAGCAGAAGAGACCTGAGGAATTTAAAAGTCAAAGCTAAAAAGCCATTTCTAACTACAGGAAGTATAGCAAGAATCACAGAACTGTTTTAGTCAAGTAAATGTACCAGTTTACTTGGGGAAAAAAAACCACCAAAACCACTTCCTCTCAAGCATTTTTCTCCCTTTCTTGTTCTCTTCTTCTCAGTTTATATGACTTATATGACTTAACTTTAAGACATCTATATAATTTCTGAATTAAGAGTAAGCCAAAAATATTTCTTCAGCATTCAACATCAACACTTAGAAAAACAGGTTCAGGAACAGTATAATGGAAGCTTTTATAGGATCTTGCCATGGTGAGTTTTCACTAACATTCCATTATAATTAAGAAAACTTTCAAAAGATCATGCTTTAGGGTCTGGCTTATGCTCTATTTTAAGTGTGATCATCCAATTCTTTCGAGAATTCAGAGCAACACTTCACAAGCTTACATACTTTATTCACACTAGAGAGTTTCTCAACAAAAGAAAAAGTTGTGAGCTATCAATATGGCTCTGAAAGGTCAAATATCTTATTTCCATCAATTAAGTTTTCAAGCTGAATAAAACTATCTGATTTACCATCTTCAGCCAGCAAGCTACTCAAAGAGCAGAGCTCCAGAGCATGCCTACTCTTCTGCAGTATGTTTTGTTCAGGAAAATGTAAACCATCTGTGATATTTTGTCTTTCATAGGGTAAAGTTGTACCACAAAGCAACTAAAGATTTCACAATGATTGTATGTTTGCAAGAAAGCAGCTAATTAAACTTTGCCTAAGCAGGCAGAAAGCACCACAGCTTGAACAACTACAATTTCTATAATGGTTCTTCATCCTTCTTTCCAGAGCCTAAACACATGGTCTTCCAGATCCTCTAAAGGGTTATGACTCAGCTAGACAACGCAGGTTAGATCTTCTTTCTTCAAATCAGCAGGGATTTTCACGTGGCATGATTATACCCAAGTTACACAGGTAACAAGCATACCCAAGACCTAGAAGGGAGAAGTTTTAGAGAAACAGCAAATTCAGCTGGACACAATCCTGCATCCAGGAAAGCATATACTGTCCTTGCTACAAAATCCATTTACTCATCTTCAAAGCGTCAAGATGAGAGATTGCTGAAAAAGTGCTGGACAAAATAATGCAACAACTAAATTCAATTAGTGTCATTCAGTTTGCGTTCAGCGTCAAGTCTCTACCCACCTCCAGTCCCTGCTTTTTGCCAGCTCACCACCATTTTAAAAGGAGAGCTACTGCAGCCTCCAGGCCTTCCATTATGAAAGAGTGGGGGGGCATGGGGTGAGGAAATCTATTTGCAACACAAAATTGTCTATTTTCAGGCATTTCTTGAATTCTCAATTGAGGCTGCTGTCACTTATGTGGTGCAGCAAAGCGAGCTGCTCCAGCATTTTTGCTCCCTTACTTCACTGTTCCTCTAGAACAAGAGTACATATCCCGCTGGCTAACCTCCTGCTTTTCAATTTTGCACTCCAGGGAAATCTATGCATTTCAATTATGCACACTTACATCACCACTTACCAATCGAGGCAGGACAGACAGAGTTCAGTTCATCCGTTAAACTGTGCGCTCTTTGGCGGATAGTGAAAGAGGTGCAGGTGTAAAGCAGGAATCTATCATCTGTGATTTCAAAGGGTGAGGGCAGATCAGACAAAAGTGCATGCAAGTGTAATAGAAGTGAGCCACGAGAGTCTTAGCTGAAGTTCTTAGAGCACATACAGACATTCTGGTGAAATCTGAATACTGTAACTTTCTTTTTCTCCCCATCACAGACACACAGGGTGGCGGGCAGACAGAACTCTGGTGATGTGGCAGTTAGTTTCTCTTCTCTGCCTAGAGTAGATGATTTCATGTCAGGAGCACGTGTTTCAGAGTATACATTGTTTTCTGTCAAAGAAAACATCCAGAACTATTATAAACTTTTAAAAAAAGATTTCTGACCACAATGTGGCAGAATTGGGGTAGAAAGGGAGAAGAAGAAAAAGCAGATTTGTTTTGAGACCTATTCTAAGTTCACATCTCCAGGCAGAACAGCTTTTAGTATTCCTATCATCAGTAAGAAGCTTCAGGGCTAGTTACTTCCATTTGTTGTTTTCTTCCCTAAGGAATAACTAGGTTTGCACTAACAGAGTTGTCTAGCTTGGCTTAGAACATGCTTGTAGGGGGAGGTGGAAAAAGACATGAGTGGGCTGGAGGAGACAACAAGAAAACTACAATGCAAATACTGTTTACAAATGCTACACCACACTGAGACCATCTCCTCAGCTGCTCAGGCAATCTGTTAAACTGAACTCCAAACAATGAAAACAGAGGTGGAAGGAAGCGTGGTACCATCTCATCCTTCGCTCCAAAGGGAGGCAGAAGGGCAAGGACATTCAATGCAAAGCTCCTAAGACCACAACAGAGGAAGTCTTTCATTTTCCCCAGGAATTAAGCACTTGGCTGCTGACTCATGTGAAGGAAAGTCAGCCTCTGTCTCGCCACAGCAGAGTAACAGTGTATACAAGTACGAGCTAAGCAGGACTTTGAAAAAGCCACTGGAATCAAAGAAGTGGTAATTTGGTAGGCAGGAGGAGGTGACTGAAAGTCAGAAGGAACTCAAGAACTGTCTATTTTGACAATGCTTTCAAGTTCTACTGGTGCCTAGCCCACCCAGCAATGTTACCCTTATGGGTTTCTATTTTTATCTGGACAGTGAAAATGTAGATGATGTAGTTAGAAGCTTCTCACTGCTTCACTGACTAGTTTTTATTTGAAATTCAGGAAGGAATGTATAAACACTCCATTTATCAGCTGTACAAGCATGAGTGTTCAATGCCTGTTACTCTCTGTATGCTTATTTCATTTCTTTGGATTACCATTGACACCTGCTTAATTTCTGTGACTCCCAAGTTTATTTGCAAGTACCATTTGTGGTAGTTTTGCAGAAACTCATGCCCTAAGAGCCTGACAGATTGCCAGCTCACTTCATTAAAAAACTCCTGTGGTAACAGCTTTCTTCCACTGCTGACCAAGGCTGTATTTGAACTGATGACCCTAAACTGAAGTGCTCCACACGTCAACTATCAGCTATGCCAAGTCAGCCTGTAACCCAGGAATACAGGGAATTCTCAAAATGGAGCCTTCTCTGTGGCAGCTGTTATTCCCCTAGAAAAACAGAAGAGCTAGTAAATATGCTTTTATAGTTATCTTTAAGCCTCTAGAAGAGGCTCTCCTTTCTTTGTCTTAATACACCTTTCCTCCCCTTGAATATTGAGTTTTCTATTACCCCAGCACATTCTAGAATACATTCCCTAATCTCCTTGTTAACTGACAACTCCTCTTAAGATTTTATCTGCACTCTCTTGAGATTACTTACTTCCATGGTCAAACTCCAGTCTTCAAGTAGCTTGTAAAGTGAGTAATAAACAATAAGAAGCAGGAGAAATTAATTCAGCATCAGCCAGACAGAAGAATTCTGGCTCTTAGGGCTGGACAAGTCTGGGAAAGGACTACAAAACTTACTGTCATCATACTGCAGATCACCTGCCAAACTGTTACAAAACAAAAAACACCAACACCACCCTGTGCCCTACCGCCCCCCCAAAAAAGAAAAAAAAAAACCCAAAACCTAAAAAGACCACAAAAAGGCCACTATCAGTCCCAGTTACCACCCTGAAACGCAAAGGAACAGGCAACACCACAGAGCAGATAGCCCCCACCCTTGCTACAGCAGCAGAGTCTGCCAAACAGCCATTTATCAAGGCTCCACAGCCACATGAACTGGAAAGTACTCCATTTCAAACTTTTGCCAGCTGTATCAGCTCAGGTTAATACCAAAACCACAGTTTGTTACAGACAGTACCTGTGACAAGCTTCACTACACTGAGAACATGACTAAAAAGGTGCTGCCTGAACACCTCGTCAACTTAATATTTCTGTTAGGTCTAAGGCAGCAGAATAATAAAAGTCCACTAATGGTAACTGCTTTCATCAGCCTTTTAATAATTTTTCCATAGAAGCATCTCTGTGATTTCTCCCTTACCATCTTAAAGTGCAGGGATGCACAGCTGCCTCACTGTTTTCTGAAGATGGCATGGGGAAGAGAGATTAAGGACAACTAAAATAAAAAAAAAAAAAAACCAAACACGAAAACTCCGCAAACAACCCAAGAATCCAACAGCCTCTGCCACTATAACACCAATAGCATCCAAGTGTCAAACTGTGCGCACTGCTGTTCTCCAGGGTGAGCTTTTTGCCACAGTATCTGGTCACACACATAGGGTAAAGGCAGCCCTTTCCCTGGGAGTCCCAAACACAACACGACCAGCATCCACAGTGGGTTTCCCAGGTTACCACAACAAAAGTTTTCTCTTCTGCTGGCACACATTAAATGCATAGAAATGGTAAGCCTTGGGTGTTATAAAAAGGGGAAGCTACAATTAACTTCATTCTTCTGTACTAAAGCTCTCAAGATTAATCATATTGCACAAGCACCTTTTTAACTGCTCTGAGGAGAGGCCTCTACAAGCAGTACTCACACATGGACCTGCTCTCTCCAAAGCTGCTGTGCTACAAACGTTGAATTCACTCTCTCCAGAGCTGATGTGTTACTAACCTTGACAGAACAAAACAAAACGAGGTAAGCAGGCAAGCCTTTCAAGTCTAATTTCTGAAGCCATTCTGACACTGAAAACAAAACTGTTTTATCAGCATACAGAAACAAGCAGACAGGAATGGCTTGATCCTGGAAAGGTTCTGAAGGAAGAAGGAAAACACTCACAGCACAAAAATTTGTTTCACCAGTACTGCCTCAAGGACCTAAAGATGACTAGCACATGAGTATGTCACAATTTGTAGTACCTTACATGCCCTTTTGACCAATTCTTGACCCACCGGGCTGGGGAGGGGCGGGGGGGCAAATGACCTAAAGAGACAGGGGAGAAACCACCTGAATATTTATGCTCTTTAGGAGCAATAATCTGTGTGTTGAAATACATAACACGTAAACAGTTTAGTAAGTGTCAGATTTTAAGTGTTCCATCATTCAGCCAAGATTTCTTGTTTATTAACTACTACATGAATCACCACCTTTAAAAAAACCTGTCAGCCTCCTACTGAAAATAAGCAAAATATTAGTCCTCAAAATCTCACACAAGCAGTAATTAGTTTTTGTTTAAAGGATACTAAGTCAAGGTTATAAGGAGAACAGTATCATTTGCAAATAAGCTCTCTAGAGCAGGAAACAGAACTTGGGTCTGTCACTGTTCAAAACGAGTTACATGGCACTTCTAGCCAAAGGCATATCCTACACACACAAAGGTGCTGGCTTCTAGAAACAAAATATATCTGCCACTCTTGAGCACCAGCAATAGGCACTGAGCCTCCAGAATAAAAAACAATGACAGAAGACAGACCCTCCACCTACCCAATTTGCAGTTCAGGACAATTTGAATCCTTAGAAGAAAAGGAAAGGAGGCTGCACAGAATGTGAGAGGGAGAAAAGGAGGGATGGCTCCTTTTCAACAATAGACAGTTCCAGCACAATTTCAATTCACATAATGTGACCATGGAGGTCACATGAGTTCACTGTATAAACCCCTCAGCACAGACAGGTAGGGCAGGAGGAAGGTGGAATCAAATGTTTACACTGGACATATTCCTCTTCCATCAAATGGTCCATCAGGTGACCAGTGCCCTGCTTCCCACCGATGGCAGTACAAGTTAAGATTCCGAATGATCAACTCCTGACATGTAATTCAAGAGATGGGACTCAGACGTACATCTAAGGATGATGCCCAGCCTGCCCTACTGCATTATGGACAAACTGAGATTCAAGGAGTAAATACTGTTCTCCCACAGCTCTGAGATTAAAGTTCAGCAGAAGGGAAAACACTGGCCTGCATAGTCCACGTTTTTACACCAGCAAGGAAGAGCAGGTTAGTATGAGAGCCTCATGAAAATATCCTGTCAGAAGCTTCCCTGTACAGGTCACATTTCTGTGCTTGTTCTCTTCTCCCTGACAAGACTATTCCACATAACTATTTTCACTTCATTGAAAAATCTTTTTGGAGGTGTGGAGGAAGGTATGAATATCAGAAGTACTTTTTATGGGTAGGCAGATTTTTCTTCTCCCATATATGCTCTTAATGCAGATTATAAAGCACATAAGCCTTTGGGTACTTCATATTCAAAAGCAGTTATTTGTTTATTTACAGTTCCAGCCTTTCTTATTATTGTTATTGTTACACACAGATACCCATTACCCTGTCTACTTACAGGGCTGAATGCCAAATGCAGCAGGATTTCCAAGACTTGAGACCTTGTCAGGTAAGAGTTCTTCAAGCTTTATCACACACTATGTCTCTTGCATAAGCTTTACGCAAGTTAAAAACCAGATGCATTATTCTTTTAAACAGTTCTTATTTAAGAATATAACATAATATTTGACGGTTGTCTTGAGAAAAGCGTAACATTTGCAAGCAGTTTACAGCCATTGTTCATTTGAGATGAAGCAAACTTCTTTCAGCATGTGACTGGATTCAAATTGCCATAGCTGCAGAGTCAAAGACAGAGGCTACTACTAATTATTTTGCATTTAAGCAGAAGTGGGAGTTACCACTTGAAGTCTAGCATCCAGCTAGCCGATATAGCCCAGAAGATGTCTAGCATATCACTAGCATAGAATTAAACCAGCGTTAGCCAAGGTTGGTACCCAGTCACCATGAAACTCCTGAAGGGACAAACTAAGCTGAAAGGCAACAGCTCTACCACACAGCTCGAAGCAGCAGCTTAAGACTCTTCCCTATCAATCAGGAGTATTTGTATTTAAGGCTCAGATATTGTGTATCTCCATGGAATAGTAGACAAGTTCTAGATTTAACTGTGTTAGAGTGGGAACCAAACATTTTAGGTTTACGTATGCTCTCAAACAACCCAAAGATTAACTCATTTTAGCTTGTTTCTCTCCATTCTAGAACAGCCTGAAACCATCACTACAGAAGGCCAAAGTTCTGAACCACCTTAAAGTTTCAAAGTTAACACACTTAGCTAGAAAAGATATTTTTTTAAATCAATTTTTTCAACAAGAGTTGACATGACTTACAAATCTTTGTACGAGTGGTGGCTACCGAATTCTGCAAGATAGAAAGAACACTGACAAATGTTAGAGTAATACGGTAAGAAAAATGCATTATCCCTTTTTCTGTTTTAAAAAGCCAGTGTTTACACATACAATATGACGTCTTTGCCCACTGCTTAGCCAAAGAAATCAAGGGATTTCCAAGAAAATGAAGCCTCCAGCCCCCACATTAACACACAATAAATGTATCTCCCTTATTCTGTGGGAATTGTGTGTTACATTTATTTATTCATTTAAACCAAAGTCAAGGATCTGAACAAGAACTTTGCTTGCCTAATGGCATTAAATGCCAAATGTATACCCCATTGAACTAGACGGGAAAGGAAAAGCTAGATCTACAGCCACTCCATAGATCTGTCTGAGCCCAACTCCAATTGGGAAGGAAAAAAAGCCAGTGATCAGCAGACTTAGACAAGTTTTTATAGAAGAGGAGATCTGTTGGAATGCAGCTGCCGTGTGCCTAGCCTATCTTTTTTTGGCAATGCTATAAATAAGCTTCTTTGGACACCACAGCTGCCCTCCCCAGTTCTTCATGAACCACTGCAACTCCCTAAATATTTCTCAAGCAGGAAGCACCACAAGCCCTCGGTGAATATCCAGCGAACTTGCTGTTCCCCCATACAACATTCACACCCTGCCCTGAACTTCAAAAGAGTCCTTATAGCAGCCTTCCTGAACCCAGACGGAAGACTTTACAGCGAGTACTAAATAAACATGTGACTATGGGTGCTTTTAAGAGGGTACTTCACCTGATAAAGTAGTAGAAATAACACTGATAACACCTTAATAGAAAGATGAAGCCCTAGCTTATCCTAACAGCCCAAGTGGAAGGGTGTAAAATAGTATAGTCTTTTCCATATTTCTACCTGCTTTAAGACAAGGAGACATAGGGGAGGCAATAACTCAAATTCTTCCTGTACTTAAGCACCGAAGTCATGACAGGTAACCTCCCTTCAGGGCCACTAATTGCAATCTTCAAAAAACTATGAGCTAAAGAGTCAACCAGAGGGGGGATGTGACCAGAAGTTGCCTTGGCAATGAGTAGATAAGGGATTTGCAAGCTTGCTTCATTATGTATTGAGTTGCTTAGGCAGTTTTATATCAAGAACATAGAGAATTAGCAGCCAGAAGACCATTTCCAAGGGGAGACTTCAACTTCCATCCTATAAACCTCCATCAAGATATTTGTATAACTGTGGATTAACAGGCTCTTCTTACATAAGAAAATACTTTCAGTTAATGGTTAGTATCTAAGACCCGAGCGCCTATGCTATGCATCATCTGCTAAATCTATTTGTGAAGTCTTATCAACAGAGACCAACCTCAGAGAACCATCTCTACATTTATTGTGTAAGTGAACAGAAGTCAAATATTAGTCTAAGTGTAAAACCATAAGTTTTTAGTCTTTTAGTCCAAAGTCCTGTGCAAACAGAACTGTCCTTCAAAAAGGAACTTCACTGTAGAGTCATCTCTGTGTTTATCCCACATCATCTTTACTTTGAAGAGTTAACAATTTATTCCATCTAAAAGAAAGGCTTGTTAAAAAATATTTTGTTTTGCACAAAGCCACAACAGGGTTGCTGAGGCAAAGCAAAGTCTACAACTCTGATCTTGGAGAGAATATTATCTTAAGATTCAAATGGAGACTACTAGCACCAGTACTGGAAAAATGAAGGGATACAGAACAGCAGCACATAGGCCACGAGAGGCAGGAGTTAAAATCAAGAGCTTAAAAGTTCTCTCTACCTTAAACCTGAAAGTAACCCTGGAACCCCTGTGACCAGGAAGTGATTCACAACCTTTAAGTCTGATGTGAAAGACTGCTAGAACTATCTCAGGTCAAAAAAACTACAATGGAACTGTTCTCCTTCCTTCCTCTTTCATTCCTCAGTAAGCCTTCCCTGTCTCCCGAACTGCGGAGAGGATGTGACTGTCAGTTCACTGGCAGCAATTTGCAGGATACCATCCCAACAACTGTCAGAGGAAACAGTGTGGAGAGATGGAACAGGCTGCATGTCTGAATATACTTCCATCAGAGACAGTTACTGCAAAACAGATCATCCAACATCGCAGAAAGCTCCTCATATTTTTACATTATCAAAACCCCACCAGGAAGTTCAGAGTCCTCCTCACCTAGATCGATTTTTGCCTTCCCACTAATTGTTATCAGCAATATATTTCACTAAGTGCCTCTAACAAAGCAGTCTTGCTACACAGAGTGGTGGAGGACACAAGAGCACAGTTACAAGGCAGGAAAACTAGTTCCTGATCTTCTGCAGAAGACCTATTCAGAGTCTACTCTGCATTGACAGAAAAGTTGCTCCTTAACAGTTCACAGCAAGATATCCAAGGCATCAGGGAAGACAAGAGTGTACCTGTGTAGGTGGCCTTTCCCGTTATGACCTTCAACGACTAAATAAAATTCAGGTTGATTAAATTATGACATACATAAACTCTGAGAGGGCATCAAACTCACCTAATACAAATCCTTTCTTAATTCAGAGTCCTGTTCTAAAGACAGAGCTATGAAAACACTCCCGAGACTCAAGTACTTATTTCAGAGTCCAAATATTTTTTGCTTAGAAATTAAGAGTTTCTCAATTTAAAGTTACTTTATAATAAGCTAATCTGCCCAGAGTCCCATGTTTTCAAGGATTCAAGCTTCTCACATGGTTGAATTAACTTCTGGCTTATCCTTGGATTTACCAACTTATTCCTTGAAAATAATCAGTCATGACCAAAACAAAGCCAACCAACTTTATGTATCAAATTACCATAATCACATTGGCACAGCTACTGAATGATGTGACAGACGGCTAGAGCTGACACAAAGGTATCAAAATTTTTAAAACTGATAGCATTTTATATCACTTAATTCTTAAGTAGTTACAATAACAAAGGTTTTTATCTCTAACCATATCTTTTGAGATAGGCCTATAAAGCTGGTTATTTTCAGAAGAGTTTTAAATATGTGCATATCTAAATCCCACAAAACCTTACCACGATTTGATTCCTCCTTTCCTTAGGCCCTCTAGGAAGTCCTTACCAGAAGCATGCTTTGCCACAAAAAAACCCAGCTGTTTCTGCTGGGCCTGTGCCCAACTCTAGCAATGGTTCCTCAGAGAGACTGGACACATACCTAGGAGTGCAGAACATCACAACCACGCTATTTAAGATGACACCAATATACCTGACCTAGGGGAGAATGGCTTCCACCCGTACACATAGCCACATTGTTATTTTATTGTGAAGAAGGTCTCTGGCAAAGTTATAACCAAGGACACTTGCCACAGATCCCAAACTAAAGAACACCCTTCAGCCAAGTTCCCCCGTTCTGCATCCTGCCTATCTGCCTCAGCCCATGACATCAGCTTTCCTTCCTTTTTCCTACAGATGCCAATCCAGACCTTCTCACTAGCAGTATAAATTCACTTAACAGCTAAATATTGCCCTACTCAAGGGAAGAATACACATGCACAAACACATTCTGTGCACACAGAGCTCTCCCCAGTGAGTCTGTAGTACTTGAACACCGGGACACAAAGATCTGGCTTTTCAAGAGCACTATCAGTCCTGTAACAAAGTCCAGGGCAAGCTGACAGCAGCTGCCAATAGAGCCAAGCCCTCTCCTGAAAACATCAACTCTATAGTTATCTTCCTCGCACAGAGTGCTTTGCGCTTCTCAAAACACAGAGCCTTCCAGCATGAGAGGAAAAGGGCTAAGAGAGCAAGATGCAAAGCAGCTGTTTCGGTTTATGGGCTGTGACCCAGTAAAGCAGATAGCCCTAGCACATAAGGTAACACCACAAACATCAGTGCATTCCTTGTGAACAGAATGGGGAAAAGTTTGTTATTCCCACCGTCAGAAAGATGCTGCATTTCTACATCTCACTGCAAACAACAAAAAGCAGTTGCACCCTTCCCAATTAAGGGGATAGCTGCAGAGAATCAGGCACACAGAAGTTTTCTTTAGGATTCACGTACTCTGTCCCTGTCACATTCAAAACAACACTTTTAATGCATGCTTGAGACTTACTTCTCCTATTTGTAAGTAAGGCTTGTAAACAAGTTTTATTTAGAGTGGATTTATATCATACATTATTGCTGAAAGTAACACTTAAACCCAGGTTTTTTCAAAAGAGACTACAACGGGACATCTGTGTCAGAACTGGGCTAATGCCAACAGGACTGTCTTCAGCCAAGGGGCACAGTACCTCACCAAATCAAATGTGGCTATTTGGTGCCTCTATTCCATAAGAATACCAAACACCACTTCAATAACTGCAGGTTTGTGAGATGAAGAGCTCTCTCCAGCTGCGTAGTCTGAACTTCATAAGCAGAAGAAAATGTTTCTACAAACCAGACAACAGTGTGTAAGCAGCAGCTTCAGAGAAGCTCTCAGAACTGGTATGTGTGCCATAATACCTATTCAATTTCTTCAAATCCAGTGTGTTCTCTTGTTCTAGTAGTGTTTATTAAATGTCTTTTCAGCACAAGAGAAAACTAGCTATGCAAAAGAAAAGAAAAGCTGAACCTGACACACTATGAAGCTGAGAAAAAACTGAAATTTCATTTGCTTTTGTTAGCGAAGCATACATTTTAGTTGAAACCTGTAAGAGCGTTTTCAAGGAAACAAGACATTCAAGATGAATGCATTTCTTTAGCGTGCCAAAATGAATCTCCATTGCTTAACCATAACACAAGTAGTGAGCATGAACCTGTAAGACAGTAAAGTAGTTAAAGTTCAAACTGTAACTGCTGTTGCACATACACAAACACATGAAAAACAAGTCTTACTAATGCAAACCGCAAGCACTGGATAGTGCTGCTCTAGGCTCTACACAACAATAGTAGGAAATGGAAGTATCTTGTCTTTTCCAGTCAAAACATACAAAATATGAACACACTATGAACACTAAGCATCTTCCAAGTAGCCTCTCTTCCACAGAAAGGTAGAGGAAATTTTCAACTGTGATAAAACCTGCTATGCCAAAGCTGTTTCACTAGAAACCAAGAGCAGCCCTCTCCCTTCACAGACCAGGTCCGAACTTCTGCTTCCCCACATCACAGCACTGGCACTCACAGGAAAAACTCAAAGTAAATGATTCACTTTCTCTCTGACAATTATTCCATAGAAAGGAAGCTGTCTAGCACTTAAATGATTACAGTGGGGCTTTTCCTTCCCGTTAACTAACCAAGGCATTCTCTGTATTTTCAGGTCTGACACTTCACTGGGGTCACAGTCTTGGATTTCTGATCATAAATCTTCTTTTTCTGTGGAATGAACAGAATGCACTGCTCAGTGTGGATAACCAGAAACAGAGAAGCAGCACAAAGCTGACATCTGCCTGGCATCCCAGAATAGCTTCAATGAATCATCTGAATCCAGGTTTGTGAGGAAAGCCACTTAGAAAGATACAACTATCAGTGTAGTACAACAAAAATGATCCTCAAGGAGTAGGGAAGATGCCTTTTGCCCACAGATTCCAGCTGCAGCACTGCCTGGGCTTAAGATACTTCTGTAACATCCCTGTATCAGAAAGCCCTAGGGACTATGACAGCAAAAGAACATGACCCCACCAACTAGGAAGGCAGCAGATTCTTGCTATAACTACAACAGAACAAAAGAAAATTGGGGAAAGGTGCCTTTCCCTTGTCTTTAACCAGACATCTACAGTGCATATGGAGGCTGAAGATATAGCTCAATCCCGGAACAAATAACCTCCTAGTCCTCCACTCAAGACACACAATTCCAGATCTTTGTGGCCTCTCTTCTAACTGCCAAGGAAGGAGGGGATTTCTGTCTTTAGGAGACAAGTTACAACACAGTTTATAGCAGCCAGGGCATGTAATTCTATTTTATTTTTTTTTTAACCACTGCTATTTACCAACAAAGCAGTCCAAGTTGCACATTCATATCCAGCAAGTCAGTCATTCAAAAAAACAAAAAAAACCTACTCAGAATCTGTGAAATGTATCTCAGATGAGACTTTGAAAGAACTAGCCAGATCAGGAAAAGGAGTAAGTCATTTGCTCATTTAAATGTTTTAAGAAGTCAGAACTGAGCCAAAAAAAGCTACCATACATGCTTCCTTCAGCTGGCAAACTGCATACTCTCATATTTGTCCTTTAAGCTCCTAAGTAAATTAAGAAAACACAGCGATCAGTCTAGGGATTGTTTCGATTTCTTTTCATGCTTCATCACCAGTGCCAATAGTAGTCTAGGCACCATTCACTAATTATCCTTCTACAAAGCCAGAAGTGAGCGCTTTACATGTATAGAAGAACCTCCCCCTCTCAATCAGAAGTGTTAAAAATAGTCGTAAAAATCTGGAGTCTTTCAAAAGCATGACAAAAATACAAGTCAGGTTTACTATAGTGAATAAGTTGGTATAAGAAGACAGAAGCCACATAAAGCCTTTCTGCCTGCTTCCCTTCTGAAGAAGGCAAGAGTACCAATTTAATTTTTTCCTTGTTTCACTGATATTTCATCGCTATTAATATGTGAAGCAGGAGGAGTTCTGCAAGTTTCCATACATTATTAGCCCCGGCAAGCTAACTTCCCTCTTTTCTGCCCGTTAATTTGAAGCATGCAGAGAAAGGTCTCTGAGACACTATCTAACAACTCGTGGAAATAATTTCCATAAATTACTCTGCAAGCAAGTCAGTCAGTTGGGGGGTGGGGGGGGGTTGTAGAGAAAAAGAAAAAAGGCACAAACACAGGGAAGAAAGCATCTGCAGTCATACTGGCCAATAATAAAAAAGTATACCCAAGGGCATAGTGATTTCAAGGCAGGAAATCCACCCATGGGGAAACATCGTAACTAGATGCAGCACACGCTATCTCATACCAGAAGCTGAACGCTACATATTGCAATATGAACAGCAGAATATTCACTGCCTTGCAAAAAGGGTGAGCATGTGCATATCGATCCTCAAATACCAACTCCAAGTCAGTTAAAATCTGAAAATCCTGTTATTGGACTGCCTATTAATTCGCTAGTTTCCACTGTATGAAACAGCTCATGCATTGATCTTCCCTGCCTCCAGTTTTTTTTCAACTGTTGTAATAAGACACCTTAAGAAACCTGCTGCCAGAACTAGTATTAATACCAAACATTGTTATACTGCATATTTTAGTACGGTTCCCTGTTTCAACTGAGGAGATGGCAAAGTTATATGGAGTTCAAGCACTGGTTAGTCAAACGGTTAACATCTTTTTTAAAAGGCAGTAGCTGGGAGGTTTGCGGGGAAGAATCCCAATTTAGTCCATACTCAGCACTCAAGATCTGGATGCACTACATCGAAAAAGCCACTAAACAGTGACAAAACCAGGAAAGTTCCTTTCTTGGTTTCCTGAAAAGGAGCAGTGAATGTTACAAAATTACAAAAGGGGCTAACTAATTAATAACTCCTGGCTGGCCTGAGGAATAGAAGGCTTCAGAGGTAGAATCTGAAGTATAAACAATAGAAACTTTCAGACAAAAATTACATAATAGACACTGAAACAACAGTTTTAAGAAGATAACTGTGAATGTTAAAACAGGCTGCCTCCAAGTCACTCCTCTTAAAAGGCCAAAGACCTTTAAAAAATGAGACTACCAAGAAAGAGACAATAAGAGAGCAGAATACTGTACTCCCATTTTTCAAATTATCAAAACTCTATAGTAAAAACCATAGTCTGTGTTCCCCCCTGTAAATCAGCACTTTTTCAACATTTAAATCAGAATGATAGTTGCACCAACAGAAATATTTCAGAATCAAATACTGAGGCTTTTGCTACAGCATAATCTTGTTAAAGAAATAGAAGTGGTTCATGGGGACCATCAGGTATGACAGAAATTTCAGAAACACCACCAGTGTCAAGGAGAGGCTTCAGTAACACTGCAGGTAGGCAGATAGAAAAACCTGTTATTTTCAGAAGTATTCTTGTAACTAACCCCCAACTTTTAGCAGATCGGATTTTGTAATGTAACTTTGAATCACCCAACTCTAAAAAAGCAAGCACAGGGGAAGGGGCACCTTTGTCACAGAATAGGTTCAATGCATACATCTCTAGACATAACTCCCAACATGCAGCCCAATGAAATTGCCAACTTCACCCCCCACCCACCCAAATTTTAAATTGCAGAGTATATGAAAAAGGGTTATCAGTTTCACTCTAACACCATTCACTTTCCCACCTGCAACATTACTAGGCTTGCCGCCTTGGGGATGTAGTGTCACCAACAGGGGTTCCCATTCAAAAAGTCAAAAACAGAAAGTAGAAGGGTTTTGTTAAGATTTTCAGCAAGTAGTGGTTATACTTAAAAAACACCTAGGGTTCATGACTTCTAGGAAGGGAAGAGAAGGTAGAAATTTTTATTTTGCTTTTTAATACTTTTCTGCAAGTATGCATTTGTACATGCCGTATGTGCCAAGTGGCAGAGTTACAAGCTATTACAGTTTTCCCAGGCCTGCATCTATTCACACCCACACCGGTATCTTGCAAATCCATACTCATATGCATATGTAAAAACAGATGTAGAGCTTCATTAGTGTATACATAAATATTCATTAGTTGCTACTCATGCCCACAAACACGTATATCATATCTGCAAGATAGTGAAAAGTTCCCTCTTACTGTACCGATCTCAGGAACAAGGAAGGACCTAGATTCTTATCCTAGCCGTGTCTAAGCTTATGAAGGTCAACCACAATAACGTGGCATTTCATTTATTTCCCTTCAAAAACTGAGGGGACACACACTTTTACCCCTCTTGTAAAATGGTCAGAACACTTTGAGATGAAAGAATGTCAGTGTAATGTCAGATCAATGGCATTTTCACTGGTTTAAAAGGTAATGCTACTTTCCTAGATAAGAACAGACTACAGCCAGAAATCCTGCAATGCTGCAAATGCCTATCTAAACTAGAGAGCAAAGTACAGGAGAAAGACAGAAAAGCAACTGTCAGTATCATTCTCCTGCATATTCCACCCCAGTTTGTACACAAGTTCTGTGAAACAGGAAAGACAGCTGGATCCTTCCTTTCTGGTTTTACTTCCTTTCAATTTCTCTTTTAGGCTTTGTATAGCTGAGTAACATTCCCACCCATCAATGTTAGGACCTCCAATTTCTCACTAGTGTTTATTTTAGGACTACACTGACTATGCCTGGTTTACGATCATACTTCACAGATCACATAGGGCGTCTTATTTCCAGTCTCTTCTGCAGAGAGCTAAGAAACACCATTCCTGAAAGCGGCTGCTTATCTTTAAATGGTAAGACAAGTCACCTCCCGTCATTCTCTGAGTACAGTGAGGATTTAAGTCAATTCTACCCAACCACCTCACAAGCAAATCCTGACATACAGTCTGACCCTACTTATGTTTATGTGAAAGCACCATCCTAAGGCCACACTACAGTAAAACGTGCCCTTCTGATTCAGTGCAAAGCCCTCTGAAGGGATCATACAGAGGAATTACATGGCTACAAACACCTCGGTGTAACACAAGTGGGTACTTTAAGTATCCACCTCACAACTAACTTTACCAAAAAAAAAACCCAAAAAAATCCAACACAACTTTTTAGTTTTCCAACACTTTACCAAGCTGCTCCTAATTGCCAATTAACAGGAAAATGCAGTCATTTCTTCAATTGTTAGAAGCCTCAATTTTTTAACATATTCAGTGGTAATTAAGAATAAGCAAGTAGCATATATTTTGCTAGTAGAAATATTATGAGGTCATGTACAGCCAGAGGTAATTTTCATGATAAAACCAGCTGATATATGCAGAAGTGACCATGTTCACAAGTGCACAAGCATACCTGAAGTTTGCCGAGCTAGGAGAGAAAGCAGACCGCAGCTAACAAAACTACATTCCCTGAGAAGTCCTGCTGCTCCTTTTGTCTCTCAGCTGCAGCCCTGGAGACACAGAACATAATCAGAACACAGACCTAGGAACCAAAACCCTACACCAAAAAAAAAAAAGAATAATGGTTCAACAGAAACAGTGAATTTGTGGCACCTCATCCCTAGCTGTATTTTCTCTCCTTTATTAACTTGCATCTATTTTCTCTTTCATAGAAGCTATAGCCTTTTAACACTTCTCTTGAAAACATTCCTCCTTTTTCTCCAGAGGTATCAAGTATGTCCTCCCAAATAGAAGATCAACAAGCAACAATTTCTCTTTGTCACTCACTACACTTCTACCCATACCCTAAGCCACACTGACAGCAACCTCATCTTCACTTCACCACCAAACCATCCCCACCTGACTAGTAATGCCGTTACAACAGTTATGGGACCCCACAGTAAACCCAGCCAGGTTCGCTATCTTTTATTCCAACAAGGCTATTTTTAAATCTAGATCAGTTTTCCCATCAAACTCTTTATGCACACCCAGACAGCTGTGCTGTGTGACAAGACCAGGAGAAGAGGACAAAGCACCCCAGGGATAAAAAAACACCAGCAGCTGAAGATAGGGGCACTGCCCAGGACACTCCTAAAAATCCCCCCTTTGTAATAGTTTTCCTTTTGTATTTAGCTTTAATGATTGCTTCTGTTGTTTCAGATCTGAAGAACCTGAGGGCCTTAAAGCCTGTCCATTTACTGGAAAGGAATGCACTTCACTGAACAATGTAGCTATAGGAAAGCTGTTTCTAAAGTCTGTTTAGAGAACAACGAACAGTTGTCTTGATTTAGTGTCTTTGGATCTCTAACTTCTCTACTATCAATATTTAAACCAAGGAGAAAAAACGCAACTGTCATAGCAAGCACTATATTCACTTTACCCTACTGGTTCTGCAGTAACACAGCTTAGCTGAGAAAAGTCCTGGTTTTAATAACGCTGCCGTACCAGGGAAAAGGAAAATAATTTTTAGAAGGGAAAAGCACAAGTCAAGCAAGAAAGGAATTTTGTTTGTTTGTCTCTAGAGTTGCCTTTTTATTTAAGAACACACAATGGAAAGCATAAAAATCTCAGAAGAATGAAGCAGACAACAGTGCCCTAAGGGAAAGGGAAGGAACACAGAGGCTGCACTCCAACAGCAGGCAAGAATTATTGGACTGTAAATTGCTAAGTGGTGCAGAATGAAAGCCCCCCCCAACCCAAAAGTATGTATTTATGATTATACATGGGCTGTCTTCTCAATAGTTGCCATGCTACAATATGCCTGCTAAGCATCTGTTTCATCCTGTCTGTGGGGCTTTTTAAAGTCAATTTAATGCCCACAAAAAGAGATTCAGCACATCTTTCAGGAGCCTGGGGAGAGCAGCATTTAAAATATCACACACAAAGGTGACAAGCAGCAGCTATTACACTTTCACTCTAAAATCAAAATGGATCTCTAAACCAACGCAGGACATTTGAACTGCTCTCCCCTAACAAAAGGGCCTCCCAGAAAATATTTTCCTAAATACCAGTCACACATGGATTGTTTCACTGGAGCAAACATTCAAGGTCACTTAACCCCCAAAATCCTACTTTTTCTAGCTGATTTCTGTGGATCCTCAGATACAGGACCCTTAAAAGCTTTTTCTCGTTTCATAGCATCATGTCCAAGCACTAGCATCAAAGCCTGCTACGTTTTGCAGACCCTAGCATTAACCAATGCTTCGTCCTACATTTACCCGAATTCTCAGTAACGGCGCAGCTATTTAATGCATTTCCCCACCAATCTTGGAACAACACATGCCATGTACCAGATGTTCACTCACCCAGGAGCTCGCAGCCTGCCACCAAGGGGGAAAAAAAGGTGGGCAACAGCTCTTAATTCTTCTGTCTATGGCTGAACAGCGTTCTCCCTCCTGTGTGCTGCATTCTGTACAGCCACTGCAGTGCTCAGAGCAAGCAGACTCACAGGAGCAGCTGGAAAAGAGCCTTGCATCTTCTAAGCTGAACACAGGTGTCCATCCCAGATTGAGGGTGGTTCTTTCACAGTAAACCTATCATCTACAGCTCCCTTAGCCAGAGGGTGGGTCACTGTGACAAGTGGCCATTGGAAGGTGATAACTAGGGCAAAAGAGAATAATAAATCCAGAAAAATTGCGTGTGCGCGCGTGTGTCTGTGTGGGAAGGGAAAAGAATAAGTGGAGCAAATAATGAGTGAAAGAATGGAGTCAGTATACAAAGAAAATTATTTACTGAACAGACCATTTGTGCTGCTGACCTCAGTTCATTCCTCTCCAAGTTTTAACTCCTTACAGTCAGGGCTTTGTCTGGGAGAGAATGTCACAGCTCATTTCCACCACTACCCTCCCTTAACCATTTTAAGATACCACTACTAGATCCTGCAGGTGAGGACACACTCCAGCAATGGGCTGCTGCTCAGTTTCAGTGCTCTACAGTAAGCTCTCACAAACCAAAAGCCTGGTCAGCCCATCATGTTTCTCCCTGCGTCCACCTCTAACAAAAAGACTCTTTGAACCCAGAGTTCAAGGGGGTGGTGGCTAGGATTCATACCTCCACCATTTTTAAGACCTTCACAGATAATTTTTCTGCAGTACCTGAATATTACCAGGATATAAAAAGTTAATGCCTGCCAAACATTCCTTCCCACAACAAGAACTGCTGTACGCAACTAAATCTCACACCATGACCTTGTTCTTGCCACCTAAAGATTTTGCTGTTCTAACTGAAACTCCATAGACACTACATGCATTTGCTGTGCATAACTGTGGCATAAACTCCAATATGTCACAGCAACACGTATTTTGCACAGCAGGAGCTATCCCACCAAATGGGAACACTAATATCTTCTGCATTTCTGCTTGGGGAAACCAGAGAATATAGGTTTTTATAACTGAAAAAAAATGTAATATATATTTTAAGTCATTACTGCATTTGAGAATAAGATCACAGAATCTACTTGCTCTCAGATTCCCTGATACTTATTGAGGATACTGCCTCCACACTGGAGCCTACACAATGAAGCAAGTAGCAAACCTGAGTAAAATTGTGCAATATGCAGCGTAACTTCACACTAAATGTCATGATTTTGTTACACAGCATAGCATTGAACTTACAGCCCCGAAAACACATTCTAGCCCATACCACTGTAAAGAAACTTTTCTAAAAACAAGCCAAAGTGTCTTGACTTTGTAGACAGGCTGAAGGCTGTTCACATTCTTCTGCGAGGTGTCAGAGGACTGCATTCAGTCAAGTCATAGGAATTAAAACTGAGCATTTCCAATTGCCCTTGTAGCAAATGAAGCACAATTCTAGCAAATAAGTCAACCTAGGTTAAGCTAAGACACCTGTTAGAAGGACCACATGCTCAGCTACCCACTCTTGTGAATCACTTCCTGAATTGCCATAATTAGCACAACATTGTAAAGCAATTCATCTTCAAATCCAACAGAAGAAATAAACACTCGGTTTACTGTGTTAATCTCACAGCACTTTATTGCTAGTCCATTTCAGAGTCTTCCCTTCAAGATCCACCTGTTGCGACACCAACAGGAAAAAGGAACAACCGAGACCAGCCAGTATGCAGCAATAACTGGCCCACTGGGTCAAGTCTGACCTATGCATCTTGAAACTACTCAGCCATCTGGTCCTTTCTTCTCAGTACCCTCTTCCAGCTTTGTGGTACTTCACGTTTCTGAAATTCCTTGCTTTCTTAAAAGTCCAGAATGAAATTACTACGCCCAATAGCTGAATTCACCAGCAGACGCCAACTGTGAGAAAGCATCATGCCTGTAAGTTATCATCATGGTTTGCATGAATACAGAACAGAATTCACCACCACTGTCCTCCACCATCGAAAAACCCTTGACTGCCTGGGATGTTTTTCTGTATGCTGGCTGATCCCTATAGCTTTATGAAACACGTTAGCTTCTCTCACCCTTGGAGATCTAGACTTTTGATATTATAAACCTTGAGCTCACTGGGAGTTTGATGAAGCATAAAATAAGCGTAGTTTACCAGTCAAATGAACAACAAAGGATCTTTTGTGATAGCTAAAGAGTACAGGAACAGTGCAGCGAAGGAGTGAGGACTTAGAAAAAGACAACCTCTTATATTTGGAGGTGATATTCTGTAACATTTGATTAATCATCTGGTTTATCAGTGACATGATTTCAAATGGATACAATAGCTTTGTTAAATGTAATTGTCGTACTGACACAACTCACCTGAAGACTTTAGATTAAGGAAAAGATGATATAAATTAGAACCACTGCAATGGTGCACAAGTACAATGCAATAAGGAAATCTGACCTCTTGAAAAACATTCACTCTGAAATGTTCTGGCAGAGGGTAAACAGTAAAGTCCCCAGGTTTTTGGCACAAAGAAGGAAGACTTAGAAAATGTTTCTCCTCAAAAAAGTAATTTTGCTTCTGTAATAGCATCTTACTGCTCCATGGTAGTTACAGTTCCAAGGTGACTATCTGAAGATACAGCCCATCTTAAGAGAATGCAGGTTAGTGCACAGCAGTTCCTGAAATAGAACATTTGGTTTTGCCAACATTTCAGTTTGGGAATGTCCACAATTTAAACTAGAGTATAAGAGTTTTGAGGAAGAAACTGTGAAGTAAACAAGTCATCTTGTAGAACACAGTTCCAACAGCACTTTCAGCTAGCCTTAGAGAATATAAGACAAATGTATTTTTTTCAATCTACCCTTTCAGAGGCTTACTATTTTAATTCCTTCTATCCTAATACTGCAGCATTTTAGAAGACTGTTGCTTCAGTAACTATTTAAAAATAAACTCTCCAGAGAGCACACAGCACTAAAAAGAAGCCTCTCCAGACTGATGAGACATCTAGACAATCGTCCACAAAAGGGCACATTAGCAGAAGAATTCTCCTACAGAGGAAGCAAACATCTCAAGTGACACTCTCCAAGCAATTTAGCTGTTTTAGATCACACTTGAGACTACACCATTTCTAAATTAACATTAGCTGATACTGCTGCTAGAAAATAATACTGCAAACTGCACCGCTAATGCAGCCTGCGAGGACAAACTTTATGTTCCTACTGGCTCCCCCTGTCAAGAACAGGCTTATGACTACTGCTAACAAAATTCAGTAGTTTCTCCTCCATGCACCAAAGGAGGGTAAGACAGTAGACAGCCAGGAGAGAACAAAAGAAAATGCCTGTGGGGAACATGAAACAGAAAGAGGGCAGTGGATTAAAGGAAGGAAAACACATAGTAAGAGGAAACCAGAAGAAACACTGAATAACAAACCTGAATAGCACACACTGCTCTCTGAAGGCACCCAAAATGCTAGTTTTCCAAAAGCCAGTTTTTCCAGTGGCACCATGCCCTGAGATGCAAGGATAAGGTACCAGAAACACAGTCCACCATTGCTGGGATGTCAGATTCCCTCCCTAATGCTACTGAAGTTCAGACTGACCACAGTCAGAAGAAGGTTCTGCATCTTGGGGAGGCACTAGGTAGGAAAGGTACAAAAAGAGATGGAAGGGAAAAGTACAGTCAAAAACCAAACAAGCAGACCTGGAGAAGATGAGAGAGGGGCTATGTGTTGTACACACAGCATAGTCATCAACAAAGATCTCCCTCCTGTCCCAGAGGAAACATGGATCAGGAGACTCTTCTCTCTCCTCATGAACCACACTGTGAATAGTCATGACCACAGCTGTATGAAGGATTGTATCAGCAAACTGTGGAATTGGCTCAGCGTACAAGCTGGCCGCCTGGAATACCTATCTGTCCTCTGGTTTTATTAAGTCTCATCACTTACTGTCTGGGTAGGATATGAGACCAAGGAAATGGGAACAAGTGCGGTATGAGTGCAGAGAGGTGTCTGAGGGACAGATCAGAAGCAAGTCTGATCAATGTCACAAAACCTGACCATGTTGAGAGGAGCGCGATAAGGGAGGATGTGCAAGGGATATTTGCTGTGAACACAGACTGGTTATTCTAAGACAAAGGTTCTCAGATTACATGAATATTTACCTCTCACAGGTATATACCTCCTCATAAGCCCACAGAGTTTATATTTTGCAACTTTAGAAGAGTCTCACTGAATGATTTGAAGGTTGGTTCACATCCTGAAATAAATTCACTGTCAAATGATACTCTATTCAATACGCTGAACTCAAAACTTCTCAGTATGTGCCATACTAAACATCAACAGAAAAAGCATACCTGCTTTCTTCCACTCATCTGCCCTATTTAAGAAAAATAAATAAATAAAATCTTAGAGCAGAGACTTCTTTACTGTGTTTTAAAATACTTGGCACAGCAGAGTCCTGGGTGGGTCTCCAGACATGTGTAACGCAACAGGCATCACATATAATGCAAAAGCAACAAGAAAGTACCAGGTACAGTGATGGGCTCAGCTGTGGCCCATCTGTCTTGTCTCTCTCTGTGGGAACACTGAATACCATCACTGTGGAGAATTTTGTGGAGATCTGCTACCGATGCTGTCACCTTCTGGATAGCTCCTCCATTTTCACACATACAACTCCTCTGTCTCTGAGGTACTGGAAGCAGACCAGGTATCACTGACACCCAACCTTTTCCTGTATTTCCTGAATGTGTACGCAGTCCTACTCTCCCTGGAAAGTCCACAGTATGTTTAGCTTCTGTTTATAAGCAGCAAGACAAATTACACTTAGGAGATCTAGAAGAAACTTGAAATACCAGGTGCAAGGCACTGACCTTCCCAGGGTCGCCAAGAAAACTACATACAAAGGCTAGCTCCAAACTAGTCTTCCTTTACAATCAATGCAGAAAGAAGCACAGCTCTAGAGAATTCTGAATGGGAATCTCACTTAAGTGATTTAGCATGGCTACATGAATCATCAAAAGCATGCCACATTCCCCAAAACTGTTTACACTTCCTGACATAGTTTAATCTAGCTTTTCTTTATCAAACTGAGCAGAACTCTGTTTATAGCAGATGGAGTACCATACACAATGTACACAGACTGTTATTAAAGAAATAATTTACTCCTACAAAAAAAGATTAGCAAAATATTCTCGGATTTGACTGTTTAAAGCATGACTCCTGGGCAAACACCTGCCTTCATTCCTCATTTGTGTGCAGTTCACCACAAAACAGAGGCAATGAGAAAGTCTACCATCTTCCCCTTCCATTTCTTTAGTCATAACCATGATTTTGCACGTGTTGGACATTTCTCAACACAAGATCCAGAGTAGTCTATGACATGGGTATCACTGGATGGATATCAATTAGGTTTGCATTCTTTAACTTGGTTAGAGCCAAATTTGGTTTCTTGTTGCCTTTAGATTAATCTCTTTAATAAACCCTGAAAAAAAACCGTAAGCAAGTGTTAAATGGTGCAAATTGGTACAAGCTGCAGTGTCTCACATAAATGGAGCAGAGTTTATACTGTCCTTTACACAGGACCCAAGAGAAGCCCTTTTTAACAGCTGTGTTAAGTATACATGGCATATTGAGAAAGACCAAGACAAAGGCAAGAAGGGCCTCCCAACCATCCTGTTAAACCAAGGCAGTTCCACCAAGGCCATAAAGAGACAGAAGCGTTAGATAGGACTCACATGGCCACAAGCACTTTTACTTGCATGGCAGAGATAACGAGATATGATCCCACAAAAATGCAGCTGTTCCGCCTATACTTTAACTTTCAGTGAAAAGTCTCCCCACAGCCTCAGAGTAAAGAGATCTTCATAATTTAAAGGGTGGTCACTATAAAACTTATGCTATGCATTGTCACTTTAGTTCAAAAGTTACTTAGCAGAAGATTACACCCTAAGACTTCATCAGACACACCACCCAAAGCTCATTCCAAAGCATCTTGCAGCCATGACAATAAAAGATATAACTAAGCAAAACACTTGAAAGGTAGATTTATTAGAAGTCTTCAATGCATTGAAGTGTCCTCTTCCCTCAGCCACATCAGCTCCCAGCAAGCCTTGCCTCACTTCAAAGCACTGCAGATTCAGAGGAATTATTTCCAAACAGCGGGGCAGAAAGCAGTAAATCAGAACAATTTTCCTGCTGGCCAAAGAGGAAGTTGATGCAATAAGTGCATTATTTCCCAGATTTTAATTAAGCTGTACAATTGGAATCCTAATGCAGGCAAACACAGCAAAAGACCCATAACATAAGACAAATACTTCTGGACTGATGTTGGAAACAGTCAGCACAGAAAACAGAAAGCTGCAAGATTTTACCTTTGTTTTGTATCCTACAATAACGTTTGAGATTCAGCAGTCTAAACCAGAACTCCAGTACACAATATGCTACACAGGAACAGAAGAAAACACATATCTTGCACAGAGAGGCTCCAACTCAAGGGATGACTGATGGACAAGTGGATCCAACAAAAGAAGGGAGCACATCCAAAAGGCAAAAACAATCAGAAAAATAAGCAATGACCTACTGAGTCCACTGCTGGGCAGTTCTGGTTCAGTCAGTTCATGGCAAGGGAAGGCATTAAGAACTTCTCTGAAGGCAGACGAGGCGGCTTCATCGATGTTTATGGAACTCTTCTTCATGATGGATGAAAAGCATCCATCTGCCACTCCTCTCTTCATGATGAGAACAAGGTAAAGAAAGGCCACAAGGGTTTAGCAAATGCCTAAAAGTTAGCAGCATTAACAGGTGGGACTACACGTTACATTCTCCACAGTATGCCCCTCTAGATGACAGTTGAAAAGGGCTAAAAAAACCAGCTTATGTCTGTAGTTGTAGAACTCCATACAGGAATGATTTGCTAAAAGGCAAAGGCAAACAAAAAAAAACCCCAAACAAAAACCTCCACTTTCAGTAAAAACGGCCATTGTTTTGAACAGCTGAGTATCAAAAAGAAATCCAGACAAAGCAAGGGCAGCCTAGACAAGTTTTAACCATGTGGCTAGACACAAAAGATCGTATCTCAAAGATGTTGTGGAGAAAGAATGAAAAAGGTTAACATTCAACCCAGATAAAGATCTGGGGAGAAGTCAGAGATGACAGGCTGAGAGAGACAGGAATCTAGCAAAAACGTTTTCCTCACAATCTCCATACCTTTCTTCCTTGCCCCTTCTCAAAAGAGAAATGCAGTTTCTCATGTTGTCTATTGCAAAAACAATAGTTTCAGAACAGTTGATCCCTACTGGAGCAATCAGGTTACTGTCTTCAGCAAGACATTTAACCTGGTACTGACCACACACCTTTAGCAGAAAAGTTATGAACTCCCCTTCAAAAGTGTGGGACAAAATAGGTTCCTCTTTCCTGAATCCGAAATAATTCTATTGTTAATTTACTGCTGTCTACAAAGAGCAAGAACTTGCATTTTCTTTTCTTGTCTCACTGAATACTTTTGAATGGAGTAAATTTCAATACCTCAGAAAAGAAAGAAGAACATCCTTCAATTTCCTCTTGCTACTTAAGCCAAATAATTCTGCTTGACTGAACATTAAAAGAAAAAGGGGGGGAGGGAGTGTCAGAAGAGAGGATGCCCACACAGGTGAGCAACCTTCCTTTCCTTAAATTGTTTCCCATATCTGGACACTGAATTTCTATCACAAGCTATTCCATACATAAAAGCATCACAGTGCCTCTTCAAATCAAGATACAATACAGGCAGGAGAATGAGAAGAGCTATGATCCATGTCAGTTTACTGTTTACACAAAGAAACTAAATGCTCTTAGAGCCCTATCAACTACGTATTCCAACTACCTCAACATTAGGAAACTGCAGGAACAGACAAATAATTCAGCGACTGAGCGTCCCAAACACAGGGTTGGAATCCAAATGTCTTCATACCATGCACAAGCACCATCTACATGCAGATCTCTTTCCTCGGAGCGTACATTCTTGGGTTCTCCTAGATGCACTTTTCCCTTTCTCCCTCTCCCTTGTGCAATCACACAGAAGATGGCATTCAGCTAGGGGAGGGAGGAAGAGAAAAAAGGAAGGAAAGGGTGGTGATTTGATGTTCCTATGCTAGCTTACCTCTTGCTCTGTCTCTACTGTTTTGGGCTCCCCTCCTAGTAAATAAAATAGTGCCTGCCTCTTGTATCTTACCATTTCCAAAAAGCAGCATGAACACCAAATCAGTATTATTGCTGCTTTATTACCACCTATCAAATTATGAACAGCATTTCTGTAGGTGACATCTCAGTTACATCCTGCTAGTTTGCAAGGCTAAGATCAGCTGTAGGCTCTGGGGCTGCTGGGAGACCTAAGAAAATGCAAGCAAGGCTCCCCGATGGAGCTCATGTAAAAACCCACTTCCTGGATTTACGGGCAGGAATTTCCCCCTCCTCCCCTTTCTAAATGAAAGGTGAGATCATCATTAGGATCTGCTACAGTAAAAGCACTCACCCAAGAAAAATCTCTCGGATCACACCCGCACTAGGAATATCTCAGCCATATTAGAACAGTTGTACAGTACGTTGCCAAAGCTGCATTTCACACCCATCTATTAACAACAGACCACAGTGTTAAGGCAAGCCCAAATAGTACACGTGTGCTTTACCTGTATAACTGAATCTGTGTGAGAACCTTACATACCATAGATCATACCCTGGATCAACAGTGTAGCCCCAGCTTCAGCCCTAAGTGAAAGGATTCTTCCACCCCAGGCTATTAAGATGTAGATCAGCTGGCAGAGAACAGATTCCTAAAACATCAGAGCTGGAAGCTGCATGGCAGAAACAAGTTTTGACCAACCTCTTACCACAGCTTCCTCAGGCTTCTCCACAGTAACAGAACAACACCTGTAACACCAAAGAAAGTCCATGTCCAGGTTCTGCTGTTGCTCTCAGGCAATTCCCTGTGACATAGTCAAAACAGAGTGGAAGTTTTCTGTCTCTAATAAAGACAGCAGCAGCAGCATAGACAGTTTTCTCTTTCTTTTTACCTAGAGCCACCCTGAATACTATTCATAAGATTACATTGGCAAGACAGCCTTTGTGTTTGCAAAGGAGAAAAAAATCCTAATCCATTCATGGATTACATAAGTGACAGAGAAGTCATTTTGAAATCCCACACGATGAGAGGAACACATACCACTAAGGACCAATCCTGCCTCAGCTTTCTCCAAAAGCAACATGTCATCAGCTCTGCTTTACCATGTGTACAACAATAATTCAAGCTTTTTCATAGAAAAGTAACACTGCTGTAGGCTTTATCAAAAGAGACTGGCACCTGCAAAATAAGTAAGATTTTTCATATGAGGCACGTTTGCAGGATATTTGAAACCCAGAGAGGCACAAAAGCTTAGAATAAAATGTCATCCTGACCTCAATCAGTTTTGTTTAGGTTTACGCCAGGAATTACAGAGTCACGTAGTATTTACAGATCCTTTCTTAACACACAGGATAGTCAGGAACAAGGTTTGAATTCAAATGTATTGGAAATTGGAATTGAGATACATGTCATTCATAACCTACATAGCTATTAGTTATTTTTTCTGCACAAATACTTAAGAATAACTGTTAAAAGAAAAAACTTCATGGTTGCCCAGTAACATCTAAGAGGGCTTTAATTTAAGAACTGAAGAATTTCCAGCTTCACCAATTAGTTATAAGGTGTACCTCCCAACTATAATTCACAGAATCACAGAACGATTTGGTTTGGAAGGGACCTTAAAGATCATCCAGTTTCAACTCCTCTACCATCAGCAGGGACACCTTCCACTAGACCAGGTTGCTCAAAGCCGCATCCAACCTGGCCTTTAAGATCTGATTGAATACAAAGTCTAGCATAGCTAGTTATATCCATCCATGTTCTTGGACATGAGTACTTTAGCAAGCTGCAAGCTAAGTACAAATCTAACTGTTTCCTTAACTGTAGTGTGACTTTTTCTGCTACAGATGAACATGTAGTGGAATTCTGGCTGGTTTAAAGGGACACTGCCAACTTCAATCTAACTCCAAATCTAGTTTTGTGCAAGTAAGCTTTCACAGACTCTTTGACCAGTAGAAATATTCACATGATTAAAGAAGTTAATTCCCATGCAATGACTTACTTTTACCAAAATCATGCCTGCATTACGACCAACTCAAACACAAGCGCTGAAAATGTTGACAGTGAAAAATAAGTAGAATAAACACATTCTCCAAAAGAAATGCAGGAAGAGGTAATCAGCGTAACTGTTGGGAACAGAAGTCTATTTCAAGTCAGTTTTTGGTTATAGGCAGAAAATCTTGTTTACTGGGTTTTTTCAAGCTCGGGTAACTTGTAGATTTCAAAGTTTGTAACCAGAATTAGCCCTAAGAGGTAGTTTCTGTATCTCCATGTTGCCCAGCAAGGGCCCATTTCTTTTCTCAGCTTCCCCTAAGCCCCCTATGCTAGTACAGACCAAGTTCATTTAAAGTGCAGAATAAGCAAGAACCCCAATTGAAGTCTTAAGTCTAACACTCCAAGAGACTTTCCACAGGTTCTTCATTTCATTAACCTTTCAAAGTAGTACAACAGAATCAACAAAGGAAGCGGCAACTTTTGTAGTGCCAGACTTGTAACATATTCCTCCATCTCAACAAAAGTTACTGTCAATTGCTCCACAGCACTAACCTTAAATGGATGACTGCATGAGGTAAGAGATGACTTCTTCAGAATATGGAATGGAGTTGTTACAATGAACGCATAAGCAAGTTTTCATTAGAGTAAGAGAAGGAGCCCTATGCCTGGAAGCAGTTACCTCTGTTAAGTCTAACACCCTTAACACATCTTAGGACAACAGCCTGCAGCAATCACGTCCGTAACATAACAAAAAAACCACAACGGACACAAAAGTATTAGATAGCTGGACATCCCTTGTACTGAGCACATCTAGAATCACAATAAAAAGCCTAAAGGCTTAGGTCTGCGACACAAGCAAAAGCACACACAGGACGAAGCCAGTACATGCTTTCTCTTTGTGGGGCTGTCATCAGCCGCCTGGCTATGGAAGCGCTAGGTGTGCTTCATGACACTGTGGCAGCCAGCGCTGTAAAGTTTACCGGCGTAACGCGACCCGCAGAGCGGCGGTCAGCGGCACAGCCGGCGGCAGGGAGAAGCAGCACGCCCCGGGCGCCCCGGCGGGACCGAGCCGGCGGGACCGAGCGCTGCCGCCCGCGGGGAGCCGGGGCAGACTCCGCACCGCGGGGAGCCCCCGCCGCCCTCCCGCAGGCAGCCTGCGCCCACCCCGCACAAGCGCCGCCGGCTCCTCCTCCTCCGCCCGGGCCGGGACCAGCGGATGAGGTGCCCGGTACCTTTCGCTGAGCCACCCCCCTCCGGCGAGGGAGCGCTAGGGGGTCCTCGGGCCGGCCTCCCGGCCGCCACCGCCTCGTTCCTCCCCGGCGCCGAGCCGCGTAATCGGGTCAGCGATCCGGCGGGGACCAGCCGCCCCGCCGCGGGCCGCCGGGGATCGGGTCTGGCGGCTGCACCCCGCCGCCGCTCCCCGCGGGCCCGCTCCCCGGCCTGGCGCCTCGCAGAGACCCCCGCGCCGCCGCGCCAGGCCGCTCCCCGCGCGATGCCGACGGGCGAAGCGGCTCCTCCGCAGGGAACGCGGCCGCCCCACCTGCCGCACCGCGGGAGCCCGCCCTCCTCCCTCCCGGGGGGCGGTGGCGGAGGAACCCCGCCACGCACTTGCCTTCGCCTCATGCTGCTCCGGGGGCGGCGGCGGCGGGGCTGGGTGGCTGGCGGCGCCTCTGCCCTGGGGGGCGCCGCGCTCCCCCCGTCCGGGTGCCGGCGCGGCGCGGAGCGGCGCGGAGCGGCCCGACCCTGCCCGCCGCGGGAGGGGGCGGGTGAAGCGGCGGCGGCGCGCGCACACCTTGGCAGCCCCGGCTACCGCTGCCTCGGCCCGGCCCGCCCCGCCCCGCGCGCGGAGCGGTTGGCGGGGCGGGAGGAGGAGCGCGTGCGGGCAAGGCCACACGCGCGCGCACACACACACCCACACACACACACACACAGACACACCCACACCGTTCCCTTAAAGCGGTACACGGGATCGAGGGGAGGGCGGCGGGGAGCGGGGACTCCAGCCGCAGGGCCCACGGGGCTCTGAGAAAGGGGGAGAACGGGGGGAGAGCGACGGCAACGGGAATGAAGCAGGTGCGGCGGCGAACAATGAAAGGCTGCGGTCCTGTCCCCCTCCCAGCCCCGCACGCTCTCGGCTCCTCCCCCGCTCCCTGGCAATGGTACGCTCCCACCGCTCGAATGGCACAGGCCGAGCGGGGATTGGCCGCCGGGGCGGGGCGGGGCCAGGGCGCGCGCCAAACGCGACTGGCGGAGCGGAGATCAAAAAAGGGGGCGGGGCGAAGAGCCAACCGTTTAAAGCGCCCCGGGCGGGGGCGGCGCTCGCGTGTGAGGCGGCGCACGCCGGGGGCGCGCTCTGTGACCGGGGCGCGCGCACCCGCCCGCCGCGGCCATGGCCCTCTGCGCTGTCCCCGCTTTGCGCTGTCCCCGCTGCTGTCACGCCGGGCCGGGCCCCCCACGCTGTCACCCACCTCCTCGACGGTGGGCGGGTGTTTCTCGCTCGAAGTAAAGCTGCTGCTGCCCGGGATCCCGTGAAGAGCTGCCCCCCGCCTCGGGCAAAGCCACCGCTCCCCTCGAGGAGGCCCCCTGGGTGGCCGGGACAATGGGCGCCGCCTGCCAGCCAGGCCCTGGCACCGGCCGCGGTGTGCGCCTGGAAGGTTTCCACGCACGTTTTGCATGTAAATGTGAAACGCTGATGAAACCGAGCGCGGGAGAGATGGCACGTAAGAAACCGGCAGGAGAAAGGTGGCAAATCAGATCTAAAAATGTCTGGAGAGACGCTTGCAAAAATCATCATGAGAAAGGGCTAAATATATTTTTGGTTCGGGGTTGGCTGGGGAGAAGCTTGGAGCTGTGGTCATAGCAACTCCCCCAGTTTGGATCCTGCTGTGTTTGGGGAAAATAGCTCATTGCCTGTTAGCTCTGCAAGAACAAAATTACATCAGATGAATGTCTGCTCCCATTATCCTTGTCTCCTGCTAATTGAATCAACTTGGAAGACCCAAATATTGACTAATTCCTCAGGTTACGCTGAGGTAATAGTACAGGTATTGGATGGACAGGGAAATGACAAAACTGTTCTTCAAGAAAGTACTGAGAAACATAAAATGTTCTCTGTGTGTAGGGTTATATATGTATGCATATCTGCATGCTTATTTAAATGCTCTTGGAAGCCGCTGGTTACTGGCTGAGCGTTCTGCATCTGAAGTGCAGTCAGGGAAAGCAGTCAGTTCAGCACATAGATACACCCGTGTCTGCATATATATACACAGGTTTGTATTCATTTATGTATATTTGTTTCATTGCTATCTATACACTTCAGTATGTATAAGCAGTGCACACATACATGCTGTCTTTGCTACGCTCAGCTGAGTATGCCCTTGAATTCTTCAGCTGAGGGAGCCAGTTGATGTGTACCTGAATAGAGCAGGAATGCAAACAAATACAGAAGCACTGTGAATGACCCAGGGGTTAAGAATCAAGTACAAACCCAGGATAATATGTTAATAGCAATGGTAATATGAAAGTACACAAGTTTCCCTTCAAATAGGCCTTTCCTTTCCAGCAGAGATAATTCAAACCTCTTTCACATCCAGAACCACACAGTCCCAATGTCCTAAAGCCACAGTCTTCCAGCCCTACCTTAAGAGAAGTTTTGACCTCCACAGTCTATTAGAGATTTTGGCGTGAAAAGCAGTCAGGTACTGCAATAACAATGTGATAAAAACCAAAATAGATACAGTTCATAAGAGATAGATAAAATGAGTTCATGACACAGCTGAGGACATTTTTACTACAGCGTGGTGTGACAAATATCAGCCAGAAGTGCACAATTCCCAAATCACTATCTATATCCCTGTCTGAGAACAGATGGAGGAAAGCCTTTAGCTGAGCTAAATTTGGCTCAACCCACCCTGTTTACTGATGGAGTTTCCATAAGCATAGAAATTAGAGCTACTGGTTGCAATCCCTTGAGAGCCGCAGCCTGCTGATAGAGCTTATGTGTTGGAAAATCTGGCAAAGACGCCTGTCCTTACCTGAGCAGATGCACAAAGTCATGCACATACAAGTCCCAAAGGGCAGCAAGAGCTCGAGTCAATGGGCATTTCCACCTCTGAAGTCAATGAAGGTCACTGACATAGTAGCTCTTTGAAGGGCAGGCAGCAGCTTCTATTACCTGTTAATAACCAATATGTCAAGGTGTCCTCCTCTACAAAGATGCAGGTTGAGGAAGCGTTAGATTATTGAAAACTGAAAGCAGGCAGAGAAGAGGGTTTACATATGTTGATACAGGAGACATTTTAAAATGCTCTTAAAGGGGCCAACGTGTGCAGTGTGTCCACTCACTGATTACTGGCTGAGCACTCTGAACAGTCAGGAGGAGAGCTGCAAGTTTAACAGTAATCTTTGTAAAATCCTAATAAGCATCTGAACAATTCCCACTAGGGAACTGAAGAGCCATCTGCACTCTAGCATGAGGCTGTCTGTGGCATCCACAGCAAGACTTGTACATCTTGGCTTGATATTTTGTAATCCAGCACCAGAGAGGCTTAGCCATATGATAGGGTTATTTGCATCATTATGCTGTTAGGTTCCCGGTGAAGTTTTCACAATGCGCTGTAAGAGGAAGGGTTTAAACAAGTAGAACTAAAGCAAAACCAAAATGGCCTACTTTGTAAAAGCAAGCTGTGGCAGCTGAAATCCCACATCACAGCCCAGCAGAAGACTGATGTTCCAGGCTGGTGATGTGCAAGGTAGGCCCATCACCATTATCTTCCCTGAGGACTTTACAGAACTGCTGGTTTGCACTGGGCTAGGTAACAATCACCTCACCCCAGCCAAGCAGTGACTCCCTGTGAATGAGTGCCTGCAAGCACTGTAAAACTAGATGCCTGGCACTCCAGAAGTCACCACTAGTAAGTAAAACAGCCATCAAGGAAGCAGTCCCAAACCAACTCAGGAAAAGATACTGTGGTTCAAGATGCACCTCTTAAAAGGAGGTGAGCTGCTACTGCTCAAAATAAGGTCAGAGTATGGTACTGTGTCCCATTTTGAAAAATCAATATACAAAAGTAAGGCCTGACTTTTTTTATGTATTCTGTTTCTACAAGAATTTATTGAAGGTTCATAAAGGCCAGGTGCTACTCCCAGTTAGACACGGAGTATAGCAAGGAAGGCAAGTTAAAGAAGAAAATCCAAGAAAGTTTTTGGTATCTCCATGATATCAAAGCTATTTTCACAGTAAAAATGGCCAAGAAATTGTGAATTCTCTTCTGACGACCTTCCAAGGCTCAGAACTTGCCAGGTGCATGACTGATCCTGTGGGAATTTGTAATCTTTAAAAAACAAGAACATCAATTCCACTCGAAGAATACTGTCCCAGAGCAGAGTCCCCACATCTGGAATTAGCAAGTAAAAACACAGCAAGTGGATTTTCAAATGAGGAGGTAATCACCGAATTACAGGGCTGGAAGGGATACTGAGGGGTCATCTAACTCCATCCCTGTGAAAGCATCTCTGTCCCATCTGTTTTACCCCTTAAAGACCTCCCCAGTGCTGCAGACACCACAGTCTATCCAGACAAGACGTTCTTTTCTCATGACTCACTCTTTTTGCCTTTAGAAAGTTTTCCCTAACGATTAACCTGGATCTCTTTTACCATAATTTATATCTACTTCTCATCCTACCCATCACAGAGAAAGAAAACATTTGTCCCTCTTATTCCTGCAACAGCCTTTTAGATGCATGAAAATCACCTCTTAATACATTCCCCAAGTCCTAAAACTCCATTTCTTCCTGACTGTCCTCCTAGGCTACATTGTGAGGCCTCTGGTGATTCTCAGCATTCACCTTTGGCGACTCTCACTTTAGTCCATGCCTTTCCTGAATTTCCCTGTGCAGGAACAACACACAGCGTGTTCCCAGTTAGAGGCCTTACCAGTATGATGTAGAATGGAAGGAGCACTTCGTGTGTTCTGTAAACATCCCTTCTGTTTATATATCTTAGTATGACATTTACAGTGCCAGAGAATTTCTTTTGCTTTCCATATATGTGGCAAGGCCACAACATGAAACCAAAGTGCCACTGAAGCATCTGCGATGCTCTCCGTCAACCAGAACTCTTACCTCCTGTATGCAAGTGTTTCTGCTAAAACTCACTACATTTAAATTGCTACCTGCTGGAGGCAATTTAATTGGGGTTCTCTTTGACGAGTTATAGTCTTATTTTCTGATGCTCACATCTACTTGGACAGCTAGAGCAAATTTTTTTTAATGTAAAAGTAATCTGTATTAAAATCAGCAGCTGAATGCTTCCAAAAGAAATGTTCCCAGAAGAAACTGAAGGACAGCAGATAAAATCTAGTCTACAGAGGTCTGAAAATTTGCTGTCTTCTGGATCAGCTGCAACTGTTAGCAGAAAATGTTGTCCAATTCTGGAGAAAATATAGAGCTGACTTCCTAAGCAATATCATAGGTGTTCAACTTGTGTTTGAAACACGAGGCAGAAATCATCAACCAGCATTCTCCTGATGCAAGTGGTTATTCACTGCATAAGCATTTGAATAACTGCAATATTTATAAAATGATGCTATTTAACTCCCTTCCACCACCCCTGAACACACACGCAACACACTGATCTGGAGTGATGTTGTGTGCAGAGGTGGGAGCCAAGTTCCAGATAAATTGCTGGTGGTGTTTTATTACAAGAAAACAAATATAAGACTAATTCACTGGAAAAAAACTACCTATTAGCTCACTAAAAAAAAGTAGAAACTTCTCTAGGTAAAAATTTCTCCAGTTCAACAGGGAAATAAAAAGCCAGCCCATCAGATTCAGTAAATTTTGATCATGTAGAAAAATGTTTCTAACCCTTCAGGCTTAAGAAAATAAGCTTTCAGATAGGAACGAATAAGGAAAGTTTCTCTGGGGCTACATGCAAATCTGCTGTGGATTCAGTGTAGACTTAAGCATTTGGGAGCATTTTAGGAATAAGAGAATCTCCAAGTCTGTGCATACACACTGCAGATAATTGCACTGCACACAGAGTTTTCCAAGCAGTAAAATACAAAATTGCTGCTGGGTTTGCTGCTTTGACTCAGGACTGTGGGCATGCAGGAAGCTAATGAGAAACACACAGCTTTCACTTCACTATACTGTAATTTTTTAAGTAAAAGTAACCCAGAACAAAGGCTACACAAGGGCAGAAAACTCCCTCCCAAAACTGTACGGTATGCTAAGGGCTGGGAAGAGTAGCCCCGCTCAGTTTGACTTCACGTTTCCTTTAAGAGCAGCAACAGCTCAGGTCTGTAAACAGGTGCAAGATCATCTAAAGCAGTATGACAAGTGCTTTTCAATCACAAAATGTAGCTATGCAAGAAGACCATACCCAGATGAAGACTGTTGCCATGCTATGCAATTAATATACTAAACAAAGAATCAGAGTACAGCATTTCCTTGTACTCAGCTAGTCCCTGACAAGGACTAAAGAAATGGATTTAAATATACCTTGGTGAAATGTAATGGAATGAAAGTCCTGCGAGGTCATCATTGAGACACTTCATTGGTTCTTCACCTAATTTGGACTATACAAATTCTGCACAAGAGCTGTCTGTGCAGAGCTCCTCCTGGGACTCGTTTACTCACATAGCATGCATTAAAGGCTAAAAGGCATGTTTACTATTTGGAGTTTGGAATAGGGGAGAGTCTGAGCTATGTTTTGTACGCTTGTTTTTAAACCAACATCTTTTTACTCCTTTAACCAAGTGTATAGAGACCAGCTCCCTTGCAGTGGTGTCTAGAAATAACTGACAGCCCTGAATCTCAAACAGGTCTGGAAGTCTTCTTCAAACTCTTAACTTACCCATGGTTAGGTTCTTTTTAGCAAAAGGCTCTGGGGTCCTGGTTGAGAATCTTACTGCTTTACTAGCACTATTAGAATTGTTCTCTGACAAGCTATAAAAAAGACTGTACCTATGTTCTATCCAAATTCATCACTGTTTAGAGAAGTATTAATAAAAAGGGGAAAGTAAATCAATTGAGTCACTTTATTGATCCTGAGGATGTGGAACTACTATTAATAGAACATGTTGATGTTGTTTTATGGATAGGTCAAAGTCCTGGTAAGGGTGTGTTTGTCATTCTAATTTATGTGCAATTTCATCAACAAAGTATTTGTTATTGCAGTATTGTATTTATTCATCTCCTGTTTTCCTCCCCCACAGCCAGAACATCTGCTAAACGTTTCTGAATCTAAGCTTGTTGGGATAGGGCCCATTACTTTTACATATTTATGAACTGTGTGGTACACTGGCATTCATTCAGCAAGGACTGCTTCCCGAGGCTCATGCGCAAATGACGTAAACCGGTATGGGTTTATGTGCAAGAGGTCCACATGTGCAAGGGTCACAGAGGGGACTGGAAATCCAGTTACATCCAGAAGTACTTACACTCTGCTGCTGCAGAGGAGCAGAACTATCTGCTAATATTTGAGTGATGCAGGAATGCAAAAAGGGAAGAACAGTTATTTATGGTGTCCTAAGGAATTGTAAGGAAGAGTAATGGGATAAACTTGGATGAAAAGAAGTTGTATCTGACTCCAGAAACATCCTCTATCATCAAAATATTTTCAAGTTTGGTCCAACAGTCCAAAAAAGCAAAGGCTACTCTGCTTGTGTTAGACCGGACAAAGCAGAACACAGGACTGGTCTCAGGATGGAAAAATGAACAAATAATTCATTTCTGATTTCTGTTTTTCTTCTGTTGTAGCCCAGCCTCTCATGCCAACACTCACACAGGCACAGCTTTATACTATTTACACACTGAAGGGAGTGTATTCTGCTGTTATTGTGCGGAGAACTTACACATGTGACTCCCATTACCACAAACAGAAGCTATGTTCATAAATTGCCCTCGTGTGCCTGGACGGAGCGGACCTGTCCCTATTTGCCTTTCCAGCTGGTTTGCAAACAGTGCCTTTCCAAAGTCGAGGCTGTAAGATTTTCAGACCTCGTGAGAAAGAACATAGCTCATCTCCTCTGAATTGAGAGAGCCATCCATGCTCCAAGGATCATTTGCCTGCCTAAATTCATGCCAGCAACAGAGCACAAGTACAGTCACAGCCTAATAGTCTTAATGAGATTACAGCTATAGATGCCCTAGTGCTGCCGTCTGGCCAAGGAACAGAACAAGCACCAAATTCATCTGGATAAAAAAAATATCCTTGGCTTTCATGTGAGCGGGCTGCAGGCTGATCGAGATTTCAGATCTATGGTGTACAAGATCCCTTTGATTGCTTTTTCCTTATAATTTTTTTGCAGTGCATTATTATTTTTTGCAAAGCAGCATATTCTTCTCATAGATCTCTAGATTTAATTAATATTTCTCAGGTAAGAATTTAAAACTGATGATCATACTGCTCTGTAGCACAATTACATTTATAGATGCCTATTGTTAGCCATGCTAGATTGTTCTCACCCATGGCTTTTGTATTTTTGACTGCTGTGTCTATATGCTTAGCTGTGATATCCATGTACTATGGTGGAGTATGGTGGATCTTTGCCAATATAATAATTCTTTTTATCAGCAGCTTATCTGATGCATCTGTTTGGCTCACTGGAATGCAATTGCTTGTAACTGTATCCCACATAGAGCAAATAGTCTTTCTGCACCTGTTCCAAGCAGCATCTGGTTTACTTACTGCTTAAATTCTTAATCTCAACAAAACCAAATAAGTTACCCTGTATAACAAAGGATGGAATCATGAAGTAAATTAAAAAGCTGATCTTTAGATAGCACCGTATCAGCTGGCTAGAGTACAAAACCTGGTGTCAATGCATTAAGGTACGGATTGTGCAGTGCTCACTGCAAACTGCAGATTTCATCGAGCTGCTAATGGGTAAGTCTGCAGCTCCTGCAAGAAGGACTTCATGCCTAGAAAAAAAAATCCAGTAGTAGCGCATTCATGGATTTTGCATGAAGCCTATTTGGAAGAGCTTGCACAAAAGAAAATTCCTCCCCTTAGAAACAAGAAACACCAGAATTTCATAGTGAATAACAAACAATAATATTTTCAGCAGAAGGTATGAGAGGTCAGCTGGGTCAGTACTCACAGAGCAAGGCTGCATAAGTGACCTTCTTCTCGCACAAGTCAGCTCCTCCCCGACAAGTACCCATAGTTCGCCCACCTCTGCCAGGGCAGGCATCTAAATTAGAGCTCTCTCGCCACTCATCGTGCCCTGCCTCCACACAGGTTTCTCTTTGGAAAGCTCACACAAACAATTTTCTATTTCCTAGGCCTGCAATATAAAACCAAAGTAAAAAAGAAATGGGACCTCAGATGCAAATCTCCTTCTCTAAGTCTTTCCCAGAGCATCTCGCAGGGTCTCAGGGAGGCTGTGTGATGATGGGTCTGGCTGCCAATTCGTCACTGTTGCCACGGTAACGGAGCAGTGGTCCCCTGTGGCTTGGTAAGGGAGCAGCAATGGAAGCACCAAATGTATGTATTGCCTTCTCCTTTGAGGATTCCTCTGACCTGGGTAATCCCCATTTCTTTAAAAAAAGGTTGTTTTATACAGCAGGTACTTCCCTCACCCCCGATCCTCACCCCCTCTGCTTTGGTTACTCCACTCACAGAGCTCTACAGCATCTCTAAGTCTTGTTTGTATGGTGTAGGAAAGCTGGCATAACCCCGAGAGAGCCACTCACTTCCTCTGGGAAATACAGTGCCATTTGAAAACAGGAAAAAAGAAATGTTGTTCTGGTAAACATCTCAACATCAGCACACGCTCACCAGTGTTTGAAGTGCTAGGATGGAGCAATATAATTTTGTCTCTGAGCAGGTGAATGAGCAGTTGAGTCGGTAATAGGGTATTTTTCTGCCAAGTGTTTCTCTGCCAACACAAGAGAGTGCAAGTGCATCCATGAGGCCCTATTACAGCTACGGGGAAGCTCAGGGCAGGCAGAGTTCCTTTGTTCCTGTCCCCTCAACTGAAAAGTCTTGGCATTATCCTGAGCCTTAATATTGCTCTTTCCTACTTGCTTAACGTATTTTCATTATAACATAAGCCTAGATATTAGTAATGTTAGGCAGGACAGACCACAGCAGCAGAGACCTACGCTGGGACTCTGGGCTGTAGTTAGAGAAGCAGCCAGGACTGCAGAAGCAGGCGTTATTTTGCTGGACAATGAACAATTGAGGCTTGTTTTGGAAAGCAAATCCTTGGATAATTAAATAATACCACTTGTTTACGAGACAGACTATTTATCTCATCTTCTTAATAAAATGTTGCTAATGGTTCTTTGTTGCTTTCCTTATTATTCTCTCTTCATGCCAAGTGCTTCTTTTAAGGTAATGCATTTCCTCTCTCAGGATGCCAGTAACAAACACAGCTCTGTGTGCACGTAGGTGGTATGGACAAAAGCAAACAGAAGTAAAACCCACATGTTTGCTTTCGTAACTAACTTTCCTATCCCCACTTTCAACTCAGGTTGTCTGAGCTTTCTCTGACAGTGGCTCATCACAACTTGCTAGATACAGACAGGCCTCCAGATGCCCAAATCCAAATATTAAAGATCCCATCATGACAGGGGGTTAAGTACCTTTTTGCCCCACCATAATCTGAAGCAGCAGAGATGGGACAAGCTCAGAACAGCAGCATCAGCCAGAAGGGTTAAAAAGACTTGAACCAGATTCAAAAAGCTGTGAGTGGGCTAAAAAAATCTCAGATGTTAAAAACAATAACAATTCAAGTCTTTTTACTTGTCTTTGCTTCTGCCTTCAAACTGAGTTTTCTGGGTTTTATCCAAACACTACAAGGATTATAATTTAATTTGGTTAGAAAAAAATTTCCATTTCTCCTATATTTACGTGATTCTAAAACATGGGACTTGGAGAACGTCACCAAATGCAATGATGGCCATGCCAATGCCACTAGACTCGGAAGAAGTATCTGTGCAAAGTAGGTAAGCCCATCTAGGCCCAGTCTCAGGAAGTCTGGACCCTTCACATTAAACATGCAGGACTTCAACAGCATCCCCCCCACCTCCTTGCATGGTGGCTTAGTGGCTTGTTCAAAATTAGTTATGAGTACACCCAGACTTACAAATATCTGTTTCCACATGGATATGAGACTACTAAACATATGAACACATGTTATAAAAAGTCTCATTAGCACAGACATTTTATGGCTGCTTCTTCAGTAATCGTAAATGAGAATGCAATAAGATCAGAAATTGAGCTGCACACTTAACTTTACACAGTGAGAATGCTGGCTGGTGCATGTAATTATATATATCTGTATTGTTGGCACCGCATGCCCCGACTTTTTTACCCTTAGCTTAGTGGGAAAGACTTGGTGCCTCTGGGTGTGATAGCATGAAGCCATTCAAAATGAAGCTGTCCCCTAAAGAAAACGATTCTGAGAAGGAATAATGCTGGGCTAGCAGGCAGTATGGAAGCAGCAGAGGAACATAGCGGAGAGGAGGTGGCTGGGCTCAGCCTGCAGCACTGAGAAGCCTTTTCCATCTGCAGCTTTATCTTCCCGTCGTCAGAGCACTAGGTAGAGCTCTTTAATGGGATCACAAGGGCTGCTGTACATTACTTATGGAACAGGGTATAAAAATGACAGCAGCTAATAAGAACCAATTTCTAATCTGTCGCCTCATCAGGCTAATTTCACAAACAGAAGGTCTGAGAGGCTAAATGGCTGGAAACAACATTCTGGCTGCTGGATCCAGGCCAGTACAGAAAGAGTGCATCTCTGCGCCTGGACACTTCAGTCTCAACCACAAACAAAAAGAGAACTACCCTAAATGTACATCCACAGGAGGACATAGATTTCGTAAACTGAGGTGGAAAGCTAAAGCCACAGCACATTCATTCTTCCTAACAATTAAGAGGCAACAGGAGTGGGAACATGAATGTTCCTTTGTCCATAAATGTCCAGACCACATTCCTGTTTGTGAAGTTCCCTTGCAGAAAGGAAGGCTTTGTCTGGAGGGCACAGCTAAGGCAAGAAAGCTTTAAAAAACACCCCAAACTTGCTGGACCAGGGTGAAAACACACCTTTAATTGAGGAATTAGTTCAGAGGAGGTGTTCATGCATCAGAAGGAGGAGGCTGGCTGATGCAAAAGGTAGAAACTGGACAGAGATGTGTGTGTGGTCCAAGAGCAGGATAAAGGCTGGGAGTGTGTGTTTGTGCGTGTAGGAAGGGGGTGGACTGTTTGTAGTGGGAGTGCAGTTCATGCATGTGAATTATAGATGTTAAAGCTGAAAAAGAGCTTGTTGGCCTTTTCATTTTTCCTTCTTTTAGCCACCGAAGATTTGAAAAGTTGAATCTTCTACTCGTTGCGCCAAAGGATCTAATGTAGTATATCTACTTCCGTATCTTCAGTCACCAATTAGATAATTCTGACAAAAAATACATGACAAGATTGGTTCTTTCAAACATTTAGGTTCATCTTTGCTCTTAGTATCACTCTCCAGGTTTTTGTAAATCTGATCTATAATTAGTCTTGTTAGGAAGTAACTATGCTGTTTTTCTATTTTAAAAAGATGGGCCCATGTTTGTTCAGTTTTTGCTTCAAATTCTCTGGTGCACAGCTGGTAAAATTAACTCACAGTTTTCAAGGCTATTAGAAAGTTATTACCACACTAAAATACGTTCTGTGCTAAATTATTTTGATATGCTAGGTTTTTTCACTGTATTTCCACACCTGATATTCATGGAGATCCTTGCTCCTGCTTGTCTATACTCCTATTAGCTGCTGCTTTGGTCATGCATGTAATTGATGGGTTTCTGGAAAGCTCAGCTACTTAGCAATTTTATAACTGCATTATAAATAATTCAATCAACTGTTCTTCCCCACATCTACTTCTCATTTATTAATGGACTTTCTTTCTAGGCAGTATTTTCTCATCTCTCATCACCATCCAATATATATACTTGGGGGAGGAATGTAATTAGTTTTGTGGTCCTTCTGCCAAATCTTCCACTGACTTCAGTCAGAGATTTGCCTGAAGAATGCGTGATTATAGCCTGTAGGAGTTGGTTCTGTTTCTGTACACCAGGAAGAGACTGAAGTGGGTGCACACAGGTGGGCAATGGAGTCCCATGGCATTTTAAGAGAAGCGTGAAAACATGGGTTTATATGTATGAGGAGAGGGAGGTGAAGGACATGGGTGAGACCAGGCAAGGTGAAAGAGGATTCTGCTATACAAGAGCAGAGCAAACTGAAAATTTTATATGACTAACTCACATTAAACTCTGGTTGGTTGAGGTTTTTTGTTTTAAACTTTTCAAATAACAGAAGAATGGATTTTGTTTTTCCCCCCTTTTCTGTCATCAAACAGCTGCGCAAATATTTTAGCATGTGATTATGGAAGCACAACACTGAAAACTTCTGAATTGTGCCAAGAGAAAAGTACAGGAAAACAAAAGGCAAAAGCCTAGGGTAAATCTAGCTGCCAGGATCTTCTGTCCTCAGGGGAACTAGACAGAGGAAAAGGGACAGAACAAAGGGAGAAGTCTGATAGCTTTCACTGCTTAACGTGACAGTATCCCAGGTCAGAAGGAAACACAGACTTTTGTAGTCTTTTTGAAGGAGGGTAGCAAAGGTATCAGAGCAATTAGTAGTCTATCAAATCACGTCTTTCTTGAAGGTTGTTGGCTTTATCTGCAGCACCAACTGCTTGTATTGTGCCTGCCTAAGATACCGAGTTCTCAGATTGCAGGTAAATTGAAAATCTGACTTACACAGTGCAGGAAGTCAGCCTTTTAATTTAGGAAATCAGAGCTATATGTTTGGTCTGTGGCTATACCAGCCTGGCATGAAAAAGGTCATCTTCCAGCAGCTTCAGGGGTTCATCAGCAAACCAGTGATTCAGGCCAGCTGACTAAAAATGCATCTCTTCACAACTTCTCTCAGGAGTTTATGCCACATAAGTGTGGGCAGCAGGTGATAATGCAAACCTAAATATGCCACAGTGAAGAATCAAGTTGCACTGATTCTTTGCCAAAGAATCCTGTCTTCTTACTGCAGCGGAATGAATTAACCCATAAAAAAATTAGCTTTCACTTGCAGCATTCTCAGTGTCTTTTTGCCACACTCATTCAGTGATTCCTCTACATGAAATGACAGAACAGCTTTGTCTTTCCCTCCTGCTTAAGTTAAAGCAATAGGTCATGTCATAACCCTACCCTATCTCCCAGCCTGTCCTGCTGGTGAGAAGTCAAAGGAAAAGATTTCTTCCTGAAGCTGGTCATCATTCTGTGCCCTGAAACACAGAGCTGGTGATACTTCTTATTTTTGTTAGGCCCATGCATGCAGCACTGCCGAAGGTACTCAAAGAAACAAGAAACCTTTGGCTGTGCTGCATGTAATCTCCCATCCCAGGGAATTAAGCAAGTGGTTATTAAAACTGCAATAACACCCACACTGTGAGCACATTTAAACCCTAAAGGAAGAAATTCTTCCTTCCATCAAAGACAGCAAAATCATTTAATGATTTCAGGAAGACTTCATACTCCAAACTTCCTCTAATCATTTTCATTCCACTTTGATTTAATTACCTGAATGATTAATTAAGGTTTATAAGCTAATGTTTTGCACAGTGCTTTGAATAAGTAAAGCACTGTATAAATCCTTGGCATGAATTGTTTATTAGGCTACTATCTATTTCACTGTTGCTCTCTCGACTCTTCCTATTCCTTTTCATATTCGCTTTCATAGGTAGTGGCCAGTGCTACCATGGCTGTTATTTCTAGCCCAAGTTAGGTGGTCAGCAACACCATACCCTTGTGGCTGTTTCAAGAATATACAGCTTTTCTGGCATCATCACATGCATTTTCATGGAACCCGAGTCTGCAGCAAAGACCTTGTGCCCTGTTAGCCACTTAACATCATTTTTACCTCAACACCAGGCTCAGTCTCCAGTCTTGCTGCACCCACCCCCTGCCCACATCTCCCACAGTGAGAACAGAGGGAGGCTCCCCTCGCTCAGCACGACAGCAGAAACCAAGGATGGTTGCAGCTCCTCCCAAAGGAAGATCAATTTCCCAACCAAGTCTTGGAAATAGCTGAAATCCTGTCCTTCCTTTAGGAAGCCTAACCAGGGCTCTCTTGATGCCACAGAGGCTGAACACAGACTACAGCACTGTCATAATTAACGTGGCCTCCAAGGCCAAAGAGGAGGCTTGTCTGTGACAGAAATCCCACCCACCTCATAGCTTCTCCACAGGCTTATATGACTGAGCAGGCAGTTTACAACTAGATGTACGAGCACTGATTTTGCCTGTCTCAGGTTGTGGTTGTTTTGAGAGATCAGAGATGTGACTCTAAAAACCAAGACATATCCCTCCAGTTGAATCAGTGGGCTCCACAGTTATTGTCTCTGCGGATCCTGTGAGGTAAATATACAAAGTACTGGGTTTGCTTTGTTTTTCTTTAACTGTCAGCCATACAAATTATGCTTTATAATTGAGAGTCAAGTCAAGTTCTTTCCTTCTTACTCACAAGTAACATTCACCAGGCCAAAACAGGCCACAGGGTTGCCAAAAATATAACTCTTTGGAACTCGGTAAACAGTTTTGTTGATACGGCTGAAAACGGAGCAGAATCATTTTCTCTTAGCGCATTGGCTCTTCAGAGGTAACGACAGCTCATTTCTTTGAGTCACTGAACTCAGCAGACCCAACTGTGAGTGCAACCCAGGCAGGCTGAGCTGGTAAATCTCATGATCCTTCTCTCATGTTCCAGTTTACTTTAACTCCTTCTAGGGTCTCCGAAGCAAAACTGAAGCATGCTCAGACACTGAAGCAACAAAGGACAAGTCCAGAAATAAAGTCCCAGCGATGCTCCTTTCTTCCTTGCCTAGGTCACTGCTAGACAAGCATAGGACTTCCTAAGTAGAAATGCCCATGCGGAGAAGGGAAGTACCCTATTCATTCTGCCCTCACAATCCCCTTTCCTTCTGTATCCTGGTGTTGCAAGCGGCTATGGGCATGGGTTTGGAGGGACTAGGAAGCCCTTCTTTCTTTTAATCCTTCTTGTCTTGGCTCTTATTAACTCTAGAAGAAAACTGCTAACAGCATCAGTTGCCATGCAGGGCCGCCATGCAAAACAGCTGTTGCAAGTTGTCCAGGTAAGTTCCACAGTGATGTCCAGGGGTTTGCCCAGCACAACGGCCAGACACAGTCCCCAGTGCCGAGAAAGGATGCGATCTGCAGTAAGCCAGCAACTGAAGAGCAAGGAGCCAGAGAAAAAAATGGAGGAAGAAAAGCAAAGGGAAGCAAATGGACAGCGCAGAAAAGAAACATACACAAAATACAAGAGAAATCAGAGCCACTTCATATGGTTTATCTAATTTGTGACTAGCATCTCTAAATACCAGGAGAGCTAGTTAAAGCACCAGAAAGGTGGGTTACTTGTCCTGAGACCTGTATGCACGTACAGACATGGAGGCATTACACAGGCAGTATGGAGAATTCAAATATAGGAGTCTGTATGTGCATGTTACATGGTATGCAGCACCAGCAGCTCTGAGAGTAGAAAACCGTGCATCAGGCCTTGCATTATAACATGATAAGCTTAAAAACCTTAGGATTTTAGTCTTTAAAGAAAAAAAAAAAAAACCAAAACAGGACTGTGAGCACTTTTTTGCTAAAATCACAAAAGTGACAGAAAAAGGTGAGGATCAACAGAAGTGGTTGCTATAGTTTGTCTGCCACCCATTAGTACCTGTGCCGGAGAAGGTACACAAACCTGCCAGTGCATTCTCTGCCACGGCAGAAGGTACTGCTTTATCTAAAGAAAACTGCAAATGCAGATTTGCTCTAACTGTCCTGACTGACAGCTTTCTCTGATGGGTATAAACAGCAAATGATAAATTTGGAACAAATTGCACCGAAAGGCTGATGAGATGTTGCCTGAGTGCCCAATACAGGATGTAACGAACAGCCCTGTGGAGAAGATTGGGTAGAAGGAAGAAAGACTTTTGACTTTTTTCCACCAAATCAAGGAGGAAACTATATACTGGCCTTCCTCCTCTTCAGCTACAGCCACTCTGCCAGAGCAGGGGGATTGGTTTCTGTGGCTCATTAACCCAGGCTACTGCTGTTTAATGGAGATCAATGTATCATTTAATAGGGAGAGGCTTTTCAGCTCTGTGAGATTTTATCTGCTGATGGCTACCATGATATTTATAGACATATCCATCAGCATAACAGCAGGAAGCAATTCTCTAGGGGTCAAACTGGGTGGATACCCTCCATTTAAACTCCATTATGGATGCAGCTTTCTGTATAGATTAACCACTTAACTCACTGAATCCCGAACATCATCAGCTATTGTTCCCAAGAACTGATGATCTCTACGGCTTAGCTGTGGGATGGTTGACTTGTTTTCAGCCTCAATTATCTTTTCAAAGAATAAGGCCCTTTGTTAACCTCTAACTTGCTGAGCAATGTGTAGGAAGCCTATTAAGTACTTCACAGTCCTCTTTTAACCCTATGATTCAGGCAGTTCTAGAGATTTAGTCCCATGATTGCCCTATTTCTGACCAGTCTGAATCTTCAACTGTCACATGAATAGCAAGACCAGAGAACCAGCTTTGGTCAGAACAAGCTTAAGAAAATAAACAACAGTGGCTTGGAAGATCAAGGCAGAAACTATGTGCATATTATGCAAAGTGTTTTAATGCTTTCAGCCTAACTTTTGGTAATGATTTACAGAGCATGCTTCTCTGCTAATACTATTTTAAGAGTCAGCTCCTTTGGGGATTTAGCATGCTTTATTCTACTTCCTAAAATTATCCAAGTATCTTTCTAGTATTGAATTTCTCCTGGTGAACACACCTTTTGGAATGAGACAGTCTTGCAAGCGGAGCTCAGAATAGACCTATTGTTCCACCAGCTCACAGCGCATAGGGAATGTTCACTGCTGCTTAATTTGACACAGAAAGAGGGATGCTGAGTCCTGGCATGGACAAGTGTTCTTGAATACAGATAACAAATTTGAGTGATTTAAAGGTTTTGTTTCTAATCGACAGAGCTATTATCAGTCATGTCTGCCCATCCATTCTCCCTTTCAAACTTACCATCATCCCTCTGTTTCTCTTAACCTTCCCTCATGTGACCTCAGTGACCTCCACCCTCATGACCTAATTGTATTCCTAGTGCCAGCCTGACACACCAGCATGCAGCTCTCATCTTCCTCTGTCTACTACCCTTCTAGTGCTTCCTCACAAATACACTTAGTAAGAAACACGAGGGCCAATGCTATCTATCTCTGAGTGCAAAAGTTAAGTTCCCAGTCTCCGGCAGAACCCTATTTTCCATCCTTGAAGGTCTGGTAAAAGTTCATACCTGAATCTCCTTCCCATCACTTTACTCTTGAGTAATTTTGCTAGTGTGTAACAGCTGCAGTGTACTCTTGCTCCTTTGCCTTGCACGAGTCTATTTTTTTTCATCCAGATATCTCAGAACACTCCATAAATACAACTTCAATTACAAAACTAATAAGCCTTCTGTCAGGTAGGAAAGACAATGACATTATCATCTCTGCTGTATGAAAAGAGAAGATGATGTTCAAAGGGAGAAAAAAATTTTATAGGAGAAAATGTCAATAAACTCTACATCCAGGATGACTTGAGATAATTTTAATGCTTGACATGTGCCTATCTGGGAAAGTTTTAGTTTTTAGCAAAATTGGGACACTTGTGCAAGTCCATTAACTAGTCAAATTGTTTAAAAAAATGACAAAATTATATAGCTCTTTAATCGTCTTAGAAACACCTGGAGCAGCTTAAGTAAAAGTCATCAGCAGTGACCACCACCAATGGCACTAATAGACCTTCAACACCCTGACCAACCTTACCTGGGACTCTCATCCTGTACATTCTGCCTGGTGCTTCTGGAGGGGGGTCGGGGGGCACTGTTTAAGCCCCATCCTGGGCACCCAGGCCTGTCCTGAGCTACATTGTAACTGTGCAGGTCTGCAACCTTGTCTCTGTTTCCTGGGCGGATGCTGGACCTAGTCCTGCCTCCTGCTGCTCCTGGCTGGACTGCTGGGATGGACCCTGAACCTAATGCATCACCTTGCCTTGTCTGATGCAGTTAATAAAACCTGTTGGCAGCGCCTGGCACTGCTCAGTCTGCTCAGGTCCTCCAGGTGTGACCCTGCCCTTGTCGGGGAGGATGCTGCCCCTGCCTGCCCTGGGCTCACCCTTGGCCTACGACTTTTCCCCTGCTCTTTCTGCTCCCCAACACTCTCATCCCCACTGCCAGGTCATTTTCCTACTGGAAATGATGGAAAAGACTTCATGAGCACTTCAGTGCAAAGCCAACAAGCCAACTTGGTCCAACCCCTTCTCAGTGGTGGTTTAAAAGCAGCCACTGGCTTCGCAGCAAAGTGGCTGCCAAGCTGTAACACCAGCCGTTGCGTTACTGCTCTCCAGATGAGCCAGTGTTGATCCGGGGTGAAAGTAAGTCACTGTGGGAATGCCATGCTGAATTGCCCTGGTTATATCTGCTGAACGATGACTGCAGTGGGAGACGGGAGAGTTACAGCTTAAAGTTCTTTGATAAACCTTTGATAAATTAAAAATACTTAAAATACAACTTCCCTGATCTACAATAGCGTTCCAAGAGACATTAATTACAGTTTATTAGCTTTTCCGTAATGTTTCAAGCAAGTTCTTTCAGGCTGTCTACACTGAGTCATTTTTTGGAAATAAAACATTTTGGAACTAACCCTAAATGAGAAATTATTTCAGATTTGGTAATACAGACTGGGTTTTCAACTTCATCTGTGAGCAGGCATCTGGAATGAAAACACGTCTAGAAAATTTTGGCCTCCCTGTTCAGCCTGCCCAAGCTTAGGCTGCTCTTAAAGCTGAAAACTTCACCGAGAGACAAGGGTTAGACTTCTCATGGGCTGCCCTTCCCCCAGTGCCAGGAAGTAAACATGTATGTCTAAGGCTACATAAACTAATTAGACATCTAATCCTACCTTTGCCTGCATCTGGTATTGCCGAGAAAGACGAGAAGGAGCAGCAAGTAAGGGAGGAACAGAGGGAAAGAGAACATCAGCTTGTTGGAGAAATGGGGGCACACACTGCTCAAGACATTCATTTTACACAAACTGTAAGCATACCTCTCAAACCAGTAAGACCCTAAAATAGTACACAGATCTTCAAAAGGAGGGGAGAAATCCACCCCAAAAGAGAGGTGCAGCACTTTCGTTGACTACCTAAAAATGTTCAGAGGCAAACTAATAAAAAAAGCAATAGCTTCTTAATTACTGTATCAAGTTTGCGAGCAAAATGACAAGCAAGAGAGTCCTGCCTGCCAGTCCACCTGCCAGAGGGCCACAAGGGGGTATGCTTACCATGAAACACAAGCCACAAAGGTTACATCAGTGAACAACCCCTTCCCAGCAGGTCTTCTCCCAAGGCTCAGGCGCTGCAACCACATAACTCGGCGGCACTCCTGGCTTTCCTAAAACAGCCTCTCACCACAGCTTTTGAGAGCATTGCAAGACCTGGCTAGATAAGAGCCAGCACCAGCAGTCTGAGATGCGAAAGAATTTAACTTCTGTGGTATTTTCTGCAGTTTCCAACTCAAGATGTAGAACACGCATCACCTATTTGTAGCGATAATTAACAGGAGATCGCAGTAAACGTGCATTCAAAATGAGGGACAGATGTCAGACAAACACTGAAAAAAGTAGTATTGAGAAGTTAGGAAGCTAGGTTAAAAATGAAAAGAAACATTTTCTCAAATCACCTCATTTGTCTTATGGTACAAATACTTCCAGGATTCATGCTGTCAAGCACTTGTCCCAACTATGAGAGCACAAGGTTTCGTTTTGAAAAAGAGGAAAGGTGGAGATTAATGGATGACAACTGATTTTGGCAGGTGGGGCTCTGAGAAGAGGTATTAACCATCAGAAGGGCTTGCGACTCTAACGCAGTGAGCAAAGAGATGCTGTGCTAGGCAAACAGGATTTAATTGACCTTCAGTGATGACAGGCTTTAGTATTTTCTCACAGATAATAACTGGTTGCAGAAAAGAAGATGCCTTAAGCCTTTAACCAAATTGGTCACCTTAAAGCTATGAAATGCCCCACCCAGCACTAATTATTACTATTATAACAGTAACAATGAAATAAAAAATAACAGATGTTATTCTTTGACTGCTGCCTTGCCAAGGCTGGTATTTTGTTTGACATGGAGCAAAGAAAGAGGCTTAATAAACTTCAAATCACCCTTTGTTTTGGAAAGCTTTTGCCATTATCTGAGTAAAACTCAAGTTTGGACGAGTTGTGAAAACAACTCTGTGTTTCCAGTTTCCCAATTTCCAGAATTTACACTTTACACAGTGTTTGTGCATCTGTGATGAAGGTTAAAACAGGGATTTGCTCACATTTTTATGTTATGTGATACCCGCCAGTTGGACTGTGGCTGTGACTACCCCTGTAGTTGTCTTTTCTGCCTTCTACCATCCTTGCCTCTTGTTTATATGGGTTTTTGTGTGGCCAGAATAAGAGGTGACTGCTTTTAAATATGGTAACTAGGAACATCAGCAGGTGGTCTCAGAATCAGGTGTCACCTCCTACTAGTTCTATTTTTGAAACAACAAAATAGGTTTGATTCTGTGCCATGATGCTTGGTAAGATAAGAAAGCGGAGCATCACCATTGCCCATCTGTTCAATGCACAGCCGGAAAGCGTTCACCTTCACCCGATCGAGGGCTCTGACAACCAGCTGCCAGAAGCTAGGGGAGCCCTGAATCTGGGCTAATTGAAAGGATCTGCAGCCAGCTATCTTCCTATTTAATAGGGATGTACTGTTGATGGAAATTACAAGCAAATTACAGATTCCAGCATGTCATGGTCTCACCAGACCCAAACAACGGCACATGGTGATAAGGACAGAGTGCTGCATGCTGGGACCTGCAGTCTCCATAGACCTCATTGCTTTATTAAAGAGTTGCTGATAAGCTATGATGTACTACAAAGCTCCACATCTTTCCTAGAAACTGTCCTTTCCTCAGCTGTGTTTATAATGGCTTTTATAATTTCCAGTTTTTCTGTTTGTTTTTATATGGATGTAAGAGGGTTTCTTTCTCTTCAAATCAAATCATAGGGCCTCATTGTTTCTATCTCAAAGTCTCTCTAATGCTGCTAATCTCATACTAACAGCCTACTGACACAGAAGAGACCACAGAAAAGTCTGTTTGCCAGTGACTGTGTGCTGGTCAGATCTGGATTAATCCTTGAGGCGATTTACCTCAGGAGGCCTTGTTGCAGGTGCCTGTAATTCTTAACTCTCCTCGAACTGCCTGGCAAGAGAGGGAGGAGAGGAACCTGTGAATCCACAGCTGATGCAGACACAAACAAGGCCCCTCTGAAATTCACTTTTCTATACAAAATCAGGATGTCTGTAGGAAAAAAATCCTTTCTTTCAGATAGAAGGTGAGGAGCATCAAGATCCCAACACAGCACACAAAATGCACTGTGATGCTGCCTCTTACTACCTGTCACTGACAGCAAGTTTGCTTGACTTTAGCTTTTCTGGTTGTTAGGAATTGTTATGCAGGAGCATGGGCAAATATGCCAGTTTCGTCCAGTGTTTCCATAACAGCGTAGCCCTGCTGTGTAAGCTAATTCAGGTACAAGAGTGACTATTTCAGCTTAAAACATAGTTTAAGCTGTTCACATTTAAGGAAAGATGGAAAACCAGCATCATTCTTATTTGGCAATGAGTGTCCATGTGACGGTTTGGTTCACCACCCCAAGCGGCTTCAGGCTTCTCTCCAGGGCTGGACTGCACCTCCTACATTCACAGCACTGTGCCATGCCATGCCGACTGTGCTGCTTCATGACCCTACATAGTAGGAGGAGGGTGCTGGGATGATGGATCAGGCTGACCAGCTGCGCCTGACATCACTTGGCAGAAGAGAGTCCACAAGCTGCATCTGAGCTGCACAAGGAATATGCCCAACTGCCGGAGAGAGAAACGGAGGCAGGAGCTGATGCTGCCCATAATCAGGTCAAACTCTGAGGCTTTGCATGTGTCCAAGTTCAGACCTAGAGCATCTGTCATCTCCACTAAGATGATTCTATTTTGGAATTATTTCATTTTGCATGCTAACGAGTTGCCAGTAAAATAGGTAATTGTTCCTGGCCTGAAGTTAAACAATCCTGTTACTGAGTGACTATTATTCGCAGGTCAGAGAGCTGCAAGAGGTTTAGTCTTCAAGGCACCACACTGTCCCCTCCAGGAAGAGAGGTGAAGTACAAAAACATTCTACCATGCCTTGCAAAGAAATTAATTTTACCTATATTTATTGTTATTACAAGGCTGCTCGTTCCACCTTGGCTTTTTAAACAACCACATTGCAACTCATACAGATCTTCTGTTTGGAGCAGCTCCTACCTCTCCCTGACCCTTCCCTGCCTCTAACATAACTGCACAAGTGTTGCCCTCACAGATCCTTCCATAGGTCGTTATTAATAAGGAGCATCTGCAGGGAAACAGGATCTGACTCACTCTGCAGCGCAGCTGCTCCTGCTGCTCACTTCCCCACCTGAAACAACAGTCCCATTTCAAAAGTCATCTCCATCACCGCAGCATGCAATTGCAACACCACCAATGCAATAGTGTGCCCTGCTAAGGGACAGAGTATTCTTGGCTGCTGCCCACGAAAAAAAAATCTTGAAAAATATCCTTGTGTATCGCAAACTTACCTTGGTTTTGATGCTGTCTCACTCCCTTTCTGAGTCTCAGTGTGGAGTATCCAGCCAGTGTGAGTCTTTTTCAAAATTGATTCCTTACCCATATTTGGGAATTTGTGCAGGGCACTAGCTGGTACAAAGCATGTTCTTCCCACAGTGCACTTTGGGACTTGTAGTTCCCAAAAAGGAATGTTGTTTTCCAAATTGTAAGTGCCAAGCAACCGAAACAGAAGACTGAAACGCCTTTACCTCCACCTTTGTTCAGCTGCAGGGCCCTTCCCTTTGCAAAGTTTCTGTGCTGTAGATTTGCCTTAACCAGCCTGAATCCTCTGCGGTTAATGGCAGAGCGTGCAAACCCCTTGGGTGCACCACAGCAGCCTACTCCTGTGGCCACCGTGCAGAGTACCACCATCGGGGAAGAGCTACTCAAAAACCAGAGAGTTCTGATCAAGTTTTTGCTTGTGCTCTCCACGCTTTCTTCCCTGCTTCCAACACTGAAATGTCATAGAAACTCCCCTTTAACAGCTGTGTTTCACTGCTGAACACGTTCTGCAATAGCCTATTTTGTTTTTTTTTTTTTAAATTAAATAATCGTAGTAGGGGGTCAGCATTACGAAATAAATAAGTCCTGCCTCTCCTGTAGAGATTAATTTTTGAAGAGGGTTTACACTGACTGCTATAATTATCTTGTAACCAAGACTCCCTATTGTTTTTCAGTAACAACTGAAGAAGAATGTGAATCGTTGCCTGCAGGGTACTGATGGAGACGCTGTTACTACGCTCCAACTCCGGCTCCTTTAACAGCGCAACGTGTTTAACGCCGCGGGGGTGACAGCAGGGCCCGGCGGGCGCGGGGTGACGGCGGGGCCCGGCGGGCGGGGCAGGAGGCGCAGGGCCTCGCCGGCCGGGCTGCGCTGCCCCTCTGCTGCCCCTGCCAGCCGCCTCCCCCGCTTGCCAGGCCGCGGCGGGGACAGCTGCGGGGCGGCAGCCGTGCCGCCGGACTCCGAAGCGGCCGCTCCCGGGGCCCGTGGCTCGGCAGCGACGCGCCTGGGGCCGGCCTGGCGCCGGCGGCCGCCGCGGGGCTCTGCCCCGCCTGCTGACGGGGGCAGCCGAGGCGGCGGGCGTTGGCTCGGCCGTTTCCCCTTGGCAGCCGCACGAGTGGGAAACCGATGGGGTTTGGGCAGAGACCGGCACCGACCCCTGTCCCGGCACAGCTGAAGTCGTCGCGACCCCACAGCCGGCGGCCACAGCCTCTCGGAGGGCCACCGAGACCGCACTTATAACGACTAATCCCCGCAGGGTCGGCTCTGCCACCGCCCCGGGAAGCCAGCGCACCGAGAAGCCGCCGCTCCTTCCCGCGCCTCACGCCGGCAGGCGTCGCCGCCGCTCCCTCACGCCACCGCCAAGACTACGTGTCCCGCCGGCCTGCGGGGCGGGGAGAAGATGTCCGCCGGGGCGGCCCTTCCGCTGCCGGGGGGCGGCGGGGTAGGGGCTCCCTCACGGCCTTCCGGGGCCGGGGAAGGCCGTGCTGCTGCGGGAGGGGAGCCGAGCCCCGCGGGGGGCGGTGGTGGCGCTGGAGCCGCAGCCGGGCGGGCGGCGGGCGGTGGGGCGCGGGGAGGGCGGCGGCACTGTCAGCCCTCCCGGCAGCCCGCCCGCCGCCATGAGGAGCGAGTCTGTGGCCTGGCCCCCGGCCTCGGCCCAGGCGGCCTCGCTGCTGGAGGAGGCGGCGGACCTGCTGGTGCTGCACCGGGACTTCGCCGCCGCCGTGGAGAGGTGTGAGGCGGGCTGCGACAGCCTGGGCCCCGGGACCGGCCCCGAGAGGTGCGAGCGGCCGCCGGGCGTGCGGAGCGGGGCCGGGGCGGCGCTGGGAAGCGGCTGGGGGTCGCACCCGCGTCGGGCTGGCGTCTGAGCGCAGGCGCTGGCTGCCCTGCTTGTGCTTTGTTTTTTTTGGTTTTGTTTGTTTGGTTTTTTTAATATAGAGGGCCTTTGGGGTTTAACAAACGGTTTGGTTGTGTTTTTTTGGCGGAGTTAGGGACCTCTTAGGTTCGAATGTAAGTATTATCTGTATGAATGGCAGTAGCACCGATGGTCCTTGTTGTGGCTTTGGTTAGTTTTTTCTTAATTATATAAATTAATGGCGGGCAGTGCGTGTTGGTAAAAAGCAAGTTAGTAACTGTCCAGAACCTGGCTTGGCTTTGGCTGCCGTTTGATAACGGCCTGGCCACATCGGCAGGTTTTGAATGAAGGAACGGGCATGTTTGAGGGAAGTGCGGTGTGCCTGGGAGCCTTCCCCCTGTCCCAGAGACACAGGTGCGGGGCACCTTCTCGGGGGGTTGAATTTGCCTTTTTATCGGGGGTGAGGAGAGGGAAAGCGGGGGAAGCAGCTGCTGGAGCACTGCAGAGTACCCAGGCTATATTGAAGAGGACGCAAGGGGAAATGTGGTTGTAAGATGCACTGATTTAGGTGTTTCTTCATTACCAGTTCTGCAGAAGTGAAGTGCTCCCTTTGTGTTGTGGGGATCCAGGCGCTGGCTGAGATGAACCGGTGGAGAGAAGTTCTGTCTTGGGTCCTACAGTATTACCACGTCCCTGAACATCTACCTCCAAAAGTCCTGGAGCTCTGGTGAGTTTCTCTCTGTGACTGTCACATACACACAGGGCTTGCATTAGGTTTAATAGCAGGCCAGACTTGAATATTGTGTGATGTTTTCCTTTTGTGTGGTGTGAGTGAGGATGAAAGTGGATCCTGGGACAGGACTGTTCTTGACTTGTGTATGTTGGAGCATGCCTGCAGATTGTTTCATGGTGATAAAATACAAAAAGGGTGATACTGAGAAAGTAACATAAGTGGCTACACCTACTGTCTGCCTTGGAAATCTCTGTGCTTCAGGTGTGGACCCTGATACGTGTCTTCATGATAGCTGCTTGTGTGTAGTAACTGTCAGCAATCTCAACTTTCACAGAGTTAGTGTTTTCTAATATTTCTTTCTTGGTTTTCAGTATCCTGTTGTACAGCAAAGTGAAAGAACCCCAGGTGATGCTAGAGGCTGGCGGTAGCTGGCTCAGAGACCGAACCAATAAGAGCCTCCCCGAGTACGGTTCATTGCTGGAGCTCTATCTGTTGCATGTGTTGCTTCCGCTTGGTCGCTTTGAGGGGGCAGAAGAGCTTGTACGTGGATGTGATGTTTTTGACAGAGACCAGCAGCTAGCATTTCTCGGGGCCATTTGTGAAAGCCGATGTCAGTGGACTCAACGGGAGGAGATGCACTTGGCTGCTGAAGAGCAGCAAGATGCAGCAACAGAAACTGTTTTGGGTAGGCTTTCCCTCTGATGTTTGTGCTCCAGGTTGGTCCCTTACTAACAAAGGGCAGCAAGTATTAACTATATATTAAGAATATTGTTGTTACAAACCAGCCACAAGGAAGTCCTGTTGTGTTATCACAGCAGGAAATGGAAGACTTAGTGATCCATTTGCTGACAATTACGAAATTTATTTAGTTTCTGCTGATGTCAAGAAATGAGAATAATTTTCCAGGTTCAGAAGCACTTCAGAATAAATGTGGTTTTGTTTTTTTGGTTTTTCTTAAGGTATAAAAGGGAAACTAAAAATACTTAGCAGTCCTTTAAGGGTACAGTTTGTTGGTTCTGTGTCCTTTCTGCTTAATCTCCATTTACAGCCAAGCCTGCGTAGAACAATCTATTTCAAGCATTTAAAGTACTGCTTCCCCTCCAGAACCATAAATCACTTGACATCAACTCCCAGGAGACAAGCTGGCGCTACTGTGGTATAAGATCACATTATACTAAAGTAGATGCCTAAAAAAAAGGTTTAATGAATTTATTACAATATTGTACTGTTTCTGTTCCCTATTATAAAAAACCCCAACTCTCATGCAATCAGACTAAGAACAGTATTACTTCAGTATCTTAGTTTCTTATTATCTGTATCTATGTGATTCCTTTTTTTCTTTTTTTGACTTTACTTTCCCCTGGCAGCCTTTCTGTTCTTGTATTGTAGGTGCTCTGTCCCAAAAGCTTTTGAACATGTTGACATTGCTACGTAGAGCGCTGCGGTCCATGTCAAGCCACTTCTATTTACTTCCTTACAAAAAGGTTCTCTTGGCTACTTTTCTGCTGTACCTGGTGGTGGTGAGATTAGACCCAGGTACAGTATTGATATTTCCAATTTTTTTAATTCCATTATGATTACAGAGAAGAAAATACTTGCTTTTAATTGATTTGGCCTGTGTGAATGTCTCTTCTTTGGGAGACACCAATCGGATGACTAGCATCTTACTATTAGGCTTGTTTCAAATGCGTCCAGTTTCAATCCATGTAGAAAAATGTAGCTTTACAAAAGCCAGTTTTCTGAAAAGTTATTCCGTTCTTAGCTCTTTCCAATAGACAAAGTACAGACTGTGAGAGGCAGGCTGAGCTGCCCTAGACGCGGGTTCAGCCTCAGTCAACTTGAGGTGCTAGAACGTGAATGTCTCCTGGAAGAGTGATTGCCTAAAAGGCTGTTCTGTCAGGAGAGCGGAAAGTTGCCCAGGGCAGCAATGTAGTTGCACAGTTGCTCTGCTTATGCTGGGGTGTCAGTAGCGATGGCTGCTCCTGTCGCTGAAGAATGGGCTGGTTCCGTGAGGTAGTGGTAGCAGCTGGGACATGGAGGGGATGGGTGTTTCCCCTTCTGCTGGGTGCTCCATAGCTATTCTGCAAATAGTTTTTTGGAAAGCACGGAAGGTCATTTGCTAGGGATGGGAGCGGTGCCCTGAGTGAAGGTCCAAGTGCTGAACCAAAGAAAGAAGACAGACAAGTAGGTTTCAACTAACTCTAGTTGGGATTAGTTCTTTCTTAATATGCTCAGTGTATCTTAGTTTTACCTTTCATAATGAAAGGCTCTTCTCTTTTTGTTTTGTTCTGCAGCTTCTCCCACATCACTGCCATTCATTTACAAACTGGTCCAGCTCTTCCGACAAGCTTGGGCAGCTGTATTTTCTCCAATCCATAGGCCTCCAATTCAGGACTAAGTGTCACAGAATACATTTTTCTCTGCTGCTGTAAAATTGTCAGCTTGTCTTGAGGATGTTAACAGGCTTTTCAAGGATGGTTGAAATCAATGTCCTAATTGAGATGACCACCTGTGAACTCCTGTGTGGTAATACCTTCATTTCTTCAGACAGGGAATGGTTTCGTATGAGTTTTGAAACCACACAGAGTATTCCTGACACTTTGCTTGGCTCTACAGCACCATTCTGTCCAACACTAGAGTAAACCACTCCTTCCATAATCTATAGCTGAATAAGAATCCTCCTTTTCAAACACTTTGCTTTGGATATAGCCGTTGAGTGAGGGTTGTGTAGCCAGTTATGAACTATGGAAGAAGGTTCCATCCTTGCAAATGCTGGGCAGTTCTCTGAACAAGTGAAAGTGTTCCTGGAGGCATGACTGTAAAAGACAACAGAGTACCGATAATTAGTGGAATATTCTGTTTTCCCTGAAGACATCTGAAAAGCTCAGTTCCTGTGGCATAGGGTTTAGAACAAGCATGTGGAACTAAAACACGGGAAGGTGAAGCCTATTCCACTTTGAAGGCTGTGGTTTCTCTTGTGACTGATGCCTCCTTATACAGGCATTCCTGATTTTAGTCATATTTAAGCCAGAAAGCCAAGGTGGTTGGCCACAAAGACTATTGTGCTGCACCTACTCTTCTTATATGCAAATTACAGCACTTTGTGCTTGTCTGATGCATAGTAATTCTTTGAAGCCTGTGGTGGTAAGGAAATAGATAAATTTTTTTAAACTAGATTCTGTATTATTGTCCAGTTGAACAGCTGAAGTTGTTGCATTGTTTTCCTCTTTCCCTACCTCTTGCTTTGTTCACATAGATGTCAAAAAGTCTCTATATATCTAGAATTGTCCCCCCTGCCCCAGTATCTAAAGTCCTGGGTTACATGGAGCCATCTAGCAATGCTTATTGTTCAGGACCAAAGTTAGTTAATAGGTAGAAAGAGATACTCTTCTGAGATCCCAAAACTTTCCCCAGATCTGTGGCAAGAAAATTAATATCTTTGCTAAAGAACTGTCACCAGACTGACTCCATTTCCAACAACCAGGGGCAAAAATTGGAGGTTTGGGGTAGTACATTAATTTCTTCTACATCTATCCACCTATCATCAGTTGACAAAGAGTAAATTCCAAAGGAGAGAGCCCTGACCTACTTAAATACTGCTTTCACTGGAGCAAACTGCTGGGTGCTGGAAAGGACAAGTTAAAGGCAAGGAGCCTTTGTGGCAAACAAGTAGCCCAGCATCTGTGCCAAAAGGATGCAGGCTGACTGACGTTGGCCCAAACTACAAAATGGTGAACAAAGTAGCATTTGGTGGGTAAATTCTATCCAACACACCAAACCTGTGAAAAGTAGCCAGTGTAGATGCCAGTGTGATGTCTTGAACAGTAGTCCCCTTCAGGTCTGTAGCAGTAGTCATACACTGATATGGTGGCTATTTCTGTTTTTTTCACACAGGTAGCAGCCTGCCTGTGCCTTCAAACTGTGTTGCTTTGCTGTCTACCAGGACACTTCGAAAACAGCCTGCATCTTCACTGTTAAAAATAATTCTGTGTCTATTTCTTCTGAAATTATCCCAATAGAGAAACACTCCCAGTATTAGTGTCAGATAAACCGGAGCAGGTCATTCATGAGTGCAGTAATGACCTTGCCTGGTTGTCTCAAGAGTAAAAACCAAAACAATCCTGTATCCTTTCCCAAGTTTTTGTCTCTGCTAGGACTTTGCCCCAGGAGAAGTAACACATAATGCTTTTATTTAAAAGTTACTTCTTACATACTCTGCGCACATAGGGAAGGGGTGCTCTCGATATTCTTGTAATCCAACTACAAGTGTAGTTGCAACTCTGCAACCAACAGTTGATGGAAACCAGGTAGAATAAAACACAGGAGCTCTGTCTGGAGTTGAGCTCTTTCAAAAAATTACTAAGTTGTGTTTACTGGCCCCCTGCTTTGCAAGGCCTCACTTTAAGATCTTTGTAAGCCAGTTAATGACATAGCAAAATTCAGCGACGTCAGGCCAAATTCTCACCAAATTGACTGTTTAGGCAACAACCATTTTTTGTTCTAGTTTTCTATTCCCATTTTTTTGTTAGGTGGCAGAGATGCAATTTTGGAGGTTGGGACCAGTGGTCTGAGCCAGCCATACATTGTGTTTAGAATGCTGTATGTCATGGTCATTCATTTACCAGGACTTTGACATTCAATTTGATTTTAAGTGTAGGTTGGTAACCTCCACTTTTTTTGAGTACTACTGATTTAGCATTTGTATTGTATTTAATACATCATGAGAGGGCAAGAAGGCAGAAACAAGCTGTCAGGTCTTTTTGCAATTAATACTGAAACTGCAGTATTTAATATTTACAATAAAGTCACTGCTGATTTACCGCTCTGTAGAGTTGCTTATTTGTGCTGTGATTAAGCGTAAGAGAACTTTTGCATTTAAAGTATTGATACTCCAGTTTTCAAATAATTTCCGGAAATGTTTCACTGTATGTCTTCATTGTACAGGCATATTTAAAAGAAGTAGAGGACTTAGTGTGAATCTGACGAGATCTAATCAACTGATTATGTTGGTAGGGTATAGGTCTGCATTTTCTTAGGAGTTCAGGGAGTGGTAATTACTTTCTGTGAAAGATCCAGCTTTTTTTGTTTTGTTTTTTAGATATGTGTCTCTGTGTACCTTGGGATGACCAAAACCAGTAATGCCAAGAATAAAGTACTTGCTGTTTATCTTTAGCTGTGTTTTTTCTCTGCACTCTCATTATATCATTGAGGGAAAAGACATAGTCATGGGGACTGTACTGTTTAAGCCCTGTTGGAGAGAATGTGCATGTATGCTGTGTGTATGTGAACTCTCTGCTAGTAACTCCAGGTATAAGAGCATATTATAGTTCTGCTTTCTCATTTTGCCATCTTCTTGCTAGATGCAAAAAACTTGTATTGGCCCATATTGTAAGCAGCTGAAAGGCTGAACAGTTGTTTATTATCAGATGAACAGTGGTCACAAAAATAAGGAATGGCTGGCAGAAAGATGAGGTTTGGTGTCTTAGCACCGGGAGGCAAGAAGATAATCCTGTGTACCTTGTCTACAGGTGATCGGATAGTCAAGTGGAATTCCTTGCCGTTCAACCTGTTCCCAACTCATTTCAGTCAGTGGAATTTAGGCAAGTTAACTCCATGTCCACGATTCATCTATAGTCACCTTTGTCAAAAAGACACCATTTTAAAATGATGTCACCTTTTGAATGTGTAAATGAAGAAATTTTGAAATGGTTAATGATCTTTTAAATGAGTTACCAGTAGCATATTCATCAGTTGTCAGTTTTAAGAAAGGAAACCTGTTATTTGTAAAGACACTCCATATGTGTTAAAATTCTGGTTAGTAATACCAGTTACAAATTTTCTTTTTTTAAAAAATGCCTAAGGTTTAGCTTGCAGAATTAACTGGGAAGACTTGCTTAAGAGCAGACTTGAGGGCTGGGTCCTCTCTGTAGGTGAATGCACGCAAAGCTGGCTGCTGGTGTAACGGGTGAGTGGGTGGACTGAGACAGTTGCCTGGGAGAGATTATGATCTCTCCTGCCTAGTTGTGATGCTGTGGAGCCCCTGCCAGTGAGGTGTGGATGCCCTGCCACCTTGCACCAGTCTGCTTAGACAACAGAAACATCAGTAACCAGAGCTGCCACTACCAACCAAGAAGGGAAGCGCACAGGAGAAGCCATGGTAAAGAAAAGAATTGGGTTATTTTATGAGGCAATGAGCAATGAATTTGGCCTTGTATCCCCCCTACTCTGATCAAGATCTGAGTGAAGGCAGGGAGGTTGATGTGACTTTTTTTGTTTTATTTTGGAGGCAACAAATACTGCTCACAGTATACAAACTATTGTATTAGCTTCTTGGTAAACAAATCTAGAGTCCAAGATGTACAGCTACATTTATGTTAATAAATTTATTATAAGGGAAGTCATATGCAGCAAAAGAAGGACGGAGTTGGAGCTTTTTTTTCTTTTTGAGTAGAAACTTCTCTGGATGTACTTTGAATACAGTATTTTAACCCTGTATTAATGGCCTTTTCCTACTAGCTTGTGAGTAGTGAAATTGGTAGCAAAGAAATGGGGACAATTCCCTAGATACTCTGTAAGACTGGGTGGAATCATCTGCCAAAAGATTCATATTTAAATATACCATGTCCAATAAGAGTGTTTTTGAGAGAACCCATTACATCAGAGGTCCTCAAACTTTTTAACCAGGGGCCGGCGCGCGGATGCAGTGGCAGGCAGTCATCTGCGGCTGCTTGGTTTCCCCCCCAACCCCCGGCGGGGGGGTCTGTAAATACCGGGGGCCGGATTGAGGACCCTGGGGGGCCATATCCAGCCTGCGGGCTATAGTTTGAGGACCCCTGCATTACATTCACGGTACTGGGGAGTCTGCATAGCAATCTACAGGAGACATGCTTATTTTTCTTTTAAAATATATCGTATTTTGTGTTTCAGATTTCTGTTATTAAACTATGTGCATGACACAGTAATAAACAATTTAGAAACTGGTTATTGACTGAGCAGCCATGATTACAGAAGTGTATGTATGAGAAGGATTTCTCAGGAAGTTACTTTAGTCTAACATGTAAAGGAGTACCAAGTCCTCTTGAGTATCAAGTTAACTGTTCACAAATTGAATTCAAAGTACCCAGGGAATGGACCAAAACAACTAGCAGCTGAAATTAATTGAGGTACTAAAAGCACTTTAATTCTCTTTCTTTTAATTTCTACAAACCTGTCTTCTACCTGTCCAACACATGTTCAGTGGAAGGTTGAGAGATCAGAAGATAGTTATCTATATATCAATAAGGCAATATAGCTGTGTCTTGGCCTGGATAACTGGACTTGGCTCATTAGCTGGGACCTACTGTTGTTTATTTTGCATACCTGTACACAGTTTTTGTCTCTGGACTTACGTGCACTCTACATGTAGATCTGTGTACTGTACACCATGTGTAGGCATGGCTACACATCTCTAGCTGCTGTGATTATTGTTTCTTTCTATGCCCAGCAGAATATTTTTCTTCCTACTTGTAAATAAGTGTTAGAATATTTTCCATTAATTCCAGTCTTATGGAAAACTTTGTAATTGCTGGTTGATTTGGGGTTTCAGGTAAGATCAGCTTACAGACTTTTAGGATATTCACTGGTTCTTCTCACCGTTTCCCTCCCCTTTCAGCGTGAGTGCATCTCTCTTCACATTGGCCAAAGTGGAGTTCAAATCGGCAACGCATGTTGGGAACTCTTCTGTCTGGAGCACGGCATTCAGCCAAATGGCACCTTCATCAACCAACCCAGCAATGATGACTCTTTAGCCACATTCTTCAGAGAGACAAGCTCTAGCAGATACATGCCCCGGGCTGTTATGGTGGACTTGGAACAATCTGTAATAGGTCAGTATAGAACTCATCTTGGAAATTAATTAACTCTTCTGGGTGCCAAAGTTCAGATCACTGAATAGCAGGGCAAATGCCCTTACCATGAGGGATGACTCCAACACAGAGGCAAAACGTACAGGTTTTAATTTTTCAATACCAGGTATTACTAAATGCTCTGTTATTCTCAGTCAAAGATGAAAACCAGACTGCACTCTGTCATGGTGCTCTACTAATAATACGCTCAGAAATTTACTGTTTAAACCTCCACTGGTTATGAGTACAATTTAGCTTTCTTAAAGAGAATCCTTTCTGGTCTTTTTTTTGGTGTGTGGTGGTATTTTTCCTTTGTTAACTGATGGAAAATGCTTTCCTTGCATTCAGATGTAAGAGAGGAGCATGAAGAATCAGACAACAGAAGTGTCCTCAGAGATTTTCAGGGGAAACCACTGTTTACTCTTGCAAGTCTCTTTTTTTCCAGTCATTCCCCTGAAGGTTCTGATGAATCTTCATCTGATCAGTCTGTAGAGCTGAAATTCTACAACAGCATGGCACAGCCCTTGTTTGATTAATTTGCTTGTATAACACAGCAACTTACATTTGCAGCACAGTCCCCTTCTTTTATTTTTCTTCTTTTCAAAACTGAGAACATCTCAGATGATAACTCCTCACTTCCATACTTTGTTTTTCAACATAACAGATCTTCCATACCATTTTATGCTAACATAAAATGTTCCGTTTGTTTTGCAAATATCATCAACTTTGGTGAATTATCTCTTCCAAGCTTATGCTTTTTCTCTTTCTTGTTCAGATGAAGTGAGGGCTGGCACCTTCCGGGAGCTTTTTCATCCAGAACAACTGATCACTGGGAAGGAAGATGCAGCTAATAACTATGCACGTGGCCACTACACCATTGGCAAAGACAAAATTGACCTGGCATTAGATCGTATCCGCAAGCTGGTGTGTACTATTACATTGGAAGCAAGACCTTAGGAGGATGGGAGGGGAAATAAACACCACATAAATTTTTTTTTGGATAGTGGCTCTCATTTTGCTTTTACTACTGTCGTTGGCTCAGAACAGAGAAATGCAAGTCCTGGATTTTCTTTCTTACTTTTTATATGAATGAAAGACTTAAGTGGAAAACCTCAAATATTGTTATAGCATTCCTATTGTAAGAAAAAAATCAATACTGCTCTTTTGGTACTCTAGCTAGAGATTTAGAGGAAAACATGCATGGAGAGTTTTCTGGGAGAACTGCTGGTTTTTGTACTGTGCACTGGGCGTATTTGCTGTCTCTATTTCAGGGTGTAATTTAAAGATACGTTCACTTACTCTTTCATGTTTCCTGTTGGCTTTCAGGCTGATGCCTGTTCTGGGCTGCAAGGATTCCTGATCTTCCACAGCTTTGGTGGGGGTACTGGCTCTGGCTTTACCTCCTTACTGATGGAACGCCTCTCCGTGGATTACGGGAAGAAGTCCAAACTGGAGTTTGCCATCTACCCAGCCCCTCAGGTCTCCACCGCTGTGGTGGAGCCCTACAATTCCATCCTGACCACACACACCACCCTGGAGCACTCGGACTGCGCATTCATGGTGGATAATGAGGCCATCTATGACATCTGCCGCCGAAATCTGGACATTGAGCGCCCCACTTACACTAACCTTAACCGCCTCATCAGCCAGATTGTCTCCTCCATCACTGCCTCGCTGCGCTTTGATGGTGCCCTCAATGTGGATCTGACAGAGTTCCAGACAAACCTGGTACCCTACCCACGCATCCACTTCCCCTTAGTGACCTACGCTCCCATCATCTCCTGCGACAGAGCATATCATGAGCAGCTCTCGGTGGCTGAAATCACCAGCTCCTGCTTTGAGCCCAACAACCAGATGGTGAAGTGTGACCCGAGACACGGGAAGTACATGGCCTGCTGCATGCTCTACCGTGGTGACGTAGTTCCCAAAGATGTCAACGTAGCAATTGCTGCCATCAAGACCAAAAGAACTATCCAGTTTGTTGACTGGTGTCCAACGGGCTTCAAGGTGAGCAGGGCTGCCATGAACTTCTCTTGAATGTTCAAAGGGCAAGTCCAGTCTAGCAGAAACCTTCATTTAAGTTTTTGATCTGGTGTGTTTCCCACTTGTGAGATGAATGAACAAAAGAAAGATGCATTTATATAAAATGTACCTTTTCTCCTTTGGACACCCCATTGACACAGACTGCTAAATTTTTAAATAAATGGAAACATATACAGTATTTCTGTATTCAGTAGCAGGAAAATGTCAACCCTATAACCTTCAAACTTAAAAAAATTGCATTTTAGAAGAAGATCAAGGTAAGGCTTATAATCTGAAGACATTGACACTGTCCTTCATGAGATTTAAAAAAACAAACCAACTAAACAAAAAAACCCCCCAAAGTTATCAATAATATTTTGTTGACAAGTGAAACATTTCTACATCAGTCCGCAAAGAGATTCTTTCCTTGTCCCAAATTTTTCCATGCATACTGACATATTTTTATAAGCTTTTCTTCATTTAGGGTCTAGTTCAAATTGATCTCTCAGTTCTGTTTTTTTATTCCCCTTGAGTGAGGATAAGGAGTTGGCTTGTGCACAAAATAGTAGCTTGAATCACATTAGACTTAATACTGATGTGATTCAGGTTTTTTCCTACCTCTTTTCCTTCCCCCACCAATGGTTTTACAATTTTCCTACCCTGTTTAAATTTTGTCCCTTTTCTCATAACTCTTTTTATTCCTCCATCTTTCCTGTTGTTATTTGCAGGTTGGGATCAACTATCAGCCTCCTAGAGTTACACCAGGAGGCGAGCTAGCCCAAGTTCAGCGAGCAGTCTGCATGCTGAGCAACACCACAGCCATTGCAGAGGCTTGGGCAAAGCTCGACCACAAGTTTGATCTGATGTATGCCAAGAGAGCTTTTGTGCACTGGTATGTGGGTGAAGGCATGGAGGAGGGAGAATTTGCAGAGGCCCGAGAGGACCTGGCTGCCCTGGAGAAGGACTATGAAGAAGCAGGAACTGACTCATTTGAAGAAGAAAATGAGTGAGAAGAATCTTAAAATTCACCCTCCCCTTTTCTGTGCTTACAATTGTCTCTGTGTCTTTTTTCATGTGGCTGCATTTCTGCTTGTCTTGCACACACCAAGTCCATTGCCATTTAGTAGACTTATAATAGGATGAGTTCTCCACTTAAGATTATAAGACAGTAAATGCAGAATATATGACCATTATTTACTTTATATCATTAATCACTTTGCCTCAGAGGGTGACTGGCTTCAGTGTTTTTGCTAATATATCCTGAAAGGATCTGTGTCATCTATACTGTCATTTATTCAATACAAAGGTAGAGTTGTGTAGCTGTAACATTGAAGAACTTGTGCTTCAAAATGTCCCCCATAATTGCTACGGACACTATGTAAGGAGAAGATCCCTACGGTGCTTGATCTTTATTTCATACTAATTCAAAACATAATGTTTGTAAAGCTGTCAGATGCAGCGAGAACTCTGTTGGGTGCCAAGAACATAAAGCTTGTCCTAGTGCCCTTGTTTCTACAGAAGTCCACAGCATGGGCTGGTTAGAAGGTGTGATCTGGCCAGCTGCTATAAGCAGGGGCCCAGTTCAGGTACTCTTAGCTTCATCAGGGGTTCAGAGCACACCATGCTTGTGCATCAACTTGTCTAACAATCACAACTGGATTGGTCTGGAGGTGCAAGCGTGCTGACAGTTCTGTTGGAGCCGCTAACTGGACATAATCTGTAACAGCTGAGGGCCTTAAAATGACCAGCTTGTGGCATGCAGGACAGAAGCATTACCAGCTCCATCAGACTTACTGAGATGACAATAAATCAGAACTGTGACAAAAAATGTGTGTGGTAGGTATAGGTGGGATGTCTAAGAACAGCAGCTATGACTTCACAGCTTAAGTCTTTGTAAGGTATATTTTTATATATTCCCATTGTTTTAGGGTTTTAGAACAATATATTTTTAAGGCATGTAGGCAGGTGGCCAGGCATGGTCTGAGGTTAAACTGATGGGATAACAAGAGAAACTGCTGGATTTTGCAGATAACAGAACAGGAAACACAGCTGGCCAGTCCGAACCCGTGTCTAAAGTAATGCGGTAACGGCAGGAGAAGCTACTGGGTGTTACATATAATGAAAGGGGAGTTTTGGGGGAACCCCACCTTGAGTGTAAGATATCAACTGAAAGTGAACGGGGTGTTGGCTTACTGGGGGTACTAACTGAAGCTGAAATTGTCAACTAAAGGTGTAAAATTAGCAGAACAGGGCCAGTCGTGAAAAAGTGGTGTGTGTCTCTGTTTAGGACTGGGGTGGAAGCAAGAGAAAGGTAATCGAAGGCAAAGAAAATGGTGTCCATTTGGGGGTACCTGTTGAGCAGCCCTGTGCTTGAACAATGCCTGCAGCAAGACAATAAGCCTGTTGTGCTGACTTTGCCATGTGTGTCCAACTTGCTTATGGTTATCTGGAAGGTTTCCCTTAACAATGATGAAACAGAGACACCCTAGAGACCAAATGTATAGCACTGTTATTTCAGTGCAGGATTTACTATTGATCTTTCATAAATTTATTTTTTTAAAAATCCATGTTTTCACTGAAACATATACTCATGGCATATAACTCCAGCAGGGCTACAGAAATGCATTATGTTTTGCCCAAGCTGTTGAGGAGTGTCGCCCCCTGTCCCCTTTCTGGTAAAGCTGTTTGTATTAGGTTTGCTAAAATGTCATAGAGAAAAGCAGGCACATCCAGAAACATCACTGATGTAGTTGGTCTTTTTACCTGCAAAATGAATGGCTGACCTTTATAGTAGAAACTATAATTAGGGGAGATAATTCAGCAAGTCCAGATCTAATTCTGTAATTTTTAACGTATCTAGAAAAAAAAATAGTATTACAGTTTTTACCAAAAAGGAGAGAACGCTTGAAACTGTACTCCAATATGTACTTAATTTTTGTTATTTAAAAGTATTTTTAAAAGTACATAGCACAGTTCTCTGTTGCAGGCATAATGCCTGAAAGCCAGTATTTTATCAGTATAGCAGTTTTATGCAGGTACTGAATAACTCAACTTTGGGATTTCAGAAATACCTGAACTGAGATGCTGTCAATTCTCCCAGCAGGTGGCAATAGAATGACAGAGAGAACACAGGGAAACATTTGTATCTTTACTGATACCTAACATGAGAAGGTATTATCATGTGTGGGAATGCAAAGACTTTCACTTTACACACCACATCAAAAGCAAAAGAGGTTTTTGTACGATCACCAAAGACCTTCTTAGGACTGCACTGTTTTGTAAGATAGCATGTTACTGTTCTAAAATAATCCACTACTCTGCCACTACTGGTGAGTTACTTAGGTAGCCAGTCTGTAGGGAGTGATGCACATCTGTTAGAGGAGACAAAGAAGTTGACTCTCCTTCATTTGCCTGTTGATGTATTTTGCTCTTTAGCCAGAACAGAACTGATAGATCACAGGACTTACTGGTTTTCTTGGCCTGGGATCTGGTGCCAAGTTGTGCTGGTTTTGGCTGAGGTAGAGTTAATTTTTTTCCTAGTAGCTAGTATGGGCTTTGTTTGGGGTTTGTGCTGGACACAGTGTTGATAACATAGGGATGTATTATCATATAACAACAGCAACAATAAAAATAATCATAATAATAAAATAATTATTTCTGAGCAGTGCTTACACAGAGCCAAGGCCTCTTCTGCTTCTCATACCACCCCACCAGTGAGTAGGTTTGTGGTGCACAAGAAGTTGGGAGGGGACAAACTGGGACAGCTGACCCCAGGCTCAGCATATATAGCTGGGGGAAGAAGGAGTGGGGGGATATTTGGACTGATGGTTTTTGTCTTCTAAAGTAACTGTTACAGGAGATGGAGCCCTGCTTTCTTGAGGATGGCTAAACACCTGCCTGCCGACAGGAAGTAGTGAATGAATTCCTTGGTTTGCTTTGCTTGCATGTGTGGCTTTTGCTTTACCTGTTGAACTGACTTTATCTGAGCCCAGGAGTTTTCTCACTTTTCCAATTCTCTCCCAGGGGAGTGAGTGGGAGGCTGTGTGGTGCTTAGTTGTCAGCTGTGGTTAAACCATGACAACAGTACTTCTAAGCTCTGGATTATTCACAAATGCTATTTGCAGAGATGTGTCTATTTTTAAATAGAGACAGAGTTTAGGGTTTGTATGGCCATGTTAAGATTTTTTTTTTAAAATCCCTCTAAGAGGCTGATTTTGATAGTATCATAAACAATTGGAGATGATAACTCACAACTCCTTTGCCCTGTTGCATTGACCTGGAGGGCACCTATGGCACAACACCCAGTCCATGTGCACATGAGAAACCCTCAGAGAATGTCCAAACCATCCCAGCTGCATGCAGGCTGCGCATCATCCTGAGGCGCAAAGGCTATTCACGAGCCCCCTGGCAGTACCAGTAAAACCACCCTAGCACTCATGCCAAATTCACTTATTTGCACACCTCAGGACTCCATGGCAGAGCTTTTTTATAATCAGCCCTATTTAGCCCTTGTCATCATCTACAGTGTCACAAGGTAAAAGCTGAAGGGGGCAGGTCTTGACCAGGTGGCTGGGCTATCAACCCTTTCTGTGTCGGGCATGTTTCAAGCCTGTTCCGTGCAGGACAGAGACGTGCCCTTACAAGATCACCATCTGCCCACACAGGTTGAATGCCAGCATCAAGCAAGATGGCTTTCTGAGAATCCAGGTCCAAGACGTATCTGCCTCATGTCTCTATGAAGTAGAGCCCAGAGGCCAACTCTGGAGTCCACAAAACTCACCGGTACCTGGGAGCACAGTTCCACACGGCGCTTTCAGGTTACCCTCTGTATCTAGGCTGAGGGTTTTCTGTCCAAGCACTCCACAACACAGGTGGACAGAGCAACATAAGGAAGCCTCATGAAAAACAGTGTGCCCAAGTCTTCCTCAGAATTTTTATATCTATGTCTGGCCTTCACCCCAGACCAGCACGTATCTCCAGCACTTGAGTTCATGGGCTATCTCAAGACAGAGCAGGTCAAGCACTCTCTTTGGTCTAAAGCAGATTTGCAAAGGCCTTTTTCTTAGCTGTGCATGTGTGAGAAAGGGAAAAATAGTAACCTGGGTCATCCCAACATTCTTCAATTGATTCTAGGGAGAAGGGACACCACTCAAGACTCTGTCACTCCCTGCTCCCTGGAAGTTTTTGACTGGTGAGGTTCTGTTCAGTGTGGCAACCCAAAATTGGTGAGTCTATGGGTCCTGGGACAGTTGAGTTTGAGTGGGGTGGAGAGAGGAATGATTAACACTGACTCCCAAAAGTGCTCTCACTGCCTGTTTCAGAAGAGAGGAGGCAGGCAATGGAAGAGCAGAGAAAAGGCAGCAATGGACTAAGCTGCAAATACAGACCTCTTTTAGGTTTTGTAGCTGTTGGATCTGACATGTTGACTCAAAGAGTACCTAAGAGGATTTGGGTGGTAGATTGCTCGAAGTATTTGCTGTGAGACTTTTTCCTGAGGTGATTCTCTGCACAGAGCTTCACATTTGGCGAAGCCACAAGCATTAACATTTCAGATTTTCTGGAGTGCCAGAGCTTGGCTGGAATGTTACCCATTCCATTGGAAGAAGAACACTAGAACAACCTATTTGTGTCTCAAAGCAATGATCTGATAGTTTTCCAGAGAAGTATGGGACTCAGCTTAAACAAATCAACAGATAGAAATTATCATGGGAATTCTTCCTCTGTAAAAAATATTTGTGGCTCCAGAAATCTCTAGCTTTTCCCAGCCAAAATCAGAGTAGTGATTTGCAGGTTTATGTAAAGATCAGCAAAATGAAGACTATACCAAAGTAAATGTGAGTTTATAAAAAACAGTATGAACTATTTCACACTGTTAAAATGTAGGCGTTAGTTAGAGAAGATACTTAGATTCTGGCTGCCAACAGTGGCAGAACAATCTATTAATACCATCATGTCAAAGTAGATTAACCTAAATTTTAGGAATTGTGTATTTCAATTTCTACTGATTAAACATAATAATAATCAGTATGTTTATAAAGTCAGAGGACACATAATACTCATATTCAAGCAATTAAGCATGCCATCCTCCTTGTTATCTAGGAGTTGCAAACACGAGGAATTCTCCACTGAGAGAAGCTGCTGCTTTCCAATGCTGAGCTAGTGCAGAAGGAGGAAACAATACAGCGGTGGAGGCGTCTTCCCTAATTTGGTGTGGGAACGTTTGTGTGATGCCTCCAGCTATGTCTTGCAATAAGCACTGCAATAGAATCAAATTTCTTTCTCTGTTTGGACAGATGAGATAGAGTCTGTACTGAATGCTGTCCCATGCTGCTGACAGCCCAGATGACTGTACATGGAAAGAGAAGCAATAGAAGTAAATTGAAACATTAATAGAGAGGCAGCTGGAGTAAGGACAGAAAGAAGTCAGGCCAGCCTTTAAGAACACTGGTAGAGCACACTTCACAATGGTAATTATATTTACTTTCCAGTTCTCTATTTTTGTTTCTTCCTCTGTCCTTCTGTTTTCCATTCATTTGCATTCTTATGTCTTCCTGTGCTTCTGTATTGGAATTTAGGAGTGGCTTTTGTCTACACATGCACAGATTGGCAGAACAGGGAACTGGGATGGGTTGTGTTCTGTAGGTGATAGATATGTGTAATACTCAGGTGTTAGAAAGTATAGTGTACGGCATGTTACATGGCCACACTGAGATTTAATAAGCATGCAAAACCAGGAGGGACTAAATGTGAAATCTGCGAAATACCTGAGCCCTGCTTGTCTGGATGAATTTGCATACATGGGGTGGCGGGGAGGGCAGGAGGCAGCGATGTGGCAGGCAGAGCTGCGGAGTCGGTGACCTATTCCCCACCGCGTTGTGACACTGAAGCACAGCAGCAGGTGCAGGGTGCTGGGCCCGGGCTGCCATCTACCCTGCAGCCCAGAGCTGGTTCCTGCAAAGACCTGCCACCGCTGATCCGAAAGGGAAGGAAGCACCACTGGAGACACCATGGTAAGGGGGATGTGGGAACACCAGTCATCCGGGGACCAGGAGAACCGCGGGTGAGGGAAGGCAGGGGGATCTGCTGCTGTTGTCAGCAGTTTGTGCCAGAAAACCCTGATCTCACACACCAATTGCTACGTAAGAGGATGGGAAAAGAGTGCCAGAAGATCTCACTGGAGCTGTAAGGCATGGTGAACCAACGTTTTCTTCAGAGTCTCTAATTGGTGGAATTATAAGATAAATTAAATCTGGAGCCTTAGCTTTTTCATATTTTCTGTTGTGACTGTATTTTCTCAACACAGGTTCATTTTCAAGTGAGATAATATTTTTTTAAGAAATAAAACAGAAGTTACCTTTGTGTCAGTTTTAAATTAATTTAGCCCCAATGGCTGTACTGTTCATAGCTATACAGTGTATACATCTGTGTTTCCGGAGAGCTTGAATGTTTTTATATGTGTATGTGTTTAAGTAAAAAAGGCCCTTAATTTTTAAGATTTGGGGGGGTTATTAAAAATCTGTAGAAATCTCTCAAAACCTCTTAAAATGTGAAAAATCCATTTCACCTTGTACCCCAGTTTATGTCTAGCACCAAGTCTTATTTTGGTGCAGAGAACTATGTTATTTTCTGCCAGTACAGCTGCAAGTCCAAAATGACAGCGCCCAGTTTGCAAGCAAGACACATACTTCTACAGGCTCCCGTGCCTTAAGGCAGACATAGGGGTAGTGAGTAAGTTTTGGGAATAGCTGGAAGATTAGTCTGCCTTTGTACAGTTAATACTTAAACCAGGTAGTATTCTGTTTTTGTAATAGAGTTAAAGCTGTCCTACATTTAGTTTCACAAAGGACCTGGTTCTTTCTACTGTCTCTTGATACATAAAAAGTCAGGTAATTTGTAAGACAGGTCCTAGTATATTAGTGATGGGATATGAAACATGAGTTCAGAGTAGGCTCCAAATTCAAATATCACGTAGAGATCAGTTTACTCTGCCTGTGACTCTAAAGAAGGCCCACTCTCTTCCCTAGTAAAAGTCCGATACCTATTTTAAAGCTGCTTACTATGAAAAATTAGAAACATCTTTTTTATTGTCTTCTCTCCTTGTCAGAATATTTCCAAATTGCTGCTGGGGTAGGAGAATGGGAGCTGAAGGCAGGAACGTGGCATGAGGCCTGGCTTAAAAGGCAGGATGGAGATACTGCTTCAAACTAGCACAGCTGAAACCCCAGTCTAAAAGGAAAGGAACTGGTTCTGCAGTCTCCAGCTGTAGTCCTATATTAAGTTTTACAATGATAGCTTTCTAAGGCAACATTCACTTGTTCCATCTGCAAAAAAACAGACCAATTCCTCTACTGATCTGAGAAACAGAGCAAAGCAGCTCTTCAGGTTCAAAGTATTGCTTGACTTGCAGTTTTGCTCTACAAGATTATATTCTTTTAAAAAGTCACTTGGCTTTATTGCCTGATTTAAAAGGAAAAAACTTTTTTTTTCTTGCTTCCAGCCTCACAGGTTCACATTGGGATTTAAAAGAAAAGCAGGAGCCTGTCCTATACAAAATCAGCATTTAACTGAAATCTCTAAGCCCAAATACACCTTCAGCGTCTCCTGAGTAATCCTGCATCCAGATTGCAACTCCCCTGCAACACACTGACCTATGAAGCCTCATCATCACTCAAATAATTCAGATACTTTTGCACAACTCTAGTTGAGGAAAACAGGGTTGTGCAAGCACACTTGAGAGCACATTACATACACTGCTGCGTATGCATTTGCAGTCAGCCACTCACAAATAGAAATAACACATTTCATTAAATGAAATATTTAAATTGGCCTTCCACATTCATTTGAACTTCTGAGGATAACTAACTGGGGCAGCAGTGACTTCTTAAATTCCACTTGCTTCTGAAAAAATATCTTTAGTTATGTTTCTAAAACATAAATGCATGCCAATTTGTGGGGAAAAAAAACCAAACACCAAACCAAAACACTGCTCCAGAGATGTGGCTGGTCACACATTCTGCCTGAGGATTTAGATTTTGGGGAAGATGCATTTTACTGTGAGGTCACAGTATGATTTTGCAGAGTAAGCAGTTACAGGATTATTATTTTTTTAAAGCTAACTGGTAAAATCTGATATTAAGTCATTGGATATGCTTTAAATTTGATATTGCAAAATAAATAATGAGCAAGGACCATTCTCTGGCCTTGAAGCCAGGTAGCATGGCCTGCTTCATATTTAGGCATCTGAATTTTCTTTCCCTCTCCAAAGCTAGGCAGTGGTCAGTGAGCTGCTCACTGAGTGACAATGAGTTGTATTCCGAATGGTGCCCAAACATCGTCTGGGAAAGTATGAACTGGCACAAGCCAAAACCGTGCCAGAGGGTGTGCTAATTATCAATCAGCACAGGCAGTCACAGGCCAGTGTTCAGCACTATGATCTGACCTTTTCTTACTCCCTAGTATAGACAGGGCCATCGAGATCATAAAGACAGAGCTCAGAAAGCTTTAATTACAATTGTTTCAAAGCAGAAACTGATGCTGAAAAACTCCACTTGCCTGAAACCACTCTCTCCATAAAAACCTGCCTTTCACTACACCTGAGTTAGTCCTGATAGTTACAACACCAGAAGTATCTGCTTTATAATCCTCTTTCTGAACTTCTGAATTCCAGCACCAGGTCCTTCATACTCCTGTACTCTTAAGTATAAAGGATTTTGGAGCAATTAGCACCTGCCTATTTTAGCCTGCTGTTACATATGCTGTTTTCTTTCTATCAAAGTTCCTGGCTGCCACAGAAACTGTGCTCAGAATTAGGCAAATAGACATGCTATATTGCAATGACACTGCCTGAATAAGCAGTGGACCTGCAATGTAAAATTCATAACTGCTCAGGAGCTTGAAGGAACATTTGTTTCAACTGAGAGAATCTGAAATAATTTCCTGAGGTGAATATTGCTTAAAGCAGTTCTTCCAGGTTTCCACCCTAGCCTGCTATCAGAGGGTAAAAGGATCAAGAGACATCACCTGTCTTGGGTTACATAAGGTTGAAGGATACCACATGGCTGTGTCAGGTTCCAGCCAGGAGTAAAAATAAACTGAACTGGGATGTGCTCCTCAGCAGGGCCAATCTATAGGAGGAAAGTTGGGTGTAACTGAAATTATTTTTTTTTCCTGCCTGTTTTCATGTGTCCATATATTACAGCACATAGATGCCAATTTTTTGAAGAACTGTCCTAGTGTCTGGTGTGTATATGTACAGTCTCATTGTGGTCAGGGAGCTGAACAGCCAAATGGAATGCTGACAGTGACAATTCACCTTTTTTTTTTTTGGAAAAGCAATACACTGGGCAAAAGTTACAATTAGGAATAAGGAACAGTAATGTGCACTGGCTTTTCTGACCTTGTCTCTGCTCTCTCCCCATAGCGTGAGTGCATCTCTATTCATGTTGGCCAGGCTGGAGTTCAGATAGGAAACGCATGCTGGGAGCTCTTCTGCCTGGAGCATGGCATTCAGCCAGATGGCACCTTCAAGAATCTGCAGGACAATCTCAACTATGATGACTCTTTTACCACGTTTTTCAACGAAACAGTCACTGGGAAGCATGTGCCACGGGCTGTAATGGTGGACTTGGAACCAACTGTAGTAGGTCAGTACAGAAATAAACCTGGAAAACAGAGAAGAGCTTACTCTTCCTACTATCACCATGGTGTGCCACCAGTGTCCACTGGTACAAAGCAGCACACTCTTTGTAGCTTGGTCTACTACTAGATAGCATGAAATTAATTTTCTCATGACACAGAATACCAGATTCTGTCACAGGTGTTAAAAACATAGGAACAGCAGGATCCCCAGCAGTCTGACAGCTAGTACGCATGTTTTGTATGACTTCCCTTGCATAAATACTTAACTTTTGGGGTTTTTTTTATTGTGGCATTTTTGCCATTTGAATTCTGCTTTTCTCTGATTCAGATTCAAAGTGGGAGCCCGACCGTTTTCCTCCAGGAAAAGAAGGATGTCTAAAAATTGGGGCACCTGGGGGAACCTGATCATCTTCACACTTTCTTTCTGGTGACTTATCCTCATGTGGGTACAGGCTGTACAACTAACAGGTTCATGAGAAGATAACTTCTGTGGCTCGATACAAGTTGCAGTATAAATCAACAGAATGCAACAATGAAAAAAAATGCTTAGGAGACAGTTCCCTTCTCCATCAACATCTGGTTTTGGGGGTCATGACCTCCTGTGAATAAAAGCTTGCATGAAGAGCAACAACAACCAGAACTTGTTGGCACTGGAGCACAGCCATGCAGCTTCTTACAATTTCTCTTTCTTGTTCAGATGAAGTGAGGGCTGGCACCTTCCGGGAGCTTTTTCATCCAGAACAACTGATCACTGGGAAGGAAGATGCAGCTAATAACTATGCACGTGGCCACTACACCATTGGCAAAGAAAGCATTGATATGGTGCTTGATCGTGTCCGTAAGCTGGTAAGTCCCAGTAGTTTTGAAACAGAGGTTTGGATTTGGCAGAAGAAAGAAATGTAGAACAGATAGCTTGTTAACTACAGATACTAATGGTTTAGAAAAGAGATTGCAAGACTCATTACTAGTCCAAGCGAGAGAAGCACAGTAGTTCCTTCCAGCTGTATGCCTCCTGATTTCTTAAAAAGTGGTTGTGAATATGTAATTTACCATTATTAGCACAGCCCTAGCACACCAATACTGATATAAAAGGGTGAAATAGGCAGTTTTACCTTGCTGGTTTCAGCTAGACTATCTAAAAGAATTGTGAAGTTCAGAGAGAGAAGCTCCACTGATGAGAGTCTGATTTTATGTCATAAGTTGAGCCAGTGAGGAAAGCAAAGCATGGGATTATCACACCAGCCCTTTCTCAAGAAAACCTGACATGAAATCTATGCTGGGTATTGCTGGTGGCTGCCCTCTCCTTCAGCTCAGAATAAGTCCATGCAGTAGATGAAATCTTTTCATTCTTCTTCAGCCCCTATTCTTTTACCTTCTTTTTCACTTTCTAGACTGATGCCTGTTCTGGGCTGCAAGGATTCCTGATCTTCCACAGCTTTGGTGGGGGTACTGGCTCTGGCTTTACCTCCTTACTGATGGAACGCCTCTCCGTGGATTACGGGAAGAAGTCCAAACTGGAGTTTGCCATCTACCCAGCCCCTCAGGTCTCCACCGCTGTGGTGGAGCCCTACAATTCCATCCTGACCACACACACCACCCTGGAGCACTCGGACTGCGCATTCATGGTGGATAATGAGGCCATCTATGACATCTGCCGCCGAAATCTGGACATTGAGCGCCCCACTTACACTAACCTTAACCGCCTCATCAGCCAGATTGTCTCCTCCATCACTGCCTCGCTGCGCTTTGATGGTGCCCTCAATGTGGATCTGACAGAGTTCCAGACAAACCTGGTACCCTACCCGCGCATCCACTTCCCCTTAGTGACCTACGCTCCCATCATCTCCTGCGACAGAGCATATCATGAGCAGCTCTCGGTGGCTGAAATCACCAGCTCCTGCTTTGAGCCCAACAACCAGATGGTGAAGTGTGACCCGAGACACGGGAAGTACATGGCCTGCTGCATGCTCTACCGTGGTGACGTAGTTCCCAAAGATGTCAACGTAGCAATTGCTGCCATCAAGACCAAAAGAACTATCCAGTTTGTTGACTGGTGTCCAACGGGCTTCAAGGTGAGCAGGGCTGCCATGAACTTCTCTTGAATGTTCAAAGGGCAAGTCCAGTCTAGCAGAAACCTTCATTTAAGTTTTTGATCTGGTGTGTTTCCCACTTGTGAGATGACTGAACATAAGAAAGATGCATTTATATAAAATGTACCTTTTCTCCTTTGGACACCCCATTGACACAGACTCTAAATAGTTACGTAAGTGGAAATCTGAAGTGCATATGAGTTAAAATTTAAAGAAGAATTCCTTTCAGATCTGAATTTTAGAAAAGCCAGTTAGTGTTCCCCCTGAAGCAGCATCTAAAACTAATGAAACACCAAACCCAATACAACTATGAAAGGAAATGCTGATATTAGGGAATGTGTCCATTAACCCCCTCACCCAGAGATATTATATAGCCTCTCCCTGCTGGCTACGTAGCAGTGTTGGGAAACATGATTTCAACAATAATACAGACATTAGCAGTGGAAAAAAGTTTGTCACACAAATAGCTGGTTTAAGAATAGAAATTTTTAACTGGGAACCAACTTTCTGTATTAGTTTTTATAGAGTATCTTGGTGAAACTGTATGTTCAGTGTTGAGTATTTGTTAAGAAAGCTACGAAGTTGCCAGTGTGCATTAAACAGAAGAATAATATAGATATTAAAATTACCATGTATGTTTATGTAATTACCATTACTGCTTATGACACTATTATTTTTTATGCCATTTGCCATCTGGTAGTTTTGAAGGTGGCAACACTCTACCCCAGCCTCTGTAACTTTACTCACATTTTTTTCAGCTCTTTGACTGTTTTCTACTCTTGCCTTTTTACAACCTTCTCTCATATTCCTGTTTCCAGGTTGGGATCAACTATCAGCCTCCTACAGTAGTTCCTGGTGGAGACCTAGCCCAAGTTCAGCGAGCAGTCTGCATGCTGAGCAACACCACAGCCATTGCAGAGGCTTGGGCAAGGCTTGACCACAAGTTTGATCTGATGTATGCCAAGAGAGCTTTTGTGCACTGGTATGTGGGTGAAGGCATGGAGGAGGGAGAATTCGCAGAGGCCCGAGAGGACCTGGCTGCCCTGGAGAAGGACTATGAAGAAGTAGGAACTGACTCATTTGAAGAAGAAAATGATGGGGAGTAATTTTAAAACACACTTTGTTCCTAGTAAGCACAGAATTGTCTCTGTATCACTCTGTTGCATGTATCTACCATTAGGTCACCTTTTTTGTATGTAATATACAGATTTAGGAGGGGTCATATAAAGACATCTTTGATTCCATAAATTGTCCTGTAAGATATGATCAGTTGTAGTAATGCCCACCACTCCCAGCAATGCCAAAAGACTTGCTCTTCTTCCTTGCACATTTATTGTCTCTTCAAACTATAATACACATGCTAAACCAATTACAATTCAATACCTTCAAGCTTATAATGGAGTACAGTGAATTAGTAGAATTTTCAAAGTTTTAATTTGACATACCTTCACCTTTTTTTTTTTTGGCATGTCAAAAAATAATGGCCACAGAAAAACAGGTCCTCTGCTTTGAGCTTTATTCTCATTGACCTTCAGCTGACTGACCTAAAAGGGACATTTCTCTCTTCTCTGAAACACCATTTCTGATAAAGCAAACATTTTCTTTAGAAATATTAAAGCACTGCATTTTTTCCACATTTGGGGGACAAACATCTCTGTTGTGAGAACATATATCCTTTTTAACTGGGTACAGCTGCAGCAGGCTTAAGATTTTTTCCTGTGTTTCTGTGAAACCATTTAAATGAGAGATTTCCCTCTTTTTCTAAAAAAAACCCCAAACAAACCCAACACTTCTTTTGCATCATCCCTACTGAAAAATTTCCGTATTCCTTAATCTACGTGAATGGTTCTTCCTCTGCAAGAAGCAACCTCTGCTTTATCCAGCAGATCACTGTGCCATCTGTGGCAATCTTTATTTAGTGCACCATGGGCAAGTGAGTCTGCGATACAGGCATTTGAATGTTCACTCAATGGTAGTTCAAAGCAGTGGTCAAAGATCTCAGATTTACAGGATTCATATCTTGCTAGGCAATGACAAATTTTCTTAGCTAGCAAACCCCTCAGTAACTTTTTATCTAGGTCTAGGTCCCTGATGGGATGCACTCATGAGTGCTGAGGCAGCTGGCAGATATCATTGCAAGGCCACTCTTGATAATCTTTGATTGATAATGGTGATTGGGAGAAGTGCCCAAAGACTGGAGGAAAACAAATGTCACTCCTATCTTCAAAAAGGGCAAGAAGGAGGACCCAGGGAACTACAGGCTGCTCAGTCCCACCTTGGTCCCTGGGAAGGTTATGGCACAGCTAAACCTGGAAACTGTTTCCAGGCACATGAACAAGAAAAAAATAATCAGGACTACTCAGAAGGGATTCACGAATGGGAAGTCATGCTTGACCAAACTGATAACCGTCTTTGATGGAACAACTGGCCTGGTAGAAAAGGGGAGAGCAGTGAGAAAATGTTTGTCTACTTAGACTTGAACAGGGTTTCCAACACTATTTCTTGTAAGATCCTCATAGAGAAAGTCTTGAAGTATGGGGTGGATGAGCAGACAGTGAGGTGGACTTAAAACTGGCTGAATGGCCAGGCCCAGAGGGTGGTGATCAGTGGCACAAAGTCTAGTTGGAGGCCATTAACTAGCAGCGTACACCAGGGTCAATACTGGATCCAGTCCTGTTCAACATCTTTACTAATGATCTGGGTGATGGGGCAGAGGGTATCCCCAGCAAGTTTGCAGATGACACAAAACTAGGAGGAGTGGCTGATACACCAGAGGACCATGCTGCCATCTAGAGGGACTTTTAACAGGCTGGAGAAATGGGCTGACAGGAACCTTGTGAAGTTCAACAAGGGGAAGTGCAAAGTCCCGCATCTGGGGAGTAACAACCCCGTAAACCAATATATGCTGGGGGTCAAACATTTGGAAAGAAGCTTTTCAAAAGCCAAGAGGAGCTGTGCTTCAGTACCAATTACTTCTGAAGGGGCTCAAACTCCTTCATAGGCTGCAAGTATCTCTTTTTCAGTTGGAGTATAGAGGGCCTCAGATCCTTTATATTCCCGACTCCAAAAACCCAAAGGTCGTCCTCGAGTTTCCCCTGATGCTTTCTGCCAGAGGCTCCAGGGTGGGACATTCTCCCCAGCTGCAGTGTAGAGCACATTCTTTACATCTTGCCCAGTCTGAACTGGCCCAAGACCTACTGCTTGAACTCTCTCTCATTTAATTTGTTCAAAAAAACCTTGGACACCAAGTTGAACGTGAGCCAGCAATGCACCCTTGCTGAAAAGAAGGTGAACGGTATCCTGGGCTGCATTAGGCAAAGTAAATCACAGAATCATAGAGTGTGTCAAATTGGAAGGGACCTCCCCGCTCCTCACACAACTACTTAAAACTAAACCAAACTACTAAGACTGTTGTCCAGATGCTCCTTGAACTCTGACAGGCTTGGTGCCATGACCACTTCCTCAGGGAGCCTTTTCCAGTGACCAACCACCTTCTCAGTGAAGAACCTTTGCTTAAGGTCCAATCTGAACTTCCTTTAATGCAGCTTCATTCCATATCCTCATGTCCTATTGCTGGTCACCACAGGGAGGAGATCAGCACCTCCCCCTCTGCTGCCCAACTTGAGGAAGCTGTAGCCTGCAATGAGGTCACCTCTCAGCTTTTTGTTCTTCAGGCTGAATCAGCCAAGTGACATCAGTCGCTCCTTATAAGTATTGCACTTGAGTTCACTGTCTTGGTCACCCTCCTCTGGACACACTCTTAATAGTTTGATGACCTTCTTATACTGAGGTGCCCAAAACTGCACACACCACTTAAGATGGGGCTGCACCAGTGCAGTGTAGAGTGGAACAATCACCTCTCTCAACTGGCTAGCTACACTGTGCTTGGGGAGGTCGAAGGAGGTGATCCTTCCACTCTGCTCAGCATTGGTGAGGCCACACCTAGAGTACTATGTCCAGTTCTGGACTCCTCAGTACAAAAGAGCCATGGACATCCTGAACAGAGTCTAGCAAAGGGCCACAAATATGTTTAAGGGACCGAAGCACCTTTTTCATGAGGAAAGGCTGAGAGAGCTGGGACTGTTCAGCCTGGAGAAGAGAAGGCTCAGGGGGGATCTTATCAAAGTATATAAATACCTGAAGGGAGGGTGTAAAAAAGATGGATCCAGGCTCTTTTCAGTGGTGCCCAGTGACAGGACAAGAGGCAATGGACACAAAACAAAACAGAGGAGGGTCCATCGGAACATTAGGAAACACTTTTCTACCGTGAGGGTGACTGAGCACTGGCACAGGTTACTCAGGGAGGTTATGGAGTCTCCCTCCCCGGTGATATTTAAAAGCTGTCTGGACACAGTTCTGGGCAACTGGCGCTAGGTGGTCCTGCTTGAGCAGATGGGTTGGCCCAGATGACCTCCAGAGGTCCCTTCCAAACTCAACCACTCTGTGATACTGTGATCTTCTTCATGTTGAGACTTCTGTAGGCAGTTACGTTTCACAGTACATCACGTTGAACTTGTATACTCTGTATGTATTATATGCATTTAATTAACCAGATCAGTAAATTACTAAACTATGAAGTTATGGAGCACCAGAAATGTCTCTGTTTAGGAAAACATCCTATTCAGGATATACTTGATTGTGTACCTAAATGGAAGCAACATGAATAAGTATTACCCAACTTAGCAGGATTTACACTCTTGCATGGCTTCCCTCACTGTTCTGTCCTGAATTGGGACCATAACCAGAAAGAGGAAATTTCATACATGAAACACATGTATGTGTTCATACCAAGAAGTGACCCTGCTATTCCAGTGACAGAGAAAAAATGGGGGGCAAGTTAAAGACAAAAAACGTGATTAAAAATGGCAGATGAATTGCTTGCTCTGTTCTTTCAAAAACTGCTGAAAGCAATGCAATGAAGAAGTGGAAGTTATTAATCCAGTGTGGAGTACTTTGTGCATTCTAAAATGCAGGGTGTGGAGTTCCTAACTTCCTGAAAACTTTTAAAATCTCATCCTGATCATCAATGTTATAGTTTATTTTATTTTATTTGCAAGAACACTTAGGAATCAGGATCCCTGCTCTTGCTGTAGTCAATGCACTCTTTGAAATGGTTTGGAAATTACTTTAGAAGTGCCGTGGCAGTTCTCAGGAGCTAGCAGCTTTTGTCAAAGTGACACTACACCATGACACTCAGTAGGCAGTGTATTTGGAGACCTGAACACCAAGTCTTTCAGTTTTAGCCATCCTTCCCCTGAGCATATTCTCTGGGCTCAGACTTCTGCCCACTATCTGTTTTGGAAGTGGGGTGTCACAGCTGACTTCCACAGGCACACTTAAAATACTCTTGTATAAGACATATGTTCCTCTTAATTGAGCATCCAGGCTCTTACAGGGGTCATTACCAAAACCCACTACAGCTGCACACTGCTTCACTAGCTTCCACAGACCTGTCAGACCTGGTTCCTGTTTATCTCCAGTGTTGGTTTTTACTTTGCTCAGGTGGTTTAACTGTCTCTAGGTAACTTATAGCTTAGCAGTTCTTCTCTCTTCCTCCCTTTTATCAGGGCGATGCTACACGAGCTAGCAATAGAAAGGCAACATCACTAAATTTAAGCCACTGCTAAGAGGCAGTGCCAGAGTCACAGTAAAGATGCCGAGTCATTTCTACTGTTCTGCTCACAACCCCCTACAGATATCCATATCCACCCATGTGACAATTCAGGAACCTTTCCACTGCTGCTGCTGCCTTGGCTGAAGAGCTCTGACTGCCAGGCAGCTGTGCTGCCTCCAACGGAGCCAGGTTGTATGAGCAGGTTCTCCATAACCTGCTCCAAGAGTATGCAGCTGGGGACCTCTTCTGTGGGAACTGCAGCAACGATGGCTCTGATGGCCTCCTGACAACCCCTCTCAAAGCCTTCCTATGTGCTGTCTCCTTCCCATGTTCAGTGAAGCAGGGTAGGGGCTGCACAGAGGTACCTGACAGGGCTGGGAGCACATGCTGTCCTCACTTGTACTAACAGAAGAACTACAGACAGTTTAGCCTCTCTCCACAATAAATTCATGTTAGCATAACCCCCCCCAGAAGGTGCACTCAAAGTGGTTTGTGTTAGATGACAAAGGGGAGGCAGTGAACATCCCTTCTCATCATCACCAGGGTTGCATTCATCCTCCTCCAAATACATGAAGTCTTCTAGACACACCCTCAGAGGGCTGGCTCTTTAATTCAAGGTGCAGCAGGAACAAACAGTATGTTAATAATAAGAACACTTATATCACAGAGCCTTGCAGAGCATCTTTGCTGCAGAAATATAGAGGGCTTCCATGTTCAACTCCTAAATTCCTTCTATAACCACTAAATATCTGTGTAATACAGGAAGGAGCCAGCAAGTCAGGGCTATGTTAAGCTGTGGTTTTCCTCCGCACACCTGTTTTTTCTGTAACATTCCTTGAATTAGTCAGACAACAGCTGAAGGCTTCTGCATAGCACATGTGAATTCAGTTTGGTAGCAGCTCACAGAAGGGGCTTTTCTGAGGGGTAACGCGGTGCCTCAAAGACATCTATGAGCTTCTAGGGAGCAAAGAAAGGGAGGCAGAATCCATCAGGAGCTCTGCACAGCCTGCGGAAGGGAGCAACCCCTTTCACTTCACTAACCCCTCATTTTCTGTTCAACTAATCCCACAGGCAGAGAGAGAGAGAGAGACAGAGACAGAGACAAAGGTTTTAAGGTTTGAACCTGACCCTAGACACGGTCTGGTGGCAGCTGCAAGAGAAGAACATGGTGTTTCTGACACAGCTGGAGCTTCTCCATGAAGGGTAGGCAGGTGGGCCCTGCCAAATCACAAAGGGACTGTCCCTTCTGGGGTTCCAGACACCCATCTATGGTCACCCACACCACATTCCCAGTCAGCAGAGCTCTGCGGCGCAGCATCACTCACCTTTAAACTCTCCCACTTCCTCAAGAGGAGCAAAGCTGGGCCAGTGCCCATGCTCTGACAAGCAAAGCTCCCTTACACGGTGCTGCGCCCCTCTGTTCCTCCTGCAGACACCCAGGAACAAGATGAAGGGGAAAGCCTGGAAACCGAACATACACACTGAAGAAGTGGCCACCCAAGCACTTCTGCTAATCTGGACATAGGCAGCTCGTTAGGGCCTGAAACCTCACAGCTTGGGTTGGCGCTGGAGTGTTTGTTTACCATTGCGCTGCCATTTGTATGTCCCGCTGCACCCTGCGGCCCACCATTGCTGTGTCATAGGTGGGTTCCTTAGCCGGCACGCAGCACCAATTCACACCCTGAGCCAAGGTATTTCTATTCCTTTGCTCTAGCTCACACAAAGTAGGAAGCTAGGTAGTAACCCACAAATGCCTAGCTCACCCGTTGTAAAAAATGTCCACTGTTTACACAGTTCAGCAAGTAAAGACATCAGCCTTCAATGGTTGCAAGTTAGCCAATTCCTTCATTACTTAACACTCAGTTTCCTATTTGCCAAGTGATTCTGTTGCTTCTCGTGTTAATCAGTTTGCATGCTCAGTCTCAACTTCTTTTTGGGTCTGGGAGGTTTCTTGAGTACCGGTGGTCGCAATCTCCCACTCCTGGAATTATGTCCCCTAGTTAGTGCTTCTTGTAGTAAACTTGGTCAGCTCATTTGTCTTGTGGTGGTACTTTCCTCCTTTAAACAAAGCACTTGCTGATGCTTAATGAAGCGCTTAGCAGGGCATGCAAAATTGCCTGTAACTTGAATTAACCATTGACAACTCATTTGTTCTAAATGTCTTAAAGTCAAACTACTGACAGTACGTTCAATTTTATTGATCATTTGATATCACCATTAGATAAGAAACTGCCGAGCCTTTCAGTTTGCCACATGGGTGAAGTTTCTAAGTGAGTAATTTATTTGGGTTCTTTTAAATGAGCTATTCCTCACTTCTAGGTAGGCTACCGCAGGCGTTGACAAGAGTTCGGCTTTTCTGTTGCTTTTGTGGCTAAACCCAAGAAATGCCAGGCCGGAGCCGTGTCAGCTTCTGAGAGGTAACAAACCCCCATGCGAGGTCCGGGCAGAACCGACCCCCTGGGGTACGGCCGCTGCCAAAGAGGGGCCTTCTGCGGCCTCCAGCCTCGCAGCCCTCCCGCTACAGCTCGCTCTTGCCTCTGCCCAGAAGAAACCAGACAGAACCGGGCTGCGGGGAGGCGGCGGGGGAGGGGCAGCTGTCCCAGCCCGGTGTCCCCACAGTCCATCCGGGGCCTGCGGCCCTCGAGTCGAGCGGGCAGGCGCTGCGCCGGGGCGGTCCACGGCGGCTGGGCCGCCCCCCCCCCCCGCCCCGCCGGGCCGCTGCCGTGAGGAGCCGCCATGTCGCAGCGGCGGGCCCCGGAGGCGGGGCGCTGCAGCGGAGCCAAGTTTCACTTTCTGTCCCGGCTGCCTGCGAGCGGGAAATGAAAGCTGAGCGGCGCGGTGGGCGCTGCTGCCCGCTGACGCAGCCGGCGAGAGCAGAGGCGAGGCAGCGCCGCTCCGCCCGGCAGCACCGCCCCGGCAGGCGCTGCCCCGCTGCCCTCCCTGCCTGCCGCCGGCCTTCCCGACTGGCAGCGGCTGGGCCGGCGCCGCAGACAGGTGCTCCGGTGCGGGGAGACGTGGTGCCCGAGCCCGCCGGCGCCCGTCAGCGGGGGCAGCGTGAACGCCGAGGCTCGAAGTGCGCCTGGTCCTGCGGGAATTGGTAAGAAACCTTTCTGTTGGTTTGTCAGATGGGATGACCCAGAGCTGCGGCGTGCTCGAGGGGGAGGGCGGCGGGGAAGGGGGAGCCGGACAAAGGTGGGAAGTCTCGTTTCGGTCACATCTGAGAGAAGTGTGGAAGTCGAGGGTTCGAATCCCCGCGGCAGCCCTTCAGGGAGTGCCTCAGGGCAGCCGCCTCCTCCCCAGGGCTGCCCACCTCCCAGCCCAGCGCCACCCCCCAACCGCCTGCTCCCCAAGATAGCTGTGAGGAGAAAGGAGCTGCTGGTGGCGGGGAAGGGGTGATAAGGGGCAGAGGTGCTGGTCCCTCCTCAGGCAGCGGGGAGCTTCGGGGGCTGCGGTGCAGGGGTGTGAGGGGACCGGTGGGGGTTTGAAGCGAGAGGCCGGTGCCTTGGGAGGGCAGGTGGGCTGTGAAGCAGGTCAGGGTGACAAGGGAGGGCAGTGGGCTGAATGAGAGGGCTGGATGGCTGCAGGGTGCTGGGTGCGAGGAGGGTATCGCCACTGCCTGTTCTCTGCGTGGTGCTTGGCTTGGCCAAGCCATGTGCGCTGAGGGAGCGGTGCTGAGGCTGCCCCTGACCTGCCGAGGGAGAAGCAGCCCCGCGCCTCCCGTGCAAGATGGGAAACCAGGCCCAGAGGGGAGCCAGCTCCGCAATTGCTATACTCGCTTACCAGGTGTTTTTTTTTTTTTCTTTTACATTTATTCAGGGAAAGGAAAGTTAAGTGCAAATCTTAGGAATGCTGTATTTCTGATAGCCAAAACGAGGCAGTTCTGTGCAAGGGTTGGGAAGTTGTGTCCGTGTCCCTGGCTGCCACGCTGAGGTTCGCACTAGTAGCGCCTGGGTGCCTGGGGGAAGAGTTTCATTGAACCAGAGACCCAAAACCTCCCGTCTCTCTGTTACCCTGCACCTTCCTGCTCTAATATCTTTCTACCTATTTCTCAAGTCACCCAAAGCGTTTTAGCTCTGAGCTTGCTCTCTCGTCTCACCCTTAATCCAGCCTGTACTACCACAAGCTGTATCTTGCAAGTTTGCCACGTCCCTAGCTGTTGTTTAGCTGCCTCTGCTGTGCCTGTCCTCCTCCTTTCTGTCTCCTTCGGCATCCCCACTGGCTGTGAGCATTACTTAGCTTCTGGCTGATGCTATACCAGCTAAACTGGTGGCTCTTGCAGTAGAAGTACAGATGGGCTCCTGTTCCAGCTGGGCTTTCCAAAACCTGAATGCCTCGTTAAATCATTTCAAGGGGAGCAGGCAATGTGAGTTCAGACTCTGTTTTGCCAAGGAGGAAATCAAATCCAATTTCTCTTTTCCTCTGTAGCTATTCTGATCACTGGGTTTGGTTATAAAAAGTAATACTCTTGAATCTATCTTTGGAAGTCTGAGGTTTTTTTCCCCCAAATAAAACTCCTCAGCAAATCTGGCAATACTTAGCGAATTTGAGTGTATGACGCTTAGAGTTCAGAAGTAAGGAATCAAAAGTACAGTTGGGGAAAAAGTTTTACTTAAGCTTAAAGATAATAATTAGGGGAAAAAAATATCTATTTCTAGTTTCCCTGCCTGAATCTTCAGAAACTTTGATATTTAGCATTATTAGGCATAGTTAACCTGAAAAATAACATGCTCTAAAAGCAAAGATTTTCTTTTTGTGAAAGGCAGAACCAGGATTTTTTGCTTATTTCTCTTTCTTGACATCTTTTCTTCATTCTTTCAGCACCTGGCCTCATGTTCATTTTATATGCCGTTTCAAATTTGTAAAATAATAATTTCTGAGCATTTGTTTTACGGTGTCGTGTCGTCTGTGTCCGTGTCACGTCCCGTCCACCACCTCACCCCCACCCCCCGCCCCAAATGCTTTCTTAAGCATATCCTTTTTTCTGATTCTGCCTCCCTGTTGGAAGTTTGCTTTTAAAAGGTTTCATTTTTGTGTAATTGCATTTGAACATTCGTCACATTGTTTTGCTTGCATATTTTTACTTTAGTGATTTTTTTTTTAAGCTTTTATTTAAAGAGCTAGTAATTGTGTCATAAGAGACTGTGGGAGTAATGGTCTGTCCAATATTCCCTTGAAAATCAAGACATTCTAATGGTTCTCTTGCTTAAACAGTTACTTTGCTTGTGATCACTTGAAAGAGCAAATGCCACCGCCACCCCGCCACCCCCCGAACATTTAGGTGCATAAAGGCCTTTAAAAATTACAATCCAAAGTGCCACAGTAGAGCAGTGACTGAGGTGCTTAAAAACAATGCAGGGAGCCCAGTACAGAAAAGAGACAAATGTTTATCAGCTCAAAACGCTAGAGAAGGTGAAATGTGCCCTTTTGAATACTTAGGATACTTTTGGTGATAGAGCATTACTTTTTATTAAACAAAGGAGTTTTGCAACATCTGCCGTTTGAACATTTGTAATCATATTTTTTTACCAAATCTTTGACAGGGATATCTGGAGTTCCCTGGCTAGGTGGAGCTGTTTCTGTGGAACTGAAAGGTTCACTTATTTATTTACCCACAAACGGAAGACAGGATGTGCAATTGCCATCAAGCTCCCCATCTGTTACCTTGCCAATAGCCTGCACACCTACAATACCCATGTTAATTCAAATATAGCAAATGCTGTTGCAGTAATCTTACTAATTTTATTGACATTCCAACTTTTTCACAATAAAAATACCAAATACGAAGACAGATCCTGTGTTTCTGGGTGCTCCCCCTCTTTCTGATCTTTCTGTGTCTTTCTGCAGTCCTGTCTTTGTACAGTAATGTTGATGGGACAAAGAAGTGGATGTCAAGAAAAGAGCAAGAAACTAGAGCTGGCACTAAGTGAGACAATGAAGGCAGAAGCAAAAATACAAAATAATGAAGAAGAAGCCGAAGAGCTGAAGGCCAAAGACCAGAGGCTAGCATCAGTCTTTGGTGTGGCAGACTTAAAAAATGGTAATAATGTTTTGTCTATTCTTCACTCTCGTATTTTCTGTTCCTAGTGCCTGCTGTTCCATTCTCTGTCCTTAGGCTTCATTTTCTCTTACTCTTTACCTCTTCACTGAGGAGTATACAGATGATTCTCATTTTGCCCTGCCAAGTAACCATTTTGGTGTTTTGGGAAGGGATTACATGAGGATCTGAGAGCTTTTTCCCATTTTAAGTCTTTAAATTGTCTATTGCAGCTGAAAATATCTAGCTGCTGGCCCTGTCACTTTCCAAACACAGCCGACATTGCTTCTGGATTTGTTAAACCATGGAATAGGCCCTAGTTATTCTACTGCATCACTAGATTGGCTTATCAAAAGCTGTCATCAGTATTTCAGGTGTACGTACTGTTCCATCCCAGCTATAGCCCACCCTTACCGCTGACTGAATGCATTTCTGAGTTTCTGTTCCATGTCCTCTCTCCCTTTAGTGCTGACTTCAGAAAAAAACCTGATTTCTGACCATGCTTACTTCTACTGCTTTGAGGCACAGAATACACAGTCTTTTTAGATGCATTGTGAGCAGCTGTGACTTGCTTTTTCCACTTCTCTCAGGCTAGTTCCTTTCTTTGAAACTGAGACAAAGAATACCAGAGGTAGGCTGAAGGGGAAACTTGAAGCCTGTGTGGTGGACAGCTAGCTTGTGGTCCCGCATGTAGCTCTTTGTTTTGTTACTATGCTTGGCTGTGTAAAAGTCTGAATAAAAATCCTCATACAGGCAGCCTTTGACTTCTGCTTTATTTTATGTTTAGGTGTGTTACGAGAAGACTGAAAATAAAGGAACTGGGAGACATCTGAGTTTCCTGATCCAGGCTTGCTTTGATTTTTCTTGTCAGTTGCCAAACAAAAATAGGTGTTACCTGCTTGAGTGACATAAGAATAGATTGAACACTTTCTCAGATCTGACCAAGATGCTGGGCCTGTACACTGGATGGCTGAATACGTGCAAAAGGAGTTAGCTGCTTCTAAGTAATTTTCACTTTCTTTTCTGGTACCTATCTGCAGGCCTCACTTCATCTTTTTCTGTGCCTACAGGAGCTATTGGACTATACAACGTTGGACAGAGCTGCTGTCTGAACTCTCTGCTCCAAGTGTTCTTCATGAATATACACTTCACAGGGATACTTCGAAGGTACCACCTCTGCGAGCTACTTGAGATACTTCCATTGTTGCTGTGTTGTTTCCACTCCTTTTTTTCATATAGGATGTACATTTGAAGGCTTGGATCATAGAGGTGCTAGCAAGGTACTTTCAGATCACTCAGCAAGGTCTCTGCCTTATTGTGTCTGTCATATACAGACTAGGGCCTGCAAAAGTAGAAGTTGCAGTGTTCTGACTTGTCATCTATGATTCATGTGCTGTTTGCACACTGGTAAGCTGCAGTCTTGAGCTAAGTCCTTATGACTTATATCTCTCTTTTTCCATAACATGGTATGAGTTTATTCCAGGTGTACTCATAGGCTGTTAAAACTAAAGGATGTGTCATGTACAGCCATATCCACTATTAATTTTTTAACTTTAAGTGTGTAAATATAAACATATTGTTATCCATAGCCTCTGGCACCTGATAGTCCTGGCTAGCACTTGATAGAGATGAGTAAGTATTGTTGCAGATAGAAAATAAATAGTGTTATTTTATTTTGCTTGACTGTGCTCCCTGCTTGTTTGTGAGGAAGATTTAGTCTTCTACCTCCCTACCAACCACACTAATAACTGGTTTCATTTGTCTTCAGTTTACTCAGTTCGCTGCAGCTTTAATCATCTAAGTGGATCATTCCTATTAAGTCCTCCTTTCTCCAGATTTCTTACATGCTCACCATTGTGCAGAGGGGGAGGAAGACAAGTTACAGACATGCAGAGATGAGAAGTGTCATAAATGGGCAAAGCTAAATAATGTAGACAGTAGGTTACCATTGCTATTTGAAGAAAGACTTGGAAAAAAACTGTGGACTGCAATAAATTGAGGGTGGATAAAGAGCTTTCCAGCTGGCATATAGTTGAAATACAAAAATTGTGATATACAGGCCCATGAAATTTTGAGGGTGTGTTGAGAATGAAGTTGTGAACAGGTGGGAAGTAAAAAGAGCTCTGGAACTGTCTGTAACTAATGTTATTTCTAAAGCCCAGGAAGCATTTCAGGTCCTGCTCGGTTTGCCCCTTATTCAGGAACAGACCAGCTTCAAATTGTGACCTTTTACTTTAGAACTGTCTGCCTGCATTGTGGAATGAGCTAGTGCAGGTGTCTGCTTTCCCTTTTTCCTTCTTTTGCTGGAAACATGCCCATTCTGGTTCCTCTTGAGCTGCTATCTGTGCTATCTGCCTCTGCTCCTTCAGGTGTGATGTCTAATATTTCTCCATTGTACTGCTTGATTACTGGTCACATTGCTGCTTCTCTTTATAGGATCACAGTGCCACCATGTGCTATGCAGAAGAGGAGGAATGTCCCATACCAAATGCTCTTGCTGTTGGAGAAGATGCAGTGTGGCAAGCAGAAAGCTGTTTCTCCCATAGACCTTGCTTGCTGTCTTTCAGCATACAGAGTGAAATGTAAGCAGTGCTGCCTCATGCCCACCTCTGTCTGCAGACCAGGGATGTTAATTATCAAGTATTAAGCAGTGCAGACTTTGACATCTCGTTCAGAGGTTCAGAAATATGAGGAGTTAGGTACATGATGATGTAGTGCTCTTTATAGCTGCCTCTCAGTTGTGAGTGAGATGCTGTGTCTTGGGGGGGAAAAAAGACCTTGCCCAATATCCTTGATGATGTCTAAAGGGTGGGAAAACTGTCAAACTCCTAGAAGACTCAGCTACTGATACTGGCCAGAGGGAAAAGGCTGTGCAGGGCAGAGAGAGGACAACCTGTAATGCTATACTGGCATGATAATAGTGAAACAGCCGCTGTTTCTTAATAGAAGGAAGGGATCATGATGAAAAGATACTGAGGTCATCCAGATTTCCAAGGGTAGAAACCGTATCCTTCCTGTTCCTTGTTATAAGGGCAGAGAGAAGAATTTTCTGGTTTAACCTCCCACCTGGGCAGTGTCCCAAAGGAGAGAGATTGTTAAATGCACAGGCATTAGGTGACAGGTGACAATGGGATGCTGAGGGTCTATTTATGTGCAGAAATACACATGTATATCCAAATGCCCTGATCTTTTATCACATAAAAGCTAGAACAGGACAGCACTGAAAGGGACAGATGCTAGCCAGCCCAGACTTGTGTTAAGGAGGAACATGAGATAACCTGAGTGTTTTCTGTTTGCATCATTTTCTACCCTGAGACTGAATGGCTCTGCAGTACGCCTTCACTCTTCCAGTTAGAGATGCCCAAAGAGAGTTTGTAAAGCTCGACAGTTTCCCACATTGTCCTTCTGCTTTAAAATTCAGGTGTGGCTCATATAGTCCTGTATCCCAGCAATTGATGCTTTACCTGAATCACAGATGTGCTGTTAGACATGAGGAAAGGTATATTTTCTGAGCTTCATTTAGTCAGGGATGTCTGTAATCTTACTAGCACCCAGCTGAAGCCCCTGCAGACTTGCAGGGAAGTTGAAAGCACTTCCACCTCAGGGTGGGTTTTGTTGGATTATTCCATAAAGCTTGTTTCACCTATGATCAAGTATAGAGGTAGTCCACAAATACCGAGATTTTGCTAAACTATGTGTAGTTTTTACACAGTTCCTAAATCTTGAGTTCATGGGCTGAGAACATCAGTTCTTCACGTTCAAGGGGATGGATTTCCCCCCCTTTGAATTCAATCTTGAGGCAGTTCCCTGCCGAGCCATTTGAAGCAAGCTGTGGCTGTATCCCACCATCTTAGGTTTCTTAATGTGCCAGTTTAGCCAGAGTGTAAAGCCAAAGCGTGATGTTACTACGTCCTTGGCTTCCTGTGCTGAAACTGTGTGCTTTTTCCCTGGGTAAGAATCAAGGGGATTATATCATTCTGTGGATGAGACATATAGATAGGCCTCGCTATCATTTTTGTCTCAGCACTCAGGAGTGTTACAGCCTTAGCGAGGGGCTGGGGGAGGCAAATCTATGCAGTAACGAGGGTGAAAAAGAGAACAGAATCTTCCCCGTATTGTTTCTAGGAAGAACTCAAACAAATGTAACCCTCAACTCAGTGAAGCATCTGAGCCCTGTCCTCTAGTAAGTGTTGGATATACTCTTGACCCTTCATCCAGCGACAAGAACGTGACTTTTGCACTGGGTTGTACAATGGGGCACTCGAGCCCTCTCATCTTCTCTCGCTGCCTGCTCAGGTCACACAGGCACATTGCAGCTTGTCTCCAATCTAAGCTCTGCCCCTGGCAGGGAGTGGCAAGGCAGCAAGAGACTGGATCTAATGGGGATCAATAAATCTCCCTTTGCTGTCTGTGGGAAATCTGTGCTTGGTGCTATCTATAATACTGATTGAGGCTGTGTTTTCTGTTTGTCCAGTGTTTGTGCAGCATGATGCTGCCCAGCTCTTTCTGAATCTCTGGAACTTGGTAAAGAAGCAGATGAAAAAGCCAGAGCTGGTAAGGACTATCACTGAAACGAACACAAGGTCCTTTGGGCTTTGTCATGTATGGTTTGCTCTGTTTCTTGAATCCTGTTCACTGACAGCTGTCCTAAATGAAATTCTTAAAGTTATCCCCTATTTGGATCTTTCCTTGCATCTTTCAAATGGGAGAGGGAATCCTGATTTCATAGGCTTCCAGCATTTTGAATCACAGTTAACCTTTGTTCATCCTACTTTTAGGGCACACCAGGTACTCCGTTCTAATAGGAGAGCTGATTAATAACAAAAAGATTGATAATTTTGCAACACTGAATTTAGTTGTCGTGCATTTCTTTTTTTCCCCAACTTTCTGTAAGCATTTATTGGTGTGTCTTGACACAGCTTCTCCATTCTTTGAATTCAGCCATGTGTATTTCATTGAAATTAGTCAATGTTAGTAAGTTATATATATGACAGTTCCTCCCAGGGAAGCTGCGTAAGGTAAGAGAAAAATGACTCTTCTTCAACCAACTGTCATAGTTTTATTCATACAGAAGACAGGCTTCTGTGACAGTTCCAAACAAAATAGTAAAATTCTGCATCAAAGCAGGTATTTCACTGTCTGATCTTGTTATAGGCTGTGCCTTTCCCCTCTGCTAGGGGATGAGAGGAAGGAGTTGTTCTCCTTTAAATGCTGAGAAGTGCCTTGTCCACATAAGTCAAGCCTTAAAGCAGTAACATTGTGTGAAGTAACCATGTCCACATGGACTTTCCCACCCACAGAGGGAAATACCTCAGCTGTGTTCTTAGTAAACCTAGTTTTGGCTTTTTTTTACCCCCCAGGTTGAAGAGCTGAGCAATTTGTACACTATCTGTGTACAGGAGCACCTGGCATGTCAGAAATGCTCTTTAGAAACAAAGAGGAACAGCAACATGTTAACTCTTCCACTCCCGGTGTTGGATTCCAATTCTCGTGCGCTGAGGACTCTGGTAAGTTCAGTGGCAGCACTGTTTCCTTAGGAAGAAGATTCCCTTCTGTTCACTGTGGGAGCCTTCTCCTTGCAGCACTGGTGTCTCCTGGGACTCATCTAGAATCTCTGCAAGAATCTCCACGGGGTGCCTGGGACTTTGGAGTCATCTTGTCTCATTCACATTTCTTTGTTTTGAGGGGTTCTAGATTTCTCAAACAATTTGTTTGATTTTGAGGGATGGAAAATAAAGTCCTTGTTAAAAAGAATGTTAACTATATACTTTGCAAGACTCAGAGACTCATTACTGCAGTGATGTGTACCTGTGAGACTTTAGGTACCACAGTGAGGCGCCCTAGATAACTGGTAATCCCTGGCCAGACGCGCTACATTTGACAAGCGCGGTGTGTTCTTTTACTGTTAAATCAGTGCTGCTGTTTGATAGCTAGATACAGCAGTGATGTAGGTGCTATGTAGGTGCTGCCACAGATAGACACTGGATTTTTCAGGTGACAGTGGACCATTGGACCATATTTATTTTCTGATTACTTTATACTGTCTCAGCCTAAAGGAACCTCTTTCAAAATCTCTAAGGCTTTGAAGCAGGTATAACAGATACTTACATATCAATGTATTTTTTGTGGAAAATGTGGAACACTTTTTTTTTGGTAAAAAAAATATTATTTTTCTTCTCTTTTTTTTCTTTTCCATCGAATGTAATCACACAAGCAGCTAAAAATAGGGTACCTTTTTTTATGCTGCTAGGCAATCTTTTGTCCTTTGAATAAATATGCCTTTTGTAGCTTTGCTGTTTGCTTGTACCCTGGGAAGCAAAGTAGAAATAGAAATCTAGCTTGAAGGAATTTGGTTCAAAGAAATATCCTCTGACTTCTTAGGAGAAATGTCTGCAATACTTTTTCCATCCAGAAGAGCTGACTGATCACAACATGTGTTTCTGTGAACAGTGTGGAAGGAAGACACCTTTTCTGCAGGTAATCAGAGAATTATGTCCCCATATATCTCTTATACCCAGAACTCCCTTTAGGACTGGTAAGGATTGGGGAAGTACTCAAACATACCAGTTTAAGAGATCAGCAACTCAAAGATTTGTCAGCCATGGCAGTGTCAGCCAGATACAAACTTCATGCATCTTTCTTGTTAGTTGTAGATGTAGCTTTAGCAACAAAAGAATGCTTTCATGGGTTTTAATGTAAGTTACCAAGGGACGTAGCATTTCTGTGCCAGTGGAAAAGCTTCTATTATTATATTGCATTTCCACTGTGGGGCTTTGCACTGCTGCATAGTTCCAGGGGTAGGCAAGAATATGTTACTGGAGCTGTGCATACACATAAAAGTAGGATATTGTAGGGTGATTTCCTTTCTTCCCTGCTCTCCACTGGGCTGCCCATTTTTTGCAGTGTTCTCTGCTAGCTGCTGAATTAACTGTTTCATGAAGAGGCAAGTGCATTGAAGAGAGGTGTGTGAGGGAGACTGCTTCAGCTCAAGGCTTGGAGGGGACTTTCCATAACATTTCCACCATTGGGCCGCCTCCAAGGCCATGGTGCATCCATATGTTTTGGTGGAAGTCATGGCAGCAGAAGTAATATCAACAAAGGCAGGGCTGGAAGGAATGAACTGTCAGCTTGGTGTCCTTCACAGAGCTCTAGTGGCCACACATCACAGGGAAGTTGGCTTGCCTCCTCAGCCACCTAGTGCTACCCACCTAGAGTTAAGAAAGCAGATGAGAAATGAAGTAGCCCTTGGGACACCCAATGCTGAGTGCTGACCACGCTGAAGTTGAGAAACTTGGTTATCACAGCTGTGTTACATATGTGTGTCTCATGTGCAGATGAGCTACAAACGTTTGACATCTGCTCTCTGGTGGAATTGGCAGTCATTCACGCTGGCACTGGCTGGTCCTCATGCTACATTCACTGGGTGGCAATGGCTGCTTCCACCCCACCTCCCCAGGGTTTGTTTCTTAGTTTTCAATGGCATTATTTATTGCTTTACAGAGCATGAAGCTAGTCCATCTGCCACAGACTCTGACCATACACCTAAAGCGCTTCTGCTTCGAAGAATCGGCCTACATTCACAAACTTAGTCACTATCTGCCGTTCCCACAAGACCTTGATTTCAATGCAGTCTTGACAGAAAATCAGTGCCAAGCAGATGACAGTGAAAAGGTAAGATACTCCTAATGCCCTTTTTAAAAAGGGCAGATTTTCTTCTCCCTTCTGCTCAAGTCTCTTAAAACTAAGAGATCACACCAGTTCTTGCCTCAGTTCAAAGCACCCGTCTTAAAAATGTATGTCTTGGGCTTTACCTGTGCCTGGTGTTGTCTTGCATCCTATGGTTTTAACTGGTTCAGGCATTATTCAACTTGCTGTGTTCAGATTAAATCACCAAAGGCACCACAACTGAAGCTTTCTGCCATAAGGAGAAAAAACAGGCTTAAAAAAAAAAATCCCTTTTTTCTGAGAGTGTTTAGTGTAACCATTTTCTTCCATTTCTAAATGTGCTAAAGAAAAGATGCAAACACAGTTCATTTGGGTGACCAAATCCAGACATTGTAAACAGTGTCTTAGAGGCATCTTCTGTCCTGTGGTTCAGCCTCCAGTGCAAGATGGCCTCAGTGAGCAGCAAACCTACTGCTTGGCTCACGTCACCAGTCCAAGACGGAGGAAGTCCATTCCTGGAAGTTTCCCATGCAGTGGTGTTTGCTGCAGAGCTAAGGTTAGCCGAGAGATGATGGCTTTGCCAAGCAGCTGAGAGTGACCTGCCGTATTGTAGATCTGTTCCCCTAACTGAGAAATAACAAGGGAAAGTGGCAACAGCAAAACCTCATTGGTGCAGTGTTGGCTGCAGTGTAACTCCTTTGCTGCCCCTTTGCAGTCCTACTGTCTTTTTCACATTCCTGTGATCTCCAGGGAGACTGTCAGCCCATAGCTGGCAGGCAAAACTCTGAAGGTAAGAGTGAAAACGGCAGGATCCTCAAGGCCAATCTAATCTTTCTCCTTTTTCCTTATGAAACACACATTCTTGCTGTCCTGGCTGCTGCTTCTCTTCAGCCAATGGAAAATGAGAATTGCTGCACTAAAAGTTTCTCTTTGTGGCTCTTCACAGGCTGCCTGGCAGTACGAGCTTTTTGCTGTTATTGCTCATTCAGGATCAACTAGTTGTGGACACTACTGTGCCTATATTCGAAGTCTCACAGAATGTAAATGGTATTGCTTCAATGATTCTGAGGTTTGCCAGGTGAGGAGACAAATCCATGTTTCTTTTGTAGCTTCCTGGACACTCCTCCAGGTCTCATTCAGTCAGACTGACTGCTAATTAAAGAGAACCAGGAAAGAAAACTGAAGCTGCAGAGCTTTGTGCACTTCGTCCTCTGCTACAGCATACTCTGAGCTGTGGGCAAAGCATCTCTAGCTTCTGTACTAAACAAGGCCTCAGGTTCTGATGTGAGATTTGCAGAAGCAGCCATTCCCTGTATGCCCTACTTTATGTACTCTAGATCTGTTTAATGTATGTCTTCAGAAGAGGTAAAAGAACTGTTCTTCGTTGAAGGATAAAAGCAATAAACCAATTTATTAAAAGGTGTTTAGCTCTTGGAAGTACGACTTAGACCATTCTTATGAGAATTGCTGTGCTGTCATCACTATGTGTCCATCTGCTAAGAGTTTTTACCAGCTGCCTCTTGTGTGTTTTTCTTCTCTAGGTATCATGGGATGATGTTAAATGCACCTATGGACACTCCAACCTCCACTGGTAAGCAAACATGTCTCTGTTTTTACCTAATGCTGCTCTAGGGTTTGGAATGAGGGTAGCAAGGAGAGGGATGACAAATGGTTTGAAGTGCATATTGCCTGGGATGTACTGGGATGCAGGAGGGTAGAAGAGGCATCCTTGTATTCTAGTTACTCTGATGTGACTGTATATGACTATACCAGGAGCCTGCAGGATTACTGAGGAGTCACAAATGGGACTGCCAGAGTAGTCTTGTTACTTACGATTGCTGCTTGGACCCTATATCTGGACTGAAGTCAGATATGTCAGTCAGGATTCCTCCATGCTTTGTATTTTGATCCATCATAAGAGAATGAGCCATGGAGGCAGATAATCCCGTCTACAAGCTATACCACTGCCAGGGAGTCAGCTTTATATGCTGCCTCAGGACCAGTGGAGAGGGATGGTGCAGTTGACCTAAATGTCAAAAAGCTAAGCAGGAACAAACCTGGGAGGTTACTTACAACCTAGATCTTCATACATACATCATCTTTTGTTTTTCTTTGCTTCCACAGGGGAGAAACAGCCTATCTCTTGATTTACATGAAAAAACACCCTCAGTAGCCTTATCCAGGAGTATCAGAATGTCTTGGGAAGCTGTGTGTTGTCCGTGGAGCTTAGCACCTCTGTGCCAGTGTGGATGTGTCCAAACGTTCCACAGGAAAGACATTCTGCACTAAGTGACTTCTGCCTTCACATTTATTTATTAGAAAAGTGCAGGGGTTGCACCTAGAAACATTTTCTTTCATACATTTTGATATTTATGTGATTCTATATATTAATTTCCTCTTAAAAGATAGTAAAGTTAATCCTTGTCTCTGCTGACTTTACCGGTTTCTGTAATGCTGATTCCTAGATTCCAGGGAAGATTTGGCCTGAAAACCTGTGTGATGTTCCAGGGAGGCATATGATATGGCTGGAGAGCTGTGATAGCCATATCTAGCCAGTAAGACTGTAAGAGCCTGAGACTTACTCTGCCCTTTTAGCACCATGTTAGATGCCGGCAGGCTGGGCAGGGGCACCCCAAAAGTCTTCAGAAACAGCTGGAACAGGGACCAGGACCCTTATGACACATGCACCAGTGGTGTTTACTCCTTAAAACCTTCCTGAAAATGAATCGCTGCAAGGCTTGAGATGTGTTTGAAAGATGGTGTCAGCGTAAGGAGGTATTTTTAAATCAGGAGCTATTGTAGTAGTTCTGCAAGGTGAGTTTGTATATATTTATACAGATGATTATTGTTTTAGCATGCTTATCAGGCATATGTATGCATTTTCTTTCCTGTATAGAGGAAAATATTCAGAGTAACAGAGATTCTGAAGCCAGCTAGTGATTTTGCACAATACAATCCATACACTGTAACAAGAGGAGAAGTGAGATGCCTTGATGTCCTTGAACTTTTGGGATTTTCCTTTAGTACTTTAGTACTTTAATACAAGCCAGCTGCAATTGTCTTGCTCTCTCCCTTCCTTCTCTGCCCATAGAGTGGAAATGTCCCTCAAGCAGGAAGTGTTCTGAAGAGAACAATTTTATAAAGAGAGTGAGTTATTTTAAAATTTGTTGAGTCCTGTCACTCTGTGCTGTTGGTTCAGCCCGTGCTCCCATGGCAGGACCACACAGCTGGAGGGAAAATCTAGAGTGCTAGAAAGGAAGGTGGTAACGTAACAATCAGAAGAGTGTTCTAAAAGTTCATTGCAAGACTCGGCTGTGAGGAAAGTTAAAAACTTCGGTTATGATGCTTTTAAAGCTCTTGTGGTAAGTCTTGGTGTACCACAATCTGTGAAAGGATCAGTGATTCTAGTAGTTTGAGATCTAAAAGTACCTTCTAGCCTAATGTATTATTTGACTGTATCTTTACAAGGGTGCTATTTTTGTGAGACTGAGCACATTTTAAAATTACTAGTTTAGTTATAATAGCAACTATATATAACCTACTTTAATTTTGCTAATGGTGAATTTGTTCCCAAATCATGTCCGTTTTCTGTCGATACATGGAAGGTAAATTGAGAAATCTTGGAGCATAGCTGCAAAATTTATGATCTAGCAGGTATTGATTTCACTGTACTAGCAAGGTCCATTATTCTGTTCAACTCTTTCTGTATTTGTACTGTTCGTGCTGCATTAAAAAAATTCCCAGTGTATTGTTTGTCACCAGTATGAGGCGTTTTCAGCTTCTTCACCTTTGGGAATGGGTTACACTCTTTCTAAAGCACCTTGCAGTGGGTGAGTGAGAAAACCAAGTTCCTGTCTGCTTTATCCAGCACTGTGTATTTGTGAAGTAGCTGAAAGATGGTGCACTTCCTGAAATGGAGAAGTTAATGGGTTAAGAGGCTGAGAAGACTTCTAATTTGATACAACCTGAAATTGAAAACCAAGCTAGGTGTACGAAAGATGCCTCAAATGTGTCATAACCTTCCAGGTATCTTAGCAATTGCTTCTTGATGGATGACATATATGAAGGATCTTTTCAGTCAGTATCTCAATGAAAAGTAGTCAATGTTTTTTGAATAAACTAGTATGGGATAAATTCACTACAAATAAGTGTTGTGGATTATTTTTGGTGTGTTTTTCCTAAACACCGTAAACACAGGTGGCAGGCTACAGGCCATATGCACAGAGGTTGTGTGCTCAGGTTAAGTATTCAGGCTAAAGCTGCTGCTGATGTTTAGCTCAACAGCCAAGGAAAAAAGGCTAAACCTTCCTGCCAACTTCGTCCTTGTGCTGGAGACACAACAGGTTTATTGTCAAGTTTGCCATCACGTGAGCTTATATTACTTCCAGATCCTTATGGGCCGTGGAAGGAGCAGAAGGGCATGCAAACTGCATTACATATAGATTTAAAAACTCTGCCTGACTGAGCTGCTTTTGCAAAAAGTCACCATGGCTGCCTGTGTGTCCACAGCAAAGTTTAGTCTTACGCCGTATAACTGCCTAAGGATGATTTTAGCTAAGTGCATGGGATTCAGTGCTAGTGTACTGACAGACAGTTACAACATGGAGACTGGTTACAACATTGAGTACACCTCGCCCAGGGGCTGGCTACTGAAAAGCACTACCTGAATTTCTGCCAGAAAGAAAGTTTTCTGCCATAGAAGCACTGCAAGGGAATCTGATTATATGCCCTGTGTTTGAGTCACTGTGTGAATGAAGCCTAGCACAGACAGTAAGGGTTGAAAAGCCAGGTAAAGCCAGTAGTACGTGTGTGGAGAGATTATTCCAAGTCCTGGTAACTCTTCCTGTCTGTTTTTTGTTTGTTTTGGGATTACCCTATCTTAAGGGAAGGAGCAGTAGCAAAATACATGTGCTCTGCTTCATATCTGACAGACCCCTCCTCAGATTCAAATATTCCCTACCTTCAAGAAACACAGAAAAATGGAAGAAATAAATATATGTAATAATAAATATCACATGCATGTATAATCTCTAAAAGTTGAATATGTTGTAAATCCAAAAATTTTACATGAAAATAAAGGAGAAATAATTTTTGATCCTTTCTTTCCAGTATCATTTCACTTTACAAGAGTCACTTACCAACTAGTTATCATTGCTATTTACACAAAAGCGCTGCACATGAGACTTAAGTTTGAAAAGGACCTATTCTAATACAGATTTTAAAATGTGGGTTTATAAAACTGTAGTTACTCTAAACTACAATGACAGGTGTAAATCACATTAGGACTTCGCGTTACTACTGATTTTAGTAGTAATGGCTTTACTGATAATTTTGTGGATCACAATAACTGTTGTGTGTCATAGATTCCAACAGCAGATCCCATGGTAGTATTTCCTGCAGGGGAGTGGTGGTAGTTTTAAGTCCTCAAAGGCATCTTGCAATAGGTTAAACCTGTGCTGAACAGATCCTCTCACTGGCAGTTGCTGCCTTTTTCTGCCCCCTGGGAAGAGCTTCCGCGTTTGGCCCCCTGGAAGCCAGCCACTACTGGCCTCTCACTTGCCCCTGGCATTTCCTACAGTGCTGCCTTTTGGGCAGCTTTGCCTTACTGGTCTCCTGTCCTTAAAGCCAAGTTTCTAGTCCTGCCCTGGCTGAGGCCCGTGCTTGTCCCAGGGATGTTTTGGTGATGCCAAGCTGGGACTGGCATTGCCAGTCACGTCCGTGCTGGTTTTTCTTCTGTAACACGGCTTGGGCTTGAAGCTGTGAGCGGAGAGCAGCACCTTCCTATCAAGTGCAAACAAACCTCAAACATCTTTTGAAGGTATTCTGTGAAACTATTAGTTTTTAGAAGAGAGCTGTTTAGCTCTGTCTCCATGCTGTTTCCCACATGGCCGCCTTATATTTTATCAGCTTCAAGTCGGCAGGCTCAGCGCTGTTTGCACCTGCCTGTGGAAATGTGCCCAGGAGTCACCAACGCTTTAGAGACCGTCATAGATAACAAAAACTTCTGACATAAGTGAAGTAAAAAAAATTTAAGAGAAATGCTTTGGAGCTAAATCTACCTAATTTAAAGAAGTCATCAGTGCTGCAAAAACTGACCAAGGGCTTAAAAATACAGGCAAATCGAATGAAGACCTTTGCACAGGCTTAAGAAATACTCTGAGCTAATGACTGTTTTCCTAAATAGGCTAATGACTGAAATTTCTGCAGCTGGTGGGATACAGTTTGATTCAGTATGAAAATGTGCTTTGCTGTGCAGGGATTGCCAGAGCAGGGAATGGGATAATGTTCCTGTTATGGGGGGCATAGGCAGAGTGGAGGCCGAGGAATGAGAAGAGTCCCTCTCATTAGGGAGGCAGCTACATGTCACCGAAGGACAGGAGACATGACAGCTGACTAGAAAGCCAACACATTGTTAATCTACATTAGTTTCTGCAATGAACTGGAGTGAATTTCTTCCCATCCTTGGTTGCAGACCAGCTGTACAGGTACCTCAGCAGTCCCTGTGACCAGGTGTGGAATTATTAGTAAAATTACTAAGTTTTATATGAAAAACTTAGCATTGTTCATCCATTAAGGAAAAGTCTAAAATCTAAGAGCTCTGAGGATGGGACACAGCTGCAGCAGACATGCGAGGAATCCACTAACACAGCAACTCCCTGCAACATACATAGAGAGTGGAGAGGAGTGGAGACTCCGTGGCCGTGCTCCGTGATGATAACTGGGAAGAAATAGTCCTCCAGAACTGGTAAGCAGCCCATATGGTCCCCTGAGCCAAAAGTTTTTCGAGACCTTGCCAAAGTGCTACCCTTTTGTGAACTTTGCTCATTTTAGTGTCATTTTAATACCAAAACACACCTCCGTCCTGAAGGCTACCCAGCTCCGAGGTGTGACCACTCCTCTTTGAGTCTGAGTCCTCAATTTCTTGTAAACTATACCTTTAAACGTGAAGCGAGAAAAATTTACACCAATCATGATAAAAGGTATGTATGACTACAGTCACTCAAACTCCACCTTGAAGGTAGAAAGGATATAAAAACAGCCAGGGAAATGGGGAATTTTTGGGAGGAGATATCACCGTGAGCAAGTCAAGGGAAACTCCATCTCAGACTGCCTCTGACTACCGGGATTGGCCGGTGGGCTGAGCCTTGCTTCTCCCCCCTTGGGACGCCTTGGGTGAGATTTAGACTAAGCGCTTTTCTTGGGAATCTTAGAAATCTCTCTAGAGAGTTACTCCCTAACATTTATAGCCAGGCTGTATTATTTATAATCTTTTCATGCATTTTATACTTAATAGAGTCATATTTTCCTGTGCTTTCTTGCAGGCACTATCACGATAATCCAAAAAACCTATATATTTGTTGCACAAATAAAACTGTACTCTTTAAGTAGCCAGTCATCAGTTTCTCACTGAACGTGGCTGAACCCCAGAGCGCGGCTGTGCTAGTTCATGAGCATGACCAGACTGAAGGTGCAGACCGCTATTAGTGTATCCAGAATCGTGGTAGTTTAATTTACATATTAAACGTGACTGGACTGGTAGTGGCAAATTGGATACCACTCAGAATTTAAACCTAGCCACACCTAACCTCCCGTTCTGGTGAGGAGAGTTAGAAAGCAAGGGGGTTTATTTTCTGCCAAATTACTCCATCTCTTTTAACGCAACACCAGGACATCAGGTGGATGATCCAGAGAGCCATAGTCATCATCTATCTTTCCTCAATGTAGCTCATTTTTCCCATAGATAAGGAGAAAAAACACGTAAGTGCATCAAATCTCCACATAGCAGCACTGAGCAGTACAACTGCTTGTTAAACCTTTCTTTCACCGCAGAATTCAGGCAGAAGAGGCTCCATCTTTTTGATCTTGGCAATAAAAGGGTTCTCCTTTGGCTTGTCCCAAAGCTGCAGCGATCTGCACACCTCCGTTAAAACCCCTGGACGTGGGGCTGGGGTGCCACGATCCAGGGCCAGCTCTGGCTCTGACTGCTGGGGAAAAGGCCAGGCTGCAGGACGGGGGGCGCAGAGGTCTGTAGTGCGGAGCCGTGTGGGAAGGGTCTGGCTGAGATGGGTGCAAGCAATGCCTCAAGGATGCAAGAGGAAAACTACCCGATGTGAAAAGGTACAAAATCCTAAGGGAAACCTGGTACTGGAGGACAAGAGTTTGGTGCCACTGTGGACCTGTTGTAGGGTGCAGCAGGGTGGACCTTTGGCCACCTGATGGATGCCTGCTGGGGCTCTTTGGGTGTCTGAGCTGGGAGAGCTAAGAGTGCTCGTGCTCAGCCTTGCAGCCTCTCAGGCTTTGCTGACTTTTATCTGTGCTAACTTCAGAACAACAGGTTCATGCTTCAGGTTGTGTATATTCTGTGTGCAGGATCTGCGTGCGGTAACAAGTGCCTGAACCAAGTGACCTGCCCTGGGTCACTGGGCATCTGAGGCGCTGCCTGTTGAAATGTGGGGTTACCCTGGGGTTGGTTTTGCCTGTAACAGGCAAAAAAATGACAGGGAGGGAAAAGGTCACTAATGGCTGGATAAAAATAAATGCTTACCGCTCATATCTTTAAAATGAGTGTTTGCAAAATTGTGGGCAGGGCTCCAAAACTAGATAGCCTGCCAGCTCCTTGTGGCAGGACACAGGAGCCTCCAGGATGGCGTCAAACCCACTCTGCCTAAAAATGAGAGGGCTGGGATTTTCCAGAGTAGGCTGCTATTCCTACTAAGCCTTGTACAACTGGTTGTTTTTTTCAGTTTATGCAGAAGTTGTTTTTGGGTTGTGAACTGTAAAATAATCTAACGTTAAGACAGCATGAAAAAGAAAAAGGCCATAAAGTAACAGGAACACAGCATCGAGGGACAAGACACTTAAAGCCTTTTGGCTTCTGAAAAGTGCCCAAGTACAGAAAATGCTGTGGTAGCTGCTCCAGGAAACACACTTGTACCATAGTGCGCCATTAGTGATCATCAGTTTTGTAGATTAATTAGTTTTGATTTTGAAGTCACGCAGAGCTAACATGGTGGCTGTTGAAAAGATAAAGCTTTATTTCTTCCTTAGCTCTTCTCTCAAGCAGAGGGGAACGCTTAAAAGGACTGTGTTGTCCCTGTAGCTCTTGACAAATCTTGACATCAAAATGCTTCCAAAATTTGTCCTTAACATTTGAATGGAGATATAATCCACTGTCTGCCTATTTTAAATATACCAACAAAATTGGATCAGAATATTTTAAATGTGTTGTACAATCAGATGGTTTGACCTTTGACAAGATACTATCATTATCATGTCCTAGGGATGCTAATATTAATCCCGAGAAACTCAGGGGGATTCTAAATAAATGGAAGATGGGATATTCATTTTAGGTTACTTTGCCATTTAAAATATTGTGTAATACAGTAAATTATACTATAGATAAGCCATCATTCAATCTTGGAAGCTTAATGTCAAAGTGAAATATTCTCCATAGGTATGAAGTTCTTTGAGCAGATGAAGAAACCCTAATCAAGATTGAAACACATCTTCAATGAAATGTTAATTCACGTCCTCACTGGGCTGGTACATCCCTATGCTGAGGCTGAAAAGTTTGTAAAATGTATTTTCTGATACTAGAAATTACTTTTGTATGGCAAGGAAGGACTGTGGAGTTGCAGAGTGACCAAGGTGGGAGTGATGGACAACTGAGAAAAAAAGATTACAATACAGCGGTATATGAATTGAGTGAACACTCATTGTGCAGGGGTGGAGACCAAAAGCCACAGAGGAGCTTGAGGTCAACCAGAAGCGCTGTGGCGCAGGGATTTTGATGATAAGCTTGGCCACAAGCACCAGGCAGCTGCGGTGTTGCCATGCATAGGCATTCAGGGAAGTGAAACACGCGCTGCCGCCCCATGGCTCACGAGGACAAGCTGCAGGCTGTAATGGGGGCAGCAGAGGAGATAGAGAGATATATATATATATATCTCTAATATGGGTGCCCAGTGCTGTGGGGGTGAAGCAGTATTGGGAATTTTTTAGCAATAGTCCTTCCTGTGGACAGATTGCTGCTTCCTCCTGAGGCAAATAGCTTTGTGGCTGCTTCTGGTGATGTGTTTAGGAGCAGACAGTGAGACAAGAAAGGGTTCATGGGGCATGTGCAAACTCCTCAAATACCAATTTTCTTGCAGAAAAGCAGACTAGGTGTCATGGCACTATCAAAACTATCAGCTGCAACAACATCTTTTACCATCACATACCAAAATACTCTTCATGCCAATCCCTCTGCTGCCTTCTCCTAGTCTCTCCTCACCCAGGCCACACTCTCTCTCTCCTCTCTGCTTCTTCCTCAGCTGCTCTCCTTTCATCTGCTCTCAACCACTTAACAGATCCAGCCACAGCTGCGCCTTATCCACATCGGCCAACCCGCTGCCCCTGAAGCCAGCCCACAGCTGTATATTATCAATGCTAATTAACCCAGCTTCATTCCTCTGCCACTGGGAGGTATACAAATGCTGCAACCTTGGTTAATACAATATGTGTAACTGGCATGGTGAGCTCACTCAAACTCATGTGAGGGGCCCACAATCAGTTTTCCAATTCTTTGAGGGGTGACATACAGGCAAATCCCTGCCTTCTCTTGCTTATTGTTGCACTTCTGCCCATATTTCCCTTGTTCGCAGGCGGGAGGGAGGGGTGAAGCCTATATAAAAAGTTTTGCAAGGGGCTGTAGCCTCTCCTTGCCCCACAGCAGCTGGGAGGGGACCGTCACAGCCACCTACTGTGGAGCTGCTCACCTGTGCCAGGATGCTCATCCTGGGACTGGGGATCTGGCAGGTACCTGCTGGAGCCGGGGACCTCTCCTCATCCCCATGCCTCTGATCAGGCAGGTGACACCAGGAAATTGCTGAGTCACCGAGTTGCTTTTTCAGCAGCTTTCTCTTCAGGTCAGGAAAATGCAGCAAATCCTCTGTGCGGTGTTTCTTGCCTTTTGAAGTATTTCAGGTAGTGCATCCCTGTCCTTCAGGGAATTTTTTAAGAGTGCATGTAGTGAGCTGGTAGAAGAAGATTTTTCTTAGCTATGGAAAGAATTGCATACTACAAAAGTGAAAATCTCTGCCTGGCTTGTTTTTCGTTGGTTTTGCTTTTGGCACTGGGTATTAACGTCCCAGCATATCATGTAGGTGTAATCTTTGACAAGTGCATGTAGATATAGGAACTTAAGTGGCATTGAGTGTTTTGAAAATGGGAATTTACATTAACTCCTTAGAGACTGAGGATAACTTACTTGTATGGCAGCAGATGAGTACGCAGCACTTTGCAGGAAAATAGTTTGGGTAGTTCTTTACCTGCAAATATTACGTAATAGACTTTTGGTAAGAGAGATCTGAAGATATACTGAATTGCAAATGTAAAAGGACTCAGGAAATGAGCTGAAAATTTTAAGAAATTTGAGAAATTTAAGAAAGTGGCTGCTTAAGAAATAGAAATAAGAAAAAAAAGTGGATTGTCTCTGGATTTGAGACTGGAAACTAAATGCGTTGAATTGCAAGCTTCCAACTCTATGAAACACTGTACAGTCAGGGTAAAAGCATGTTAAATAATTCTTGCTATAGTTTTGGGTCAGCTGCTACTCATCTTGAGAAAACTGATGCACAAATGGGGCTGAGTTTATTTAACCCTTTCATTCTTGATTGGTCTGATGACAAAAGACACTAAGAAGCCTAAAGCAACTAAAGTAAGCTTTAAAAAAACAAAGCGTGCCTTGCATGGGACCTCTTAAGGCACCGACGCGGTGATGGATGAGCTCTCTGAAGGGAACCTGTCAATTTGCTAACAGGAACTGGTTAGGACTAAACAGAAGGAAAATTTTGGACACATCATCCCTGCCACCACAAAAGTCTCTTGTGTTAATGCAATGAAAACGTGGCCCAAATCCACTGTGATTACTTCATCAAAGCTATTTGATTTCAAGGTTCCCACAGCAACTTCAGCTGCAATGCCCTGTGGTTTGGTGTGTCAAAGGGGCCTCTCCTTTACCCAGTCACTCTGACCTGACGTCCTGTTTAGTGAGCACCATGTCAAACGAAGCAATGGATTATTTTTTCTGATAAACATCTCGCATTACAGAGTTTTGTGTAATTACAGGGTATATTGTCACCTTTGCTCTTCACCAACTCCTTCTCCACTCGGAAACAATGCCGATTGCTCCTGCGCAACAGATTTCCCGTGCTGCGGCAGCACCCAGGGGTGAGGTACTCCATACACCTCGCATCTGGCCAGTGTCACCAGTGGCTTGTTTTCCCATGCCACCCTGGGAGCCGCAGCGATCATACGTAGGAAGGGCTGGGATAGAGAAAGGAGCTGCAAAAAGGAAAACCTGTACAACTTTAAACAAGCTATTTGGTTGTGTGTAGCCTTGTGGAAAAAAACACTGCAGTTTCTACGTTTGGGTGGGGTTTTTTAGTTTAGGTGAACCAACCAAGCACCCTTGTATTTGAAATACTTGAAGAAGTGAAATCATTAAAAAAAAAAAAGATGATGGGTGGGGAGGTAATGAAGTTATATGTAGGAAATGGTCACAGTTTTGAATCATGTTTCTGTTTGAAGTGCCATTTTCCAGGATCGGTATCCAGTCATCAAACAACTCTTCAGTGTCTCCAAGCCAAGAATCTGAAGTGATTTACTTTGCTTTTCAATACCAGGCTGTGTATTTTACCCAGGAGGTGGCACTGTCTGTAGTGTTTTGTCATCCCCGCACCTCCACACGCCAACAGGAGCCAGCCTGTTCGCTGCAGGGCCAGCAAGCTTTCCAGAGGTGATTCTTTCCTCATGTCGCCAGCATCTCACACTAAAACTGCTTTTAATTTCTGGTGTCTGGTGTCTGAATGTGAATGTTCAGTCCTTAGAAAAAGGCAGATCAGCTCTGGCAACTCAACAGTGACTGATTCCCATGGCTATTTTATTCCAGAAAAATAGTGAAAGCAAAATCCAAACTGGAACACCTCATTATTTGGGGGCTTAAAATCTCCACATGTGGAGAACTGCAAACTGCTTTTTCTGCTGTTTACTAAATTGCTAACTTCTCTTCTTTTTTCCGTCTCCCCCAGTAACAGCAAGAGACAGTGACATTTGCCATCAGTGCTGGGTACTGCCACTTCGATTGTGCCTACCTGTGCCAGGATGAGCGAGGGATCAGGGATGCACCATGAGAAAAAATTGAAGAGGGGGTTGTAAGGCGAGAAAACCTCTTTATTGTAAGGTATGTCCCTGGATAACTTGTCTCACATGATGCCAGCTCTCAGGAGAAAAGGTCCCTATGTGAAAAGTGCCAGGGGATGAAGCTGGTCTGGGAGTTAACTCCTCTCCGCCAGGGCAAAGAGTGTTGTGGATGGAGGGAAGGAAGAGGTCAACACTTGGGGGGAGGGGGAAGGCTTGATTTGAGAAGGATTTTTTTATAGTCCATATCCATTGTCAGCCACGGAGACAGGAACTGAGGCCGTGCTCTCAGTTGCCTCTGAGATAGGAAGCAGGGCTATTGTATTCCTGGTCACTCCTGCTGCGCAGCTGGCCTCAGCCTGTCAACTCCTGTATGTTATGTTTTGTTTTGTTTTTTCCCCCCAACAACAATGGTAGGAAAAATAAAGTAACTTCTATCTGCTGGAAGCTGGCGGGTCGATTTTCACCAGTTTTGCTTTTTTTCTTAGTTTTATTGAATTGTTACACGCGTCGTTGGAATTTTAGATGATCTCATTCTCATTTTACTTAACTGATAGTACCGCAAATAAAATAAGGTGCACAAAAGTGGCACTTCCTCAGGATGGGAAGATGTGCCATACTGTGAGCTGCCTCTGTGTCTGTGCCATGTGTCCCCCTGCCAGGGATGCTCAGCAGCTCTGAGGCTAGGAGAGCAGCTCCCAGGCACTGCGTTACCCCTGCAGCTGTGGTCCACCTTCCACGAGAGATCACTGGTGAAGGAGGTGTACCAGAAAACACTTGCTGCCCTCCAGCTGGATTATCTGGATCTCTACCTGATGCACTGGCCCATGGGATTCAAGGTACTGAGACTTCAGTTCCTGGGAGCCATCTGACAGAGCTCTGCCGCTTTTTCCTTTGGGACTAGACATGCCCTTAGTCCTCCCTAATGAGGAGTGTTGTTAAACCTCATCAGGATGTAATGACAAACCTCTGCAGGGAGTGCCCAGGAGGAAAGGTAAAGTTATGGCTGCTTAAGCTATGTCTTGTAGTACAAAAGCCACCTTATTTTACCCTGCACAGCACGTCCATGTCAAAGATCAAGTTACCATCCAGACAACATTCCTCTTAAAGCCTGGGACGTGGCTGTCATTTACTTATCCAGGGTCAAACAGTTGTGAATTACTTAGTTCCTATTTTTCTCTTCTCTCTCTGCCCCAAGGTTAAATAAATTCTCGTTTCCCCATCGTATCACATCCCTGGCCTTCCCTCAGCCTGACTGAAGCACATAAAAGCCTCTGCCCTTCCTCTGCCTGCAGGACGGATTCTCAAGAGGCAGATTTTCTTGAAGATTACTCTGTTCGTACAGATCACGGGTTTTGGCCACCTCTCTCCGCAACACAAACATAAGCCAGGATATCCAGTGTGTCTTTAGCTCCACTCACTCGTAGAATTTCTAAGTAATTTCTTTACTCACGATTTGCCCTACCTGAAACTTGCTTTTCTTTTGTGATGGTAGGCGGGAGAGGAGCTATTTCCTGCAGATGGAAATGGCACCATCATTCCCAGTGGTACAGATTTTCTGGGTACGTGGAAAGTACATTCATTGAGAAGCTGAAAAATTCTTGCTAGTTGGAAATAACAACATGAGAAGCTTCAGGTTTCCACTTTGGGAATAATTCTGAGAGAATGTCCGATGTGAAGTATTCCAGATGGCTGATTTCTCTGTGCCCTCAGGCTCCTTCTTCTGTTACTTTGCCAAGATTGAGGTATTTTTATGCCTACTGCTTACTAAACTGGCTGGGTAGGCATGGCAAGAGGAAATCTTTGAGTGTGTGTGTACCCTGCAGTGGCTTGAGGTGACACATGCTGTCACTTCAGTCCCCACACCACTCCCCGGGCTTTAGCTGTAGCCACGCTCATCCCTGGTTGCACCTGAGCTGTCCAGACCACAGGAAAGCCAACATGTCTGTGCCAGTGTACCCAGAGCATCCAAATTCCACCCCCCCACACCCCCCCGAAAGTACTGGAACTTGTCCAATGTCCTTTGCTAACTCCATGTGTGCAACACAAACAGGCATGAGCACAGGCTGCGTGGGAGGCACGACTTGGGCTCAGGTTCCCGTTTCTCCGTGGCTGATGGTGTGGGCTCCCTTTCCCCTCCATGCCCACCCTGTGCGCGGCATGGCCAGGTCAAAAGAAGACATGAGACTCACGAGAGTCAGAAGAATTTGCTGATGCTTTTTTTCCTTCTGTTAGATGAAGAATAAGGCACATTTTTGTTGCTCATTTGAAAAAAAAAAAAAAAAAAAGTGGACATTTCAGGCTGCTGGTTATTATAGCAACATAAAAAAATTATTTCTGCTTTGGAAGAGGTATATCTTCCGCTCTTGAGGCTGGTAGTAGATTATTTTGTCCTGTTTCTATTCTGCTGGAGGTGCCAATTTAATCAGGGCTTTCTAGCTGTTTTATTGTTCGCTAGTGGGAAAGAAAATGGGAGGAGGGGGGGAAGAACAGCACAGCACTGCTTATACTGTACTGCCACTGCTAAATGGGAGATCTCACTGGGGAAATTAATTGGTGTTGATGATCGGGTATCCTGCTCTAGCCCTCCCAGAACAGCGCCTTGTGGAGCTGCTCTGTTCCAAATGTAAAGCTTTTTATTATGGGATAATTATTTTGTTAGCTGAGGAATTATCCTAAACACCCCTTTTATTTATGAGCAGAAGGTCTACCTGGGGACAATATTTCAAAATAGCTGTATTCTACTGAAATAATAATAGCGTTGTAATTGTTAATCTGAATAATGCCATTATTTATTTGTATGATGATACATGGTGTGAGAGCCTCTTTGACCAGGGTCCCATGGTTCACTGTACTGTACTAACGCCAAATCAAAAGAGGATCCCAGCCATGATGATTTTTACCAGTCAAGTCTTAGTGCAGGCATTTTTTCCATATGAAAAAAAATAAAAGATCTCAATTGAATAGCAAGTCTGATTCTGTAGTGTTTCTAGGCTATGGAAGAGCTGGTGGATGCAGAAATGAAGGCTGTTGGAGTCTCCAGCTTTAACCACAATCAGATAGATCAGCTCCTGAGCAAACCAGGCTTAAGACGCAAGCCTGCAAATAATCAGGGAAACTGTTCTCAAAACTCATCAGTACTGACATCACACCTGTCTGTGGTGTTGCATTTGATAGAACACCTCTGGCAGTAAAATACTTTATATGTTAAGGCAGTGCTTTTTCATATCTGTGTGGGAATAAACCTGTATTTAGCTAAATTGTAAAGTGACGAAAGATGCAGGGGACACTGTGCCCTTCCTTGTGCAGGAAGCTGCAGTCACACAAGCCTGCAGCCCTCCTGGCTTGGAAGTGCAACCTTCACCTTTCTTTTGACTGCAGCACTGAGTTCGTGTAGGCTGAGAGCTGAGCTCTGCCATGCAGAACGCAGTGGGGCTTACCCTTCCCCGCTCCTACAACCCTAAAGGAAAAAGAACAGACAGGACCAGAGCCAGGCTGCACTGCTGGGGTGAACAGGTAGGGCTGGGTGGCAAGGGAGCTGGGTGCTTCAGCTGGTTGTGCACAATCGGCCCTTGGAGCCCAGTGAAAAGAGGACTGTGAGAGCTGCCTGCCTCTGGCAAGAGAAACTAATGTTTGAAGATTGGGTCTTGCTGGAGGCAGGGTTGGGAAGAAGGGGAAAGGATCTCAAACGCTAGCTGATCCTCTTAAAAAACCCACAGCTGCAAAAAGAACCACATTTTCAAAGCTGCTGTGGGGCTTGATAGGTCACCACAGTGATGCTAAAACTTGAAGTATCTTTTGCTTTTGAAGAAACCTTTTTTTTCTTTTTTTCTTTTTTTTTTTTTTTTTTTTTAGATTGAGAGCCACTCCTATCTTCCTCAGGAAGAGCCTAAGTTTTGATTAAGTTTTGCCAGTCCAAAGGGATCTCTGTCACTGCACATTGTCCCCTTGGAGCACCCAGCTGGCCACGATAAGAACACTTTGTGAGACTTCTTTCTTAGATGTAGACTGGAGCCAATACAGTAAACCAGTCTTAGAATGTGGATAAACCTTCACAGAGTAAAACTGATGTGATTAGAAAAATATTTACTAATTCATTAAAAATGACACATGCACAGAAACCTCTCTCACGCTTATTGTGATATTCAGTCCACTAATTCATACCCATGCTGTTACTGGAGTTTCATATTTAGGAGGAAAAGGAACAACTGGTTGGTGAAAGTAGTGAAGGTAATTCTTAACTGAGCTTGGGCAAGCTTCTTAAATATGCAAGAGAACTTCTGAACTAAAAAAAATAACCAAAAACAAAGCTGTATATGCTTATGCGAATAGCAACCTTGCAGCCCTGCTGAGACAAACGGATTAGGGTTTTAGACCGATGACTTGAAGAAATGTTCCTTTTACTCCAGTCTTCATGGCTTTCCCTGACCTGGAACAGGGTGTTTACCAGAGCAGCTGTGCTTGTGAAGGACATGACAGCTGCCCATTCTGAAGATGAAATTTTCAGGATCTGGAGCAAAGAAATTCCTGGCCTGATCCCAGGCTGGACTGAAACATGTTATAGTTACTGTTATACCAGAAACTACAGACCTCTTCTCATGTGCCAACCTCTGATAAAACAATTAAGAACAAAGGCAGGGATTCGAGCAATAGGAAGATGGTGAATTAAAGTGTGCAAGTTGATGCTTTCTTATAATTTAAATAATATTCATACACTACAGTGCTTGAACGAGAATATAGTGGGCCATTTAACTGCTGAAGCCTGCTTTTTATTTGCACAGGTCCAAGCCTGAGGATATTTCCTGTTCTGATAATTCCCAAATCAAGGAAATTGCACTCCAGTACAGCAAAACCCCAACTCAAGTTAATACTGGTCGCAGTATTTTCCCTGGTGACACATATTTTTCCCACTTGTGCTAAAGTAACAATTCACCGAGGTATTGTGGAAAGCTGAGTTCTAGCTGTGTCTCATACGCATTGTAATGCTTTAAAAAATATTATGTCTTAACACTAGTTTTAATGACGGACAGGAGATTACCAATGGCTTTGGGCTTTAATTGGTACACTAGCCACTTCTACACACAGCATCCCTGGTCAATCCTGCACTCTTGTTCAATGTACTCCCATGCTGCCATCTCAACTTCAGAGACAAATAATCATTAAATGAGCTCATGTAACAATTAGGAAGAGTTTCCTATATTGCTTTTCCTATGTAAGCCATCTGTGATTACCAGTGGAACTGCTCCATGTAACCATGCAGGCACATACAGTTTTCAGCTTTCAGAACACAGGCAGAACTTCTCAGCTGTAACTCCCTATCTGTTCCTGCAGGTGCTTATCCAGCTCCCGATGCAAAGAAATGGGAGTATAATTCCCAAATCCATCACTCCACACCATATTTATGAAAATTTTAAGGTAGAAGTGTACCTTACAAAATTACCGATGGCGTTAAACTTTACACAGAAAAATCCACTCTGCCAGTGGAACAAAGTAATACCTTCATACTTAGAACTGGCAAAACCTTTTGTCTGCCAGATACCATGTAGGTTACTTCTTTATGAATGCAAAAATTTACTTTGAAAGTAAGGAGCCAAGCCTCCTTCATTAGAACACATCAAATAAGAGGGAGTAACTTTTCCACCTTGTGATAGAAATATGATGCAATTAGAGCCCACCAGCCCTGTAACCTTATGACATTTACTGACTGTTCACCACAAACGTGCATCTATTGCATGCTTCCTAGTGCTTCTACAATGCTTTTCCACTTCTGTTTTTGATATTCTTTCTGCAAATGAACTTAAATGTCTTCTTGAAAACTGAACTCACTCGGCTGTTTGGGATCTTTACTCAGGTGTTTGAATTGTCTAAAAAGATGGAAACCTTCCTTGCTTTCAAGAAGTGGTAAGCGAGTAAGTACCTCTTCCTCCTTCCTGTTTTAGCAAGATTGGATTATCATTGCATATCCTCTTAACAGACAGTATTTGCTAGCCTCACTTCAATCGAGAGGGAACCTTAGCCAATACCCAGTCACATTCATATCTGCTGGAATCCAGGACTAGGGTTTATAAGGGCATTGCCTGCCTTGTACAGGTTGGCAGCACTAGGATTTTTGCAGGTACATTGTGTGTTAAGACATCTTGTAATGTATACATACCAAACTGCTGTTTGAAAATCAAAATCAGCTAGAAACTCCAAAATAAGTAAGTGGCAATTTTTTTCTTTCTGTTGGGTTTTTTTTTTTTTTGGCTACTTTATATGAGAGACAGTCAGTGTAAACAAACTCCATTTTAAGAACGAGAGTTTTAAGTTTTTTTGAAGTGAAAAGCTGTGCCTATGTATTTGTCAACATTATTAAGGCAGTGTCAGATAACAGAACGGTTAGATACACTTACCAAGATCCGCAATTTACTCTGTTTTCCCAAGTTACTCCCTTATCTAATAGCAGACTTAGCAGTTCACAAGGAGTGGTTCACTATCACAGGGAAGTTTGACAACTTCAGCTAAGCAAAACATACCAGCGACCTTGTTCTTAAAAGATAATTTATATGTGAAGAGCATGAACTTCCACTTCCCTGTGTAAACTAAGCAGACTCATGTTAATGTTTTTATTTTTGGTCACAGTTTCAGTTCTGCAGAACTTTTGTCAGGGGGAAAAAAAAGCTTTTTCTTCTTAGCCTTAAGACTATACCCTTAAAGCTTTTTAATCATACTGCCTTTTTCTAGATGCAAAAAATCACAAGGACTATCCTTTTTTAGAAGACTGTTTAGGCATCATCTTCAGATCCTCCAGGAATCAGGACCATATATCACCATTTCAAGTTTGTAATACTTCACATGTATTGAATCACAATGTAAGCGGAATACGTGTTACACGACAGGACAAAGGTAGCTTACAGGCATTCTGAAGAGTAATCTTGGAGCATGCATGCGTTTGCATCCCTTATATCAACTGCAGTTGATTCAGTTGTTTATTGGTACCTTTGCTCTGCTTTTTTAGCAAAATTCTCAGTTGTAGCCAAATATATATTCTCTTACCATTCAGTAATGATAGTTGAAGTTTAATAAACCTGAATATTTGGGATTTGTGAAAAGCAGTCTTTTATCATAAATCCTGATAAATTTTAGAGAAATTGAGACTCTTAGTGATTGTATTTTTGGACAAAAGGTCAAAACATACGCTATCTTTTAGCTGTTAATGCAAGACAACCCATTTAACATCAGATCTTTATGAGATAAGACAACATGCTGCTTGAGATTCTTAGATCAGTAATTCCAGCGTAACAGAATGAAAGCTCTTTAGAGGACACTGCTGAACTATGTTTGAGGAGCTATTTTCTTAATGAGGTTTCCTATTTATGAACTGCTAAAAACTAATAAACTAGTAGATTTGTATGTTTGGTTTGTATCTACAAGAATACATAAATACTGCCTTTATCAGTAGAATGGCTGTGGTGAAGACTGTGAATCTCTCTCCCAACAAATCCGAAGTCTGATAAAGGAGACATGGATGAATTATTTTGTTTGGCAACTGTCTTGTTTAACAAGCAGAAAAGCTGGGCAGCATTGTAGAAGCCAACAGTGGATTTTCACTCTCTCATACTGCTCCCTAGATACTGTCTGTGTTTTGACTCAAAAGGTGTCACTAGATGTTTTCTCTAGTAAAAAAAAAAAAAAGTCAGTGCTACTGCAGCCGATGCATCTGCTGGAGTTTTAACAAGGCACATGTTAATCAAGACTTCTCGCTCTTGAACTCTAACATGCTACTCAAAGCTCCCACAATCACTTTAGGTTCTTCCAGTCCAGTAGAAGAACAATGTGGATCAGCACTGCCTGCAGAGAGGAAGGACAATTGTGTAATTAAGGTTCAGGACTAGGATACACACTTGATGGATATCCTTTTCCAACTGATTTTCTTTGTAGTTGATAAAGGAAATGATGACATATCTTTGAGCTACTTTAGACTTTTGCAAGATATTTGAATAACAAGTGCCCCAGAAATGGCAAAGCAATTTCCATCCAATTAGATCTCCTACAGCAACTCTTCTAAAGAAAGAGGTCTGAAAAGCACATCACCAATTAACAGTTACAGTGCAGTGGTATGGACAGGAAGGTGCCTGTAATAGATAGTTTCTCCCCCCCCCAGACATGCTAAATTGAAAAGGTCAGTTACAGGGTATTATCACAGCCTCAGCTAGAAAGTGAGCTATGTGGAAGGTGCTCTGCTTCCAGGCATTCAGACTGTGGTCAGGTTGTCAATCCACAGCAGCAGGAGCAATACCCACCTAAGGCTGTGGCACAGAGCCAATCTTGACATATTCTCTACTTCATAGGAATTTTCTAACAACATTCCAATTTAATCACAACTATCAGACTTCAAGTTATTTACAGGATGTTTATAGATTGTGGTTGGCAGGAAGTCAGACTAGATGATCACAGTAGCCATATAATAGTAAAAAATTCAAAACAAGTTAGAAGCCAGAGATTGTGCATTTGTTTTAGAGACAATAGATCTTTTTCAGCTGCAGAGACTTTTGCAAAGGTAAAAGGAGAAAAAAAATTGGGTGATGTCATTTACTGAGAAATAAAGTACCTTCTATTTTGCAGCAAAGCTGCAGCCATATGACTGAGACAACGTGCCTTTCTAGCAGACCATTACTTCACAGCAATCACAGCAGCCCATGACGGCAGTAAGACTGCTTGCTGTAAGCTGCTCATGGTGCACACTTCCTAGCTTCACCAGTTCACCCACCTCAACACATATGCCACAAGGGCACTGCTCTAATTGCATCTACTATCTGTAGAGATGAAACTACAAAGCACGGTCTCCCTTGTATTCAGTTCCAAGGATTCCAAAATCTTCCAGCCTCTCCTGTGTTTTGGGAGTTCACACTCTGCTTTACACAGACCTACAACTTGTTAAGAAAATAAAAATTGCCATGCAGGGCTAGGGCAGAGGCTTGGGCTTGTTTTACCGCTATTATAAATTCCGAGCCAGCGTTTTCTTGGTCAGATCACTGCAGCAGCAAAGAGGAAGGGAAAAGATACAACTGCCTTCTAAAGAGTTTCATTTGTTTGGTCAGTGCAGGGACCTGCAGCAACATGTACTGCCACACACACTGACAAGTGCTGGTAACTCTCTAGTCTCCACCTTCAGATTTACCTGAACCCCGTGTTCACAAGCAAGTGTACACTGACAGCCATTTAACCCACTCCCTTCTTTCTGTGGTTGTAACTAATCCAACTGCATGTTGCTGCCTAGGTAGCCTCAAGACACAGTCTGTCTCCACATACTTCTCAGCAGCCCATGAGCATTTGTTAGCTACTAATCCCCAGCTGGACCAATGTCCAGCTGGAGGAGCAGATGTACAAGAGGCCACAAGTGTAGCGCTTCATAGACCTGACATCAAGGCCATCTCTTTAAGCCAGGAGAACATGCCACACTACAGACAAAATCCTTCAGGAAAAGAACATAACTATTCTCCCAGTGTCAGGTGCAGCATAAAGAGGCTCAAGTCACCACGACCGGCTCGAGGGAGTGGAGTAAGTTTCTTGAAGGACTAGCAGCTTCTGTTCCTGTGTACCTACTTCCTCAGCAGCATAATAGTCATCCTTCTTTTGGAACTACGCTAAGAGATTTATATTATCCCCAAATTTCCAGTTTTCATCAGCCATGTAACACTGCTCCTAGACCAAACCCACAGATACATCTTTCCTAGTCAGCAGTGAGATCATCTGTACACCACTGGACTGAGCCCAGTAAATGGAAAACACCTTAGCTTAGCATTTTGCCTTTGTATCACATGTTGTCCCATGCTTTTATTGTGCAGTTCATCTGTTCTGGTATAGTCAAGCCTTCATTAAAAGTTCCAAAGGGGCTGGGTGAAAACTAAAAGTGTTTTTTAGAGGGAAAACAGGGTAACATAGGTGATGAACAATAGGTAAAATTCAAAACTGCTGACCATTGCTGCTTAGGTTTTCCATCTGTTATTGTTCCAAGCTCTCTCATATTGAGCTCAATATCATTTGAAAGAAAACAGGATGAGAAACAACAGAAACAGTAATATAGAGACCCATTCAATCCTGCAAATGAAGTTCTGGTCCTTGCCTTCCTCTATCTTAAAGATTTATAGAAGACTGACAAGGACAATCAATGGCCTAGGAATAAGTTATACAGATGGTAGTTAAGTAGACTAAAACTTTGCTTGACCTGACACTAGGGCAGAGAGCTATGCCAGAAGTTTACCAAACCTGGAACAGCTTAGAAAGTGTGACTGGAAATAGACCAGTTGCTATCTCCTCCGCTGTAAAAACAGTGGCATCAAATGAATCTAGCAGCAGACAAGCCCAAAACAAGTCAGAGACAGCAATTCTTCACAAGATGCGTGGGTGTGAAAAGCCATTCTCCTGGAATGTTACATTCACAAGGTAACTGAAAAGGAGTTAACCGATGGCCATGAAACATGAAATACCCTAAACTGTTGTCAGATTATTTAAATTACACACCACTGCAGTGCTCAATTTACTCATCTTCAACAACTCCTTTTGGCCACTGTTTAAGACAAGATATTGCTGTAGGTGATTATTTAGCCTGATTCAGTTCAGCTGTTCTTACAAGCCAGCTGATTGCTGCTTATAATCAGGCTTATTTAGTTCAGAAGAGCTAGATTGTATATTCAGCTTGACTTTTTTTTTTTCCTGAAGAATTTGGATTAAAAAAAATATGTAGTTTTGCAGATGTTTATACTAGTGGTCCTGTACCATGCACTTTAACAATTTCAAATGCAAGAGCAACATGGCCTATCGGTTTTAAGAACTGCCTCTCAGCTTAAATGAGCAAGATCCTGCCAGAATAAGGCAGGGCTCTGTACTTTAAGTGACCCAGGACAAGGAATGGATGATGAATAGTTACTGACAGAGTTTATAGATGAAAAACTAGGGGAGTATTAAGTGATTAAAAAGATAAAATCATTTATCTTGAGTCAACTGTTCTGTGCTGCAATAAAGCAGAAGACTCCAAATTTCTAGTCATATCTTCAACGCAGTGAACGCAGATTAAAAATCTAAATGAAGGATTTTCTTTTCCTTTTTTGAGTAATTTCCTGTGCCCCAGATTTCACAGCTCTGCACAGATGTTACAGTATGCACTTATGTCAGTCTCACGAGCTCAGCAAGAAGAGAGATCCCACCGGCCCCAGAGAGAGGGAAAGACCAGGTTACAAAGCATCATATAAAAAGTGATTCCAGCCAGGCAGGCTGGTGTATTTGCATTCCAGTATCAGAAGTCAAGCTATTTTCTCCCAAAGGAAGATCAACTGCAGCCTGAAACATACTGTGCCTGTAAGACTATTTATGGTGTCCTGCTTCCAACCAGCAAGATACTAACTCCAGCTACTTCTTGTAGTCTCCTCTACTACCCCCAAAAAAAGTCTCATAAAAGGCATCTTGCCACCTCCAATGAGGTAACTGCTAATTTTCTCTACCTGTTCTCCCTGATAAACCAGTTCATCATTCTTTGCTACCACAGCAATAGATCTGTTCCGAGAGCCATTTTACCGTGAAGAAAGGCCTGCTAACCTGGTATCATTTGAAGCAGTGAGAGTGCAGCTGGAAGTGAAACATTTTGAGTGCAAGTACCAATTCTACCTGTCCCAAGAACATGATTTTTCTGTCTCTCTGCTCCTGTAGGCTGAATTCTTTCCCCAGGATGTGCTACAGTATCATGCTAGCTTAACTCCTGCTGCAGAGTCCTGAGAAAGTCTAGTAAGAAAGGCCAACAAGGTGGAGCCGAACTACAAGTTCTTAAATAAAAAACTCAAAACAAAAAACAACCACTTTTCATTGGAAGAGCTACAAGATTGTATTTGTCCTTAAAGTGCTTTGATCAGAAACCCAGAGATCCGTCGAATCAAAATACAAAAACAAATGCTGTGAACAGTTATAGCAGGAAGAGCTCAGTTATCAGGAATGCTAGGCTCCGGATATCTAATTCTTTGATCTTTCCACTTTACCTTTTAAGAGATGAAAGGAAATCTCTGCCCTTGTAGGCAGCGTGGCACAAGTATGGGGGTACAACAGCCATTTAATTTTACTGTAACAATCCCCAGATCAACCTAGATTAAAGGAAGACTTGGTAGCAGTCTCGAAGACTGGCTCTTCCTCTAGCTCAGCCTTATTTAATTATATCTGGCCTCGAAGAAGCGATCCAAAAATCATTATGGGTTGACAGGGTTTTCCATCATTCCCCCCTCACTCCTCATCCATTCTGACAACAGCCTGCTTTCTGTTCAAGCTCATGCATCATTGTCCCTTCACTCAGGTGCTTCTTTTTCCTCTGCTCCCACTCATTTCACCAAGCATGCCAGCCCTCTGCCGGGTAAGTGCTGCACTGTGTCCCAGAATGACCCTTTCCAAATTCTTTCCCATTAAGTCATCCAGCAGAATACAGAGAGCGCCTGTTACATTACCACTCCACCCTGAGTGCTAGCTAGTCTCCCTTCTGCTGCGAAGCAGTCTGAAAGCCTTCTCCAGTAAAATTCCTACTCAGAATGGAAAGTTTCAGGCACAAACTTTTGAAAGTTACCGTGAAATGAAAACAGAGGAAATTAACAGAACCTGATGTACTATTTTGGAAACCCTGACCTTCAATGTAACTTCTTGCCAGAACACACTTGTCACAAAAATGTTGCTTCTAAGCAAGTCAACATTGCCTCAAACGGTTTTCTGTCACAGCTCAGACTAGTCTATCATCAGCCATTCTGTTTTCACATGCCTTTGGGCTTTTATTTATTACATTATAGACATACAAAACTATCTGTAGAACCAAAACTTTTGTATTTGCTTTTAAGCTAAGAATTTAAAGTGATTATAATCAATTTATGTTAGGAGAATCAGCATTAGAGAAGAACACTGCTTAGAGTCAGATCTTGATTCTCTCCTCCCTCATGCTGTAAAAGTTAACTCAGTCTTGTCTGTTCAGCCCATTGTAAGTTATTCTGACCAAAACCACAATGCATGTAAAGACTGGCCTCAGTGATAGTGTAGACTTAAAAGAAGCAGTCGAAAATAACAATCTATTTTCCCAATATAATGGCTACCATGTATCAGAAAGAAAGAGTTATTAGCATGACTCCTTAGTACCTTTTTATCAGTACCAGGAAACAAGCCACCTACTTTGCAAATGGCTTGAGAACAGCTGCATTCACAGTACACTATAACCTGGCTGAGTTTCCTTTAAGGTACACTATACTATGCAGTTACGGAATCAGAATCCTACTTTATGTTTACCATTTAGGGGTGATTATGCATTAAGAGTTATGGCATCTCCCTTTTTTCATCTATTCAGAAAGAACCCCCTTTCTGCCAGGCCTACACAACCTGCTTGATAGGTAAGTTCATGCTCTAGATCTGCTCAGACTTTGGAAAAAAATTCACAAGAACATCACCCAATACTAGCCCCTGTTTTTACAAGTGCCCAAATACATTTAGTGAAATCTGAAGCAGCTCTCAGAAGGCAATAACTTTAAAACCATTACCTGCAATTATTGTGAAGACTATATATATTTAAAAAAAAACCCCAACAACCCAAGGGACAAACACACCTTACATGTCAAAATTTGGGTGTAAGCCTATTTTTCTGTCGTCCCAAAGTAGTAAGTTTCTGATCTGCTAGCTCATGACAGGATTTTCTTGGAAACCCATTTTTACTGTATTTGCAAATGGTAGCTTGTACAAGCACAGAATTCTTTCCTGCATCATGTATTGCCTGCCTGGAAAGGGCCAGCTTTCTACTTCTTAGTGAAATAATCCCACAGGATGCTGTGTAGGCCTCATGTCTTCAAGGGAATGAGTTTTCTACTAGCTAAAGTATACTACCACTTCAGTAAAATAAAGAACTATTTAAAGATTAGTATATTAGCTGTCAGACTTACCAAGACAGATCTATTTAAAGAGAGGCTCAAGCAGACTCAATGGCCACAGGTACATCACACTCAGGTGTTCTACATGTGCACCAGCATGACAGCTAGCAGGTCATACTGGAGAAATATCAACAGATTATTTCTTAGGGGACAGTGATTTTCCTTGCTTTTATGTAATCTCTGGAGACAGCTGACACAATACAGCTACTCCAGCATTACTACCATTAGAGCATTGCTGAAATAACCATCTAATTACACACAGTAATGAAACTGTATTTTATTATAAGCAAAAACAGCTTTCATATCATCAAGAAACTAGGACCTATACACTTTTCAAAGAGCTACCCAGGTACAAACTGCTGTGCTTAGAAATCAACTTGCACTTCCAATTTGAGAAAGATCCATGGAGTGTTACAAAAAAACCCCAAACAAACCCAAAACCAAACCCAGAAGTAATCAGAAAAAAAACAGACCTCATTAATTACATAAAATCTGCCATTATCCTGGTCCTTCCAGACAACAACAGTTACTAGCTCCAATTCACAGTGTTCCAAAATGAAAGTGACTGCTTGTTCAAACTTTCTCAGTGTTTTTTGCTTACCGATTCCAGACATGCAGTTTGGCAAAGAATCTACTAGTCCATACAGGGTGCTCTTCAGAACCATTTTAGCATTTCCTTCTTCAAAAAAAAAAAAACCAACCAAAAACCAACCAACACCACAAAATCACCGAGTACATATACTGCATCTTTGTGGGAGAAAAAGTTGGGGTGGGGGAATCTGATGCAGTGAGAAAGCTACGTAGACAACTCATAGGCAACAGCAGAAGCATATCTGAAAAGTCTGGAGAAAGGCAGGTGTCCATCTTCAGTATTCTGCATTGAAAGGGTAGTCCTTGTGAGTTTTGCACCTGAAGAAAATCAAGGAGGAACGATTATCTTATCTCTGAAAGATACCATATGCAGCTGTAACCAATGCAAAGAGCCACCAACAGAGGAGCTGAACCGTATAAAACCAGTCTGTTTCTGTGTTCCTTGGTGGTACACTGCATTTGCAAACAGAAAAATTCCTGAGTGCCTTCTGTTGCTCAGACTGAGCATTTCAGGTGACATGACCTATGTGCTTTGCAGACAGCCAATTCGAGGTTTCACTGTTTACTGCCAGGAAGGCTTTTTCTGCAGCCTTCCAACATAGATTTCATATCTGGATTTAGGCTTCAAAGCTGCAAATCCTTATTTTACTTTTTGGATGTTTATTTACTTTCCCAACCACTCCTGAAGAACACAGTTTTTCTAATATACTTAAGAGTCATGGCAAAGACAAAATACCACAAGCAAAGTTAATTAAGAACTTGAGTCTGCATCATGCTCAGTTCTCCAATATGGAGAAAATAAAAATTATGAATAGGAAGCCTCCTGTTGCAGCTCCAGCTACAAAGAGTTTCTTGGAGACTGAACTGAAAATGAACATGAGGTTTGCTTTATGCTCATCATGATTTGGTTTGTAACAAACATTTAAAAGCTTACTCTGAAAACATTATTTTGAGGATGATCCCTTGAGAAACTGAGTTTGCACGTCCTGAATTTTCACCAAACTTACTATCTCTAACTTCATATACTAGACTATGACATACCGATAACTTAACAGCTTGGAAAAAACAAAACCCAAACCAAAACACTGCCACTCACGTGCTCATTGCACAGACTCTCCAGTTTCTATTAAAGCTGAGAATAGCTGCCATCTCCTCTTTAGTCAATTCAAAGTCAAACACCTGGCAAGAGAAACAGCTGGAAGTCACCTCTTTGAACATATCAGAAACTGTAAGCAAAAAAACCCCCAACCCAACCACAAAATTAAAGAACAAGTCAATAGCGCAGGGGTGCTTGTTAGAAGAAATGACTGTTTCGTGAAGGTGGGAAAGGAAAAAGATGGCTCGCTGGATTTCCAAGACTCTACTTACTAGTCAGAGTAGGGGAGGGACGTGAGCAGGAGAGGGAGAAGTTAAGAAAAAAAATATCTCAAGTTGCAGTTACATGTGCCCGTTGTTTTAAGTTTAGAGAGCACTTAGTGTTGCACAGTGTCTCCATCCTCCACTTGGGAAAGATGCATCTTTCTGTCCTATTTCAAAGGAACATCTACGAGACTTTCATATTCCAACTAATGCGATTACACGTCTTCCAAAATCCTAATAGTGGTTTCAGTCAAGGACCACTGAACCAGGAGCAGCAAGAGGATTTATGGACACCAGGAGTATTTTCTTAGCAGTGCTTGCTCTACATAAGCCTTTTGTGGCGTGCTGCTGCACCCAGGGCCCTAGGCAAGCTGTCAGACAACTCACCCACATGACACGGAACAGGAAGTATCACATAACATGACTGCTAAGGTTATCCGTATAATATTTCTAAAAGCTTTGTTTACTCCTGCTTTCCAGCTGTAACCTTAAGTTTAGCCCTCAGTAGAGTGCAGGTAAACATACAGAGAGAAAAAGCCCAGTCCTCTTGCCTGAGGAGGACCTGGGAAGGATCACCGATTGCCCTGCAGGGAGAAGCCATGCCACCCCTGAAGGGCAGCACCCAGCTCACTCCTAACGACTCACCTTGAAGTTCTCCACAATGCGCTGTGGTGTGACAGACTTGGGAATCACAATCACATTTCTCTGGATGTGGAACCGAATAAGAACCTGCAGAAGATATATCACCAAGTCAGAGGGAGGATGGGTTTTGTTCTATCGCAAGCAGAGCCTGTTCCGACAGTTGTTTGCCACAAACTGTACAATTCAGCAGAGTTAACCCATTTCTGCAGAGCTGCATTTCAAATCATACCTGAATTCTAAATGGCACTTTCTAGAGTGCAAACAGAAAAGGGGTGAAGCCCCACATAAAAGGCTTCCTTTCTCCTTCCCCTTTCACTTTAGTGATACTTTTTTCATTCCCACCCAGACTTAGTAGGGTATACAAGTTCTCATTTTCTGCAACAGGACTTAAGGGAAACTGAAACATGACAACATCTGAAGACAGGTCAAGAAAACGTTTCTTGCTGATGGTCAAAGAGCCCTTGCAAGCATGCATTGAAAGCTACAAAGTAAACAAACTTGTGTTGCTACTTAAAACCACAGAAGAGCACCACAGGTGACAGGGAATGAAGAGCCAGCCTGTCCTTTACATTGTCTTTAGCTGCTGTTAAGGCTGCGTAACAGGAAGGAGTCCCCGCTGCCTGGTACCTACCTACCTGTGCTGGGGTTTTGTTGTGCTTGGTTGCAATCTCTTTGATCTTGGGGTCATCCAGAAGGGAAGGATCCTCTGGCTTAGCCCTACACAGAGGAAAGAAGATCAGTGGCTAGAAACCTCCAGAGATCCAACCTAGCAATAGAGACCTGTATCTGGATGAATAATTAATGGTGCACGTGTAGTCTCAAAGTTTCACGCCAGCTCCCTTGCAAAATGTGATCTTACCATGGTCTGTCAGGAGAGCCAAGTGGACTGTACGCTGTCACAGCAATCCCCTTGGATTGACAGTACTTGATCAGCTTCTCCTGGGTAAGGTATGGATGACATTCAATCTGCCAACATAGGAGTACAGAGATTTACAGTGATTTAACTGTTTTAAGATATTCCACGGATTAGTTTTTAATTAAATCGAAGGCCATTTTTAATTCTAATTTATACTCTGTACAATATTATGCATCCTTTGTTTTCTATATGCCCCCGCTCTCTTTCTACAAGTAGCTTTCCTTATAGTGATGGGTCCAAAGACTGCTAACACCACTCATTAAAACTATGCTGATCTGTATAATCTCCAGCACATGGGATGACCAGCTACACCGTTGCTTAAATGGAGCAGTTCAGTAAAATGCACACGTAAGAAAACTGTAAAACTCCTAACAACAGGATAGCAGACTAGTAAGTACAAAGGTCTTTTCGTCCCTACTTAAACATCGAATAATGGTGGAGTGTGGTGTTTGTTGTTGGTTTTTTTTCTTTACAACAACCATATTAACTTCAATACCAGTATTGTTTCATTTGGTTTTATTTGCTTTGTGTCAATACTAACAGTGAATACCTCCTAGTCCAAAGAGTGAGAATGGCTAGCTGCTACATATTTTAGACTTTTAGCTTGTGGTCCATTACAGACTTCTCATAAACACATGTACTTACTATGAATCTCTGTAAGATTATCTACATAACAGGCTACAGACTCCTTAACAGTGGATCTGTATTCTGGCAAGCTAACGTGCAGATATGCAGTAGGGAACAGGAATTATCCCCGCGTCAGGAGGCTGAAAAATTAACATTTAATAGTTTGCATAGCTGGACTTCCAGGATAGCTCCACAACAGGGAGAGAGCATCCTCCTGCTCTTTCTGAGGGAAGTCCCTGGAAATTTGTGCTCTTGGCAACAGAGCAAAAGAGTGCAAAACACAGGATCAGTTTACTGTCTTGAGTGTCTTACTTGTGGTTCTAGCTGCTTGCTGTTATCAGAAGCTTGCACGGCTGTTTCCCTTCTGCAGCATGCTGGGATACTAAACATGACAACTCAGTTTGGGATGTATTATATATATTTATTTTGCTTCAGCAGCTCAAGAGAATATCCAGTTATTTTCTCAACTATTCAATAGATAGAATTTATGCAATATAAATGAGGCAAAGTCATTCTTACTCCCTACTGGCACTCAAGCTGAAGAACTGAGCTATATTATTAGGCTTATGTTTGGACCAGGATGAAAAGCCTATGATATCTTTAAAAAGTGTCTTAAGCTATTGCAATCCACACTGTACGATAACGATCAAGTACTTCAGAGTCAGATTTCTTACTGAACCAAGTACTAGGATCATTGTAACACAACTACTACTTTGCAAAATAATTTCTCACTACAACCAAAACCAACGTGCATACCAACTGCATCCAAATTAAGAATGGGAATGGCACCAAACGCAGGGGATTACTGCATTACATGTCAAACATCTGCACAGAGAAAGTGTTTACAGAAAGCGCTATCACTATTAGGCCAGCTGGTAAGTGTTAATAACAGAAAAGCTTTCAGGATCACAAGCATTTCTTCAGGAGCAGTAAGTTTGGAAGGACAGGGACCAAAGACCCATTGTTCTGAGCTTAACTTGATTACAGTAAGCTGAGAGCTTGCAAACATTTACAAGTGAGAGATACAAGATCAGTGACCTCTATGCAAGAGACAAGGGTAATTATCAGCTACAGTGACAGCAGCAGTGAGGTGTGGTAGACGCTGAAAGGTATAAATACTTCTACCAAGTCTCCTAAAAGTACATTGGGACCGATAGTGAATAGCTATAGTACAGAATTATGAATTTTGCACTTGTCAGAATGTTTCAGTTCTATGTTGAATAGACTTCCAAGAGAACAATCCTATTAGCTTTCTGAAAAAAAAGGTGTTAAAATCCCTTTTCCATACATATGCTCAGGCTAACACAGTAAGTTAACCTGTTCTAGTAATCAGGTAACAATAACTGAAACTACAGCCCTTCAAACACCATAGAAACCAAGGACAAGTCTAGGTAGACTCCACACGGGGCTGTCCTGGGATCTGTCCTTTTCAACAACTTGTGCCAGGCTATGATCTTGTCAAGTTTGCAGATGATGCCAAACTGGGGGAGGACCAGCCAATACACCCAAAGACAGGACTGCCACTTCAAAGGAACCCACTCAGGCAGGAAGAACAGGCCAACAAAAGCCTCATTAAGTTCAACAAGGCTGCACAAAAAGCCCTGCACCTGGAAAGGAAAAGCCCCTGGCAGTAACACAGGCTGGAGCCTGACTATCTGCAAAACACCTATGCTAGAAATGACCTGCGGGGCATAGTAGGCTGAGCTGAACACCAACCAGCAGTGAGCCCTGGCAGCTGGAACACAGCCAGTAAATCATGGCAAGTGATGATCTGTCTCTACTAAGCACTTGTCAGACCACCTTTATAGTACTATGTCCAGTTTTTCCCCTTCTCACCCACTTAAGTAAAGACTGACAGACTGTCATGAATTCAGAGGGCCACCAGGATGGCTGAGGGCTGGAGAACATGTTGTGCTGGTAAAGGCTGAGGGAGCTGGGCTTGTTCAGCTTGAAGAAAGGAAGGTTTCAGGTTTCCTAATACCAGCTTTTCAATACCTGAAAGAACTTCATGCAAAGACAAGCCAAACTCTTTTTCTCCCACTGTGCACCAGTAAAGAGGCATGAGTTTAAACAAGAGGGGTTGAGATCAGATATAAGACTCCCTCCCCTGCCCATACACCCAAGGCACTGCATCAGACAGCAGAACACACTGCCTAGAGAGGCTGTGCAGTCTCCATCATTGCAGGCTTTCAAGATGGATAAAGCCCTGGGCAACCTGGTCTGATATCACAGCTGATGCTGCTCTGAGCTGTGAAATACAGCAGATTATCTTCCAAGGTCTTCTACCACCTGTATGTTCCTAAGATTTTTGTTTAAGTGCAGTTTATGTATCTGGACACTTCTGCCCTACAGCCTACCTTGCAACTCCATTTCCTCCTTCCTCCTAACCCTCATTAAGTCTGTAATCACTCCATAAAGCATGTTCCTGTTTAATTTGCCCAGGCAACAGCAACTGGCCACTCCATAGAAGAGCTGCAAAAAGGTCATCCAATTTTCTCTCAGGTCCTCATATATATGCCAAGTTTAACTCTATTTCAAGGAAGTTTTTAAAGCTCATCTGATTTCCCTCTGCTCCCTCCCCCTCAAAAAAAAGGTATTCTGGAACTGCTCCTTGCCCGATTTTCCAAGCAGTAGTGCAGAAAGTCCATAAAAAGCAGCACCTTGTGCATCTAGAAGTTGTTAAAAGGTGGGATTGAGAGAATATGCTCACCTGGTTATTTGCAGGCTTGTATTTCAGTCCCGGCTTATTCAAGATTCTTTCTATCTGCTCATGGTTAAAGTTAGAGATACCAATGGCTTTTACCAGACCAGCATCCACCAGTTCTTCCATGGCCTAACAGAAAACAGCACAAAGTCAGCACAGTACAGGGCCCAAAGAACACATTCTTCTTTACATGGCTTATTTCCTTTATGAGGAGACAAAAAAGCACTTAGATTTTCAGAGCTCAAGCTTGAGGTAAAGCAAACAAAACACCCCACCACCAGGGCACTAGTATATTTGTGCCGTGTCTCCCATTTCACCAAAGCTCAAAGGCTCATTCTGTGAAACTGTGGAAATTCACAGGAAGTTAGAAGGGGAAAATAATGATACCCAACAATCTGCTATTGTACCAATGAGTTCTTCCAAGTAGTTCTACATACATGAGAATTTAGACTGCTGAACATAATGAAAACATGGAAAAGATTGCCGAGAACAAATGTGATTCTCCTGCTGTAGCTAAACTTACCTCCCATGTCTGTAGAATATCTGTGTTGCTGGGTATAGACATGCCTTTGTCATCTGTGGGAAACAACTCCTCTCCTGCCTGTCAGTGAGAAAGCAAAATGCTTAAAACACTCTTTGGTGGGAAGTTAGGTCATCATTGTCTTCAGCTGGTGCTACTACAAACTCCTACTGCAGGACATACCAATAGTCATTATCTACATTCTTCAGTCTTTTCCCTTGCTTTCACATGGGATTATGGCACTTTTGCCCACAGCCATCTCAATAAGGACAGGTACTTCTGCTGGATGCAGTGTTCTCTGACTCATCAAAATAGACAAGACAACCTCCACTTGTAGAATTCTAGCCAGTTTACAAGTTTACTTTCTTTATTACAAAGATATACACAACTCTCCAGTGGACATAATGAAGTGCTTTATTAAAATGTGTAATAAGGACCCACTTAGGACCTGGAACATGTTCAGTCTATATTGGACCAGACCTGCTGACAGGTCTTTCATGGGGAGAGCCATTGTTTAAGTTGCTGGCATAGGGAATGTTAGAACAGCCAGTGTCCCAGTTAGGACTACATGCCAAGTATCAGCTTCATTCAAGACTAGTTGTTTTCTACCGATAAATTATACCACAACATATTTTTCCTTTGATAGCGATGTCCACGTGAAGCTAGTTTTAAAAATACAGACACTATGAAAACCAGTTGATCTCACAAGCAACAAGTAGGAATAAGATTCTGATCAGGCTCTAGCAGAAAGGCTAAGCTTAGAAATATTCAAATGGAGACATCAGTTCCTTTGCATGCAGCCAGTAGAAGTTAGGAACTAATAAGTTGCACATTTTGAAATCCAAGGTCTGTGAAGCACTAAGGCTCCTACAGCAAAGGTCAACTCAATCTGTATCATATTAAAGGACTCAGTGATTATAGACAGAAAGGGAAAACAAATACTTTCTTGTTCTGCAATTCTGTAACATGCAGACAAAAGAATCTGTCACACAGTAAAGTACAGCCCTCCTTCCCACAAAGGGGAAACCGTATCATTGCCCGCTGAACACACTTTGGATTTGTATAAGATAACACATAGGCAATAATCAGAAGGAGAGCAATATAACTCTTGCTTGCAGTAGGGAAACTTACCCCTAGTTCAAGGCCTACCTCTTCCATGATCAAAAGGGCAGAGGGTGCTGTGCAAGCAGGAATCTCAGAGGTAGGGATAAACAGCCTGGCTCACACAGCCAGAGTAAAGCTGCACAGCAGCACGGGGCTAATGTACAGACACAGTATGATCTGTGTCTGCTGGAGCAGTTACTGGGCTGTACAGCCATTTAGCTCTTCAAAACTGCCAGTCACAACAGAAAAAGGTATTGCTGTTACTGTACCTTAAAACCAAGAGGCCAGTGGATGAGGTAGAGATCCAGGTAATCCACTTTCAGGGCAGCAAGAGTCTTCTGGCACGCTCCCTTCACCAGAGGCTTTTCATGAAACGTACACCACAGCTACAGACAAAAAGCCAAGGCACACCATGACCGCCTGGGTTAAACTTCTTGGAACCCTTCTGTCCTGTTCAGGAGAGTGCCTGTCCCCTTTGGAAGGGGATGTGGAACTAGATCATCCTCCTGATCTTCAAAAGAGGCTTGTTCTGTGAGCAGGACTGGTCTGCCATAATGAGGGCAATATGTGCAGTGGCAGCACACATGACTGAAGGGTGTCACATCAGGTAGCAGAAGCAGTCTGATTTCATTAATTAAGACCTCATTCAAAAGTCACCTACTAGAAGGTCAGATATGGCATGAAAGAGGACTGCATAACTTCATGCCATGAAGTTTAAAGCATCACCCATACCCATGGTACATACCCTGCCTATTCTCCATACAAAACAAGGCAGAGCAGGGAGCTTGTCTCAGGAGTGGCCTAAGTGATGCTCTGAATTATTCCATGCCATACCACAGAGTAGGAAAGTAAAGAACCAGGGGGTCACTATAAAAAACAGGTGCCTCCTGGAATCCTATACCATCAGATCCATACCTTACTGACAATGAAGAGGTCCTCTCGTTTCACAGCACCTTCCTTGATTTTTTGCTGGATCCCATCCCCAACTTCATTTTCATTCTGGTACACATAGGCGCAGTCAAAGTGACGATATCCAGCATCAACAGCAGCCATTACCGCAGCTGTTACCTTCCCTGGAGGGGACTGAAAAAATAATATCCAAGAAACACTAATCAATATATATTGAAGACCTTTCTCCTGGCAAGATAAAATTAAGGTGGCCACCCCTCTTAAAGCAACCCCCCAACTGAAATAAAACAGAACACCAACAGCATCAAACAGAGCCCCGGCTTTACGTGCAGCCCTTTTGAGCCTATATACATCTGTAAGGAGAGATCCTGAGCTCACACCCAGCCGCAGCCGTTCCGCGGCCGCCGCGCTCAGCCCCACGCTCCGCCGCGCCGAGGCCCCCCCGCCGGGCCGCTCCCCAGGGCCGGGCCGAGGCCCCCCCGCCTCCCCCGCCGCTTCCCCGGGGAGCGGCCCTCAGCAGCTGCCAGCACGGGGGGCTCAGCCCGGCGGAGGGGCCTCAGCCCCCGGCGACCCGCGCAGAGCGCTGCGCTGCCGCGGGGGCTCGGGCTGCTGCGAGGGGCCAGCGGGCAGCGAGCGACCCTCGGTGCCAGGCGCCGCGGCGGCCCCGCCGTGCCGGGCGGGGAGCCCCGGCCGGGGGCTCGGTGGCGCCGGCAGCGCCGCGCCCGGGGTGGCAGTGGGGACGGCCCCGAGCCGAGCTCCGAGACCGGCGGCCACGACTGCGATGCGCCGCGCCGCCCCCGCCGCACTCCCCCAGCGCGGGGCCGGGAAGGGCGCTCGTCCCGCACGGGCGGTAACGGGCCGGGCCCGCGCTGCGCAGCCCCGTCCGCCTGCGGAGGGGCCCCACCGAGGCCCGCGTTACCTTCCACGTGCCCAGCCCCAGGATGGGCATCTTGGCCCCGGTGTTGAGCTGCACGTAAGTCGCCATGGCCCCACACGCCGCCCAGCAACACCACGACAACAGCTGCCGACCCAGCGCCTTTAATAGCGGCCGGGGCGGGGCGGGGACGGGCCCGCCCGGCACGGCACGGCACGGCACGGCACGACAAGGCGCGGCGCGGAGGGGAGATGGCGGGGAGGCGCCGGCGTCGGGAGCGCAGCTGCGGCACTGGGGCCCGGGCCCGGGCCCACGGCGGGGGTCCAGGGCGGCTGCCGAGCGGTGAAGAGGCCGCGTTTGCGGGCCTCGGTCACGCAGCCACCCGGGTTGTGCCTGAGGGAGCTGCCGCCGGGGCTGCGCTAACTTCACAGGCAGGGCGCGGGGTGTGCGGTGCCGGCCGTGCCTCCCACCCGGCCGGCAGCCTCCCGCAGCGCCCCGGTCCCCTGATGTGGCACCTCAGCCGCCCCAGCACATGGCAGAGGAGATGTGACACGACAGAGGTGTCTCCTGGCACCCTAAGAGCTGTTTGCAAATTGTGCTCCACAGGGCAAGGGAGGGCTGAGCCCTGTGCTGGAGCAGCACGTCCCTGTGACAGGGATGGTGGCCTGGGCTGGTCCCCCTTGTCAGAGCCCTGTCACCCCACGTGCTGGTACAGTGAGATGGCTGGAGAAACCATGTGGTGGCCAGCTTGGCAGAGTGGGGAGAACCTGTTCCCTGCTCCAGATGGGAAAAATGCAGCTTCTGCTTCAATGGAAAGTGACCTGTGGTTTAGGAGCAATTTAGGAGAAAGTGTGTTAAAAAAACCCCACTTTAATGTTAGGAGAGTTTTTCTAAAAGTGTTTTCAAAGTCACAGAAGAGGAACACTGACTTTTTAATGAGTGACATAATGATGAAATTATCCCTCCATCTTTAGAGAGGTGCTGAGGGCATTTCCAAATAAAATGCACAGTCATAAATTGTACGTGGCCAGTAATCTCACATCAGAAACTGGCTTTGAAATTTTTGCAGACAAGCATATGCTGTTTGCTGAAGAGGTCGCAGTGCAGTGGAAAAAACCCAGAGCTGCCCGGGAGGCTTTGCTGCTTGCTAGCGCATGGAGAGTGTCTTCAGGTGCGAGCGTTTGCCCTGGGTGCCTCCTCCCATGGCAGAGGCCCCTGCTCGCTGCAGCTTGGTATTTTTTGCTCCATTTAACTAAGGGCGGGCAAGGTAATTGGTTTTCCTCTTTAATGTCCCTCCTGTTTTGTGTCAGCACCATCAGCTGTCCCTGGCAGGATGCGATGTGTTTTCACTTGGATCACAAAGCCATTATGTAACTTGGTGCTTACTTCTTACCGTTCGGGTTCGGTTTTCCCTGGCGGTTTCTTGTCAGAGAGATGTCTCCATCTGGTCACAAGAGGCTTCAGGCAGAAGTTCTGTAATTTTTATTTTTTTTATTCTTTGCGCACACGAGTGGGAGAGTTTCCCCTCACAGCTGTAAGGCAAGTCGGCTTTTTGCTGTTTACCTCCCCCCAAGGCCTTGCGGGGGCTGTCACATGGCAGCAGGACCTTGGGGGAAGAAGTACTGCTGCATGTGTCACCGGGTTACAGCCAGCCTGCTAAATCCTGTGCGCTGTGTCCTTGCTAACATGGCCAGCTGTTTCTTTACAGTGAATGCTGGCAATGAGGAACTGTGTGGGGGAGGAGGGTTTTTCTTCTTTTTTTTTTTTTTTTCTTGATCCACGTTCGAGGTTTTGCAATGAAACAGGATGCATAGTATCATGAGTTTTCAGTTTGTTTTGCTGACTTTGCATTTAGTAACTGTAATTTCACAAGCTGCAACTTTGGAGACCAGCAGTGTTTGGTATCTGAGAAGAACAGAGCCCAAATTAATGGAAATGGGTATGTCCCTGGGGAGCTGTCTTTACTGACTGAGACCCTGTGGCCTGCCAAAAAAGCACAAAGGCAATGTAAGAAGGTGACAGAGTCACAAGGTGTGATCATCTCTATTCGTAAAGGGGAGAGCTGCAAGGGTCTGCAGCTTTACGGCTACCAACAGTTACAGGCATAACTGGAACCAGTGTGCTGAGGTAAGGGCACGCAAGGTTTCAAGCCCAGATCCCTGGGAAGAGCAGCGGGAGTTTCTGCCTTGCTCCGAGCCTTTAAAAGGGGAGATTTATCTTGGTCAGTGGGGTGCTGCAGTTCAGCCTCCCAGATCTGAGCATCTTTGGCTGAACCTGACTGTAGAAGACCTTGGCCTATTTTTCACTCTGAGCTCAAATCAAGGCAGGAGCATATCCTGGTGGATCTCCCATTGTCCTGGTTTCAGCTGGGATGGAGTCAGTTTTCTTCTTGGTAGCTGGTGCAGTGCTGTGTTTTGGCTCTGATGTGAGAATAGTGTTGATGGGACACTGATGGTTTTGGTTGTTGCTGGGTGGTGTTTGTACTGGGTCAAGGACTTTTTGGTTTATTGGGCCCTGCCAGCGAGACGGCTGGAGGGGCAGGGGAAGTTGGAAGGGGACACAGGTGGGACAGGTGACCCGAACTAGCCAAAGAGGCATTCCATACCATATGGTGTCATGCTGAGTATATAAACTGGGGGAAGAAGAAGAAAGGGGGGGACATCTGTCATTATGGCATTTGTCTTCCCAAGCAACTGTTATGCATGATGGAGCCCTGCTTTCCTGGAGATGGCAGAACACCTGCCCGCCCATGGGAAGGCGTGAATTAATTCCTTGCTTTGCTTTGCTAGCGTGCGTGGCTATTGCTTTACCTATTAAATTGCTCTTATCTCAACCCTTGATTTTTACATTCCTTTCTGATTCTCCTCCCCATCCCTCTGGGTGAGGGGGAGTGAGCAAGCAGCTACGTGGTGCTTGGTTGCTGGCCAGGGTTAAACCACAACACCCATCTTCTCGGAGTGATGAGAATTTTTGTCTTCACACTAGTATTTGTCCGACGGAGCTCTGGCAGATGGGAAGAGCCTGCCTGAGTTTTGGGGAGTTTGGGCTCTATGCTACTTGCAAGCACTGCCCTGCACAAGGGAGGAAGGCTTTAGGATCAGCTAGTGAAGGGCTGTGTGGAGCAATGGCCTGATGTTCCTGATGCCACAGGTGAGACACTTGCCCAGAGGGACTGGAAAGAAGAGGGTAATCAACTGGAGTTGCTTGGACTGCTGGACTGCATTTACAGGGAAGGGGCCCTGAAAAAGCGGTGATCACTGATGCCATGGCTTGAAAACTCCAAGGTCTGTACACAGTTATTACTTCCCCTCTGGTATTGCCTGATAAGCGGATGGGACATAAGGAGCAACTTGCACTGGAGGGAGCATTGTAGAATATAGGCAGGAGATTAGTGGCATGGCCAAAGATAATGCTGGATGTCCAGTGGCGTGGTTGATTTTGGAAAAAGTTTTAGAAGGGGTTGGAAAGTATATGTTAAGATTGTTGCAGTGTTGACCCTGATAATTTTGGTGAGTTTGTGATGTGTGTTGTGTTCACACTGATGAGTTGTTAACAACAGTGCGCTGGTCTGTAGTGACAAGGGATAGAGTTTATAATGAATATACATTAAGGTTGTGATTATGTTAGAGTTTGTATAAGGGTGAAAATTCTTAATATATCTTTCAGTGAGGTGAAGGGCAGAACGTAAAGGACATAAATTACAGTGGGTATCAGGGAATGGCAGTGGCAACCTGTGTGAAGACCGTGAACTGCTCAGTGCCAGCCAGAACCAATTCCAGCTACCTCCAACACTGATGTAAACACCCCATCTCATGCCAGAATTTAAGCCCACGATGCCCTGGCTCAGACACACTCCTGGAAAGACAGGTCCTCTTTGAAGGAGGTCCATGCTGAAAGGGTTTACTTTTGAGGGACCGCAGCTGATGGATGAGCCATGCTGGAGCAAGGAAACCCCTGAAGGCACTGCAGCCACTGGGTGACCCGAGCAGGAGAAGGTATACTGCTGAAAGACAGTGGTCTAAACCTTTGGCTCCCCCTGCCCCATAGCAAACATTGTATCTTTATTGTTCAATGAAAATGTGTATTTGGTCTTAGCGGAGCTGTCTCACCTGCGCCTGGGGATTACTGAGGGGTTTTACGGGTTGCTTGCTTCAGGAAGCTGCTAAACAAATGTTCTTGGATTACACGTTCATAAATTGAAAGTGGAAATTTCGGGAAGAGTCCTAAGGTGCCTCTGTTCTTGAGCAAAGGTTTTACCTTTTTTTCCATGAAACCTGACATGCAGCTTTATGGTTATGTGTTTGGTCACCTGCCCAGTAGGAGGAAATGGAAAGGTGCCACAGCCACAAAAGCAAATACCTCCTCATGTCACCTGACCTTGTTAAAGGAACCATGATTGTTTTGATGGCTTGAGTTTGGCTCTAGAGCGGGTGTCTGTGTGCGTAGGGGTGTGTGGGGAGTCCAGGTGCCCAGCTCTGCTGTCACTGGGTTGCGGGGACTTGTGTCTCTGCACCGTACCCTCCAGGGCCAGGGTCAGCCAGAGGTGGAGAGGCCAAAGGGGTCGGTGGGCTCAGGCCCTGCTGCTCCGCTGTGGGGGTGAGCAAGCCCCGATGCTGCGGTGCTGTGGGAGGGCTCGGGTACCCCAGCTGCTGTGGGAGGGGGTGGCTGGGCTGCAGACGCCTGCTGGAGGAGACAGCATCCTTGAGCACCTGTCCTGGGCTGGGTGCCCTGGGCCGGCAGCGTTTGGTGCGGCCAGGGGAATCCCCCCGGAGGCTGGCAGGGGGCCAGCAGCCTGGGCTCGGCACCGAGGGGCTGAGCCGCCCCTGCCCAGGGGCAGACCCCCGGCTTGCGTGGTGTCCGAAACGCGGTGGCCAGAGCTCAGGGCATGGTGGCCACGGTGGCCGGCGGGGAGGGGGCGACGCGGGTCTCCTCTGAGGGCTGGCTGCCCTCTGGTGCCCGCGGGGCAAAGCGCCGAGGGGCTTCGCTGTCCCAGGGAGGGTCCCTGTGCCCCCGTGCATGCTTCAGCTTTGTTCACAGCAGGGAGGGTGGCGAGGTCCAGAGAGGCTAAAAAGAGCAAGCGGGGCCTTCACGGGAAGGGAAAGACAACCGATTGGATTTGCAAAGTTTGTCTCTTGGGGAAAAGTGTGCACTGCTGTGTTTGTGCCATGCCTTCCATCTCACCCAAGCTCAAAGGTTCATTTCTTGAGATGACAGGAATTCATACTAAGTTATTTACACAGGGAAAATAATGATAATCAATAGTGTGCCATCAAGCCAGCACTGGAGGGCTGTACTCTAGGCTGTAGGCAAGATCACAACCTACTACACCTTTATTCCAGCGAAATGTATTTGAGCAGTTCCAGGAACTGTGGTGAAGGCAGTTCTGCGGTTGTTATGGTCAGGCAATGTGGTCTGCAGCTCCACTGGAGACTATCAGCTTGACTAAGCACGTATGTTTTAAAAATCTACACTGCATACCGTGCAATAAATACATAAGAACTTTGTGGCTTCTAAAGGTAATGCAAGCACGGAGAAGACTGTCAAGGACAGAAAACGCGATTGTCCCACTGTGGCTGAACTTATCTCCCATGTCTGTAGAATATCTGTGTTTCTGGGTATAGACGTGCTTTTGTCATCTGTGGGAAAGTTCCTCCCCTGCCTGTCAGTGACAAAGAAAACGCTTGAAACCTCTTTGTTGGGAAGTTAATACCAATACAACTGAGGACCATGACAGCTTTAATTTCTAGTACAGAAACTACTAATACTTTTCTACATTGTTCATGCAGGTTTATGGCACTATTGTCAGCAACCATTTCTAGTAGGAGGGACAGGTGTATCTCTTGGACCAAGCAAAGTGAGGACTCACCAAAACACATACAGATAAACAACTCGCACCACTTGTGGAATAAAGCAGAACAAGCATGCTTGCTGTACTCCTCTATCATGACTATTAAGGGAAAATAGGAAAAAGAACTGCTTTTTAAGATTTGTTTTTTGAAGAGTATAAGGCCCTGTTTAGGTCCCAAGAACATTTAACCTTGGTCTAGGGTGAGCCACATCTGCTGAACATTATGTACACACAGGCCTCCTGTGAGGGGAGCCTCAGTTTAAGTTGGTAGCACTAAGAAAATCAGAACATCTCAGATGTACAAGGACAGCAACAGATCCCCACATTTCCATATTGCTCTACACTTAGTGTGTTGTTCAGATGTTAATTATGCCATGACACTTTTACTCAAGGGCTTTGTTCACATAAAACTAACCATGACAGCTTTAAAAGTATGAAAACGTTAACAAGCTCAAAAGCAGATAGGATGGAGGTCTTAACCTGCCTGTAGCAGAAAGGAAAAGCTAAGACTAGAAATAGATTGAGACATCAACTCCTTTGAAGTACATGACGTATGAAACTTGGATGTCAGAAAGTCTCACCTTTTGAAATCCAGGGTCTGTGGAACAACACTAAGGCTCCTTCAGCTCAATCTGTACTGTATTAAGGACTCGGTAATTAAAGACAGAAATGGAAAATAGAAGCATTTTCTTTTGCTCTGTGATTCTGTAACATGCAGAGGAAAGAATTTCTGCTGGGCAGCAAAGCACAGCCCCCCTTCCCACAAAGTGGTAGGCTAAGTCATTGGCAGATGAGTATACTTTGGATTTGTAGAAGACAATGCATAGCCAAAAGTAAAGCAGCACAACTCAAGCTTGCAGCTGGGATGCCTAATCTGAGCGTTAGATCTGCATCTCCCACTATCAAAAGGAAAGAGGACACTGTGCAAGCAGCAGTCTCGGGGGCAGAGATCAAGAGCCTGGCTCGT